>NC_091705.1:36069333-36386666 GCF_041296265.1 Equus caballus | reverse complement strand
CATAAAAAGCATTTCATTTAAAAGTATTTTTACTGTGTATATATTTATTGACAATAAATATATTGTCAATTGATATATCTCTGCATTATAATTTTTAATGTTAACCAATACCCCACCTTATAGATTCCTACAAGCTATTTTTCTTTTCACTTTTGGATTTTTGACAATGTGTTACTGTTTAAATTGTAAGAAATGTACTTATACGTGTATCTTTGGACAATTATTTCCTTATGGCGTATTTCTATTAACAGAATTGCTACATTAAAGTGTGTGTTCCTTTTAAATCTTGGTACAGAGTGGCCCTCAAATGGTTTTATAAATTATATTCCAACTAGAAATTTATGAGAATGAACATTTCTCCAAACTTATGCCCACCCTGGATATCATTTTTCTTTATAATCTTTCCCAACTGTAAAAGCCAAAAAATGTATTTAAACATTTGCATTTTTTATTTGTAGTTTATGGGCTGCTTTCATATATTTATTCTTCATTTGCATTCTCCCTTTTATTACTTTCCCCTTCATATCCATAGATCATTTTTATGGTAGTATGATCTTCTTATAAATGTGTAAGAGATAATTAAATGAAGCCAATAAACCATTTCTTTCATATAGTTAACAAATATATTTTCCAAGTGTGTTTTTACTTGATTTTTTTTAAAGGCTTTAAATTTTTTTTTAGAGTAAAATTCGTCAGTCATTTCTTTTATGGTTTGACAGCTTGCCATCCCTACCTGGAGATTAAATTAGAAAATTCGTTTATATTTTCTCTAGGTAATTGGTGGCTTACAATGTTAAATCAAGAGTCTATATGAAATTTGTGTTATAATGCGTATGTGTTAGAGACATAATCTGCCCTCTCCTCCCACTGCCTCTGGGTTCCTGACATGATTTCTGGACCCCCTCATTTCTCCCCTCCCCTCACAATGCCTGACTTAGAAATTCCACCTTCATCATATTCTAAATTCTTATGAACTCTTGGGTTTGTACCTGTCCTTCTAAGGAGCCAGAGGCGATCTTTTGAATATTATATTAATATTATATGTATTCATGTCTGAAATGTCGATGTGCTCTGCTAAGTAAAACAAAATAAAACAAAAAATAAAGACGTCACATCATTCAACTTACTGAGATTTTTATTGGAATTTTGTTAAAGAATGTTGAGTCTTCCCATCTAGGAAAACAATACGCTGTCTCCATTCACATCTTTAATGTCACAGAGTAGAGTGTAATAGTTTCTTTTGCGTAAGTTCTGCCCAATTCTTGTTAACCTATGCCTAGATACTGAATGCTACTGTGATTGGAACGATCATTGGCATAAGAGAAACAATTGATATAACGTATATTGACCTGCACGTCATCTTAATCATGGGATCAAAGTTAATATTCCCAAAAATGGGACAAGCTGACATCATGTCATCTGGTATGATTTCCTGAGAAGAACAAACACCCCTTATATAGGATTCTTGCCAAGAAACGCATACCCTGAATGTAATTGTGAAGAAACATTCAGACAAACCCAAATGAAGGATCATTCTACACAAGAACCAGTGTGTTCTTTTCAAAACTACCAATGTCATAAAAGACAGAGAAAGGCTGAGGAACTAGATTAAAGGAGTCAAAATGATACGACAACTGGACGTAATGGATCACTCTGAACTGGATCCTGGAGCAGAAAAAAAAATGTTATAAAGGATATTATTTGTACAAAGGGTGAAATTTGGGTATGGTCTACATACTTGATAATATTAGGTGTGTTCAGTTTCTTGAATTTGATAATTGTATGGTGGCTATGTCAAAGGATATCCTTGTTCTTAGGAGACAGGTGCTAGTTTTAGGGGTGACAGTTCATGTTTGCAACTTATTCTCAAACGGTGAGGAGGCTAAGGCGAGGGAAAGAGAAATTGAGAGCAAAAGTGGCAAGATGTTACCCGTTGGTGAATCTCAGTAAACAGCTTACAAGTGTTCATTCAGAATGAATCATTCCTGCAACTTTTCTCTAAGTTTGAAAATTTTCAAAATAAAGAGATAAAAAGTAAGAAAATTATTAACCACATGTTTAATGAAAATATCAAAATAACACTTTGAACTTTTGGGGTCCTATCTTAAGAAGAGCATCACCTAACGTGACCCTCTCTGGGAGGGGAGATTGTCCGTGCTCTCCTTTGATCAAACCTACCTCTGATTCATGTGTATCTGCCGTTTTATCTACAGTTTTAGTGAATTGCTTTGAAACCCAGTTTTGGATGAAGACGGCGTTTGGGCCCCTGGGGGAAAACTTGCTAGTGGTGGGTATTAATCTTTTACTATATTGCTGGACTTTATTTCTAGAACTTTAGTTAAATGTTTATGTTTTCATGTGTGCCGTTGACACACACCTTTCCTTCTCAAGGCAGCTTTGAGTCTAAAGGGACACGTTTAGGTGGAGACACGCTCAGATCCCTATACCTGGAGGTTACGGAGGAACCAGGATTCTAAACAAAAGTAGAGATGATTTTGGACAAATAACTCGCCAAATAAGGCAGGAAGTCTTCGGACATTCCCCAAAGAAAGGGGTGCGGAGACTTATAGGAAGCGGAGTCCCGAATTTGGCGACTACCAGGAGCAGAGCCTAGGGAATAGTCCCGCTCAGCTCCCTCTGCGCATGTGCAGTTCTTCCTCACTGTTCGGCTCCCTTGTGTCCGCATTTGCGGGGCAGACAATCATGCAGCGTCTGGGTCTACGCGCCGCTCAGTGACCGCGTCCTGCAAGAAGGATGCGCACTACCGGTGAGACCTTAGTTTGGAGGGTTGCTTTGCGGGGCTTGGGGAAGGTTTGTGCCCACACCTGGTGGACGCAGAAACTTGAGCGAATCCCGCGCGGGCTGAGACCCGATAGCTTTTGCCCCTAGAGAAAGCCAAGGGACAGAGCAGCTCTGCTGCGGACCTGGAGGTTCCACGAGGAGGATAAGGGCGTGGGTTTCTTGGTCAGAATAAAGTGTGCTGAGAAAAAACATCCAAATGTCAAAGAGCTGTTTCTAGAAGCTCCTCGAATTTGCATGTACCCTGGCCACCCGTTCATTAGTGAGTCCAATCCAAGACACCAGTGGGGATGAGAATGAATTCTTACATTTACTATATGCCCACAGGCTCAGGGCAGGTGGTGGGTCTGAAGTATAGCGGGCTAATTTAAGAGCCAGAGTTTGCATTAAGATGAGTTCAAATTCTAGCTCTGCCACTGGGCAAAATGATGAGCCTCTAAGACTCAGTTTCCCAGTTTGTAAAACGAAATTATTCCTAAAACCCGTCTCAAGGTTGTTCTGAGGACTGAACCAGATGGCACCTGCAAAGCTCTCAGCATAGGCCCCGGCCTTCACCAAGCATCTGGGGAATGTTAATTGCCTTTATCACTGTTCTTTTCCTTAAATATATCATTTGTTCTCAAAGACTGCCTGTAAAGTCAGTATTAACAATCCCGTTTTAACCAACAAGAAAACCAAGACTCTGGAGGTGAAGTCTCCTGGACAGTAGTTGAAGGAGCTGGGCTGCAAACCCCACGCTGTTTTGTTTCCAAATTCCGTGCTGGGTTTTGTCCAGAAGCGCATCCTTCAGAGCACTTAGCTGTGTGGCACGTCCCCAGAGCCACAGGGAAGAACCTGCAGTGTAAGCACTGAGTCTCCTCTAGAGCCTCTTGGAGGTGTCTTGGTATCTGTTCAGAACCCTCGGGTTACCGCATAACTGAGGCTTCTAGACTCTTCCTTCATTGTCCGTCTGTCCTGTGCCCTCAGCAGTTTACAGATGCCCAAGCCAGATTTTCTGGCAGTGGTTCTCAAACAAGCATGCGTTAGAATCACGGGGAGGGCTTGTTAGAACTTAGCAGCTCGCTGGGCCTCGCCTCTGGAGTTTCTGGTTCAGCAGGTCTCGGGAGAGGCCCAAGAACTTGCATTTCTATCAAGTTTCCGTGATGCTGATGCTGCTGGTCTGGGGACCACACTGTGAGAACTACTGACGTAGAGGATGGTGAATTCCAAGAGACAGCTGGGACCTGGGCTGAAGATCCCAGTTATTTGAATTTACCCACTCCAGCCATGTCCAAATTTCCCTGGATCACACAGATCTTGTGAGGAAAGAAGGTGGGGACCCCAGGAGCAGGACTCCTACCTGGGAGAGCCCCACCCTAGCCTGGTACAGCTCACCACGGCTGCAGGGCAGAGATCCCAGAAACAAACAGATTCTATATTTGCTTGCTCAGAAGCAATTCCTGATCCTTCTGCCCTGAGTAAATCACCACGCCAAAGGTTGTCAAGACCCGTCTGTCAGCGAAGGTGTGGGCCAACTTTCAAAAGAGAGGGGGAGCTGGGCTGATGGTGGTGAGCAAGAGGCAGGCTTCCGGGGAAGGGGAATCCTGGGGACAGCTGATGAGGACACGGACTGGAAGGAAGGTGAAGGAGAGCTCACCTCCTCCTGAAGCTCCTCCCCACACCCTTAGTTCTCCAGTCGTTCTTCCTGGATTCTGCCCAGCCCTCCAACCACGCCCATCACCACATCTGGAATTTAGGGATACGCCACCCACCCTCCATTCCTGCCTTATAGCAGCACAGGAAGGGTTTCCAGGGGTTGTACAATCCTGCCTCATTTTAAAAGTGAACAATATTGGGCCTGAGGGAGTAAATGAGCACAGGGTTAAGTACAAGGTTTCTGGAGCCAGACAGCCAGGGTTCGAAGCCCAGCCCTATGAAGTAACTTTAACTTTCTTCCCTTCAATTTCCTCATCTATAAAATAGGAGTAATAATAGTACCTACATCTTGCTTCATTTTAAGGAATAAATCAGACAATATCTATTAAGTACTTAGAACAATGCCTTTTACATCATAAGCACTATATGGGTATTGTCAGTATCATTAATATTACACCTCGATTATTACAATCTAGGTTTACTTATTCATTAGTGGCAGAACCAGAAGGAGCCTCGAGGCCCCCTGATTCCCAGGCTGCTGTTCTGTCCACCATGTCTCAGTTAAGTCAAAACATGTTTCTTAATAAAAAGTCCTTTGGGGACACTGAGACCAAAGGAGAGTAAGTCCCTTTTTAAAAGGTAGGCTCCCTAAAGTTCACCTGTCCCGTTGGCAGAGGCTCCCGAATTCTTTACCTTCAAAGAGTTAAAAACGTAAGTAGAGAAATAAATGAGCAGATCCTATCAGGTTTTTGTTCTCGTTGCATCATTTTTTTATGCTTTTTTAAATTGAAATATTCAAAACATACAGAAGTAAGTAAAATAATATAAGGACTCCCATTTACTTGACACAGCTCCAGCAATGATCAACACATGGACCATTTGGTTTCATCTGTGCCCCGCCCAAAATACACACACACACACACACACACACACACACGTATACTTTCCCCCATCCACCTTTCTCTCCCAGATTATTTTAAAGTAAATCCCAGACGTCAAAGAGTTCAGAATGTAACCTGTTTGATAGTGGACGGAAGGCCCGGCATGTCATCCTCTCTGTGGGATGATTCATTTAGCCAGGTCTTCCTCAGTTGGACTTTGTCTCCTTTTCTATTTGTCTGCTATTAAATCAAAGAAGGCTCTAAATTGTAAGAGATGAACAAGAAAGCGATATTCACTCTCCCCAGTGAAAAGCCTGCTTCTCTTATCTCCTCATGATTATACCAGGGGTACAAGAGCCCCCTCGACACACCTGGCCTCTCTGAAGGGTCAGAGGCACCCTCCCCGTGTGGCCGTTTGTCAGCTAATCCTTGCGGATTTCTAGGCAAGTGCTATGAGGACCTTCAAGGCAGGTCGTATTTCTTATGGTTTCTTTGCTCCTTCACTTTCCTCCAGCTCTGCCTTCACAGATCTCTAAACTTTTCCAGGAGCAGGAGAAAACGAACTCATCCCAGGTGAGTCGTTTACTTATGACTCAGTTTTCTCAGTGAAATCTAAGAGTTACTTTGCATTTTTAGGAACCATGCTTTTTTGTCAACTGTTTTTCTTCATTTTTTTCATTTCCTGAATTTTCCTGTGATATTCTACTTTCCTTTTCTCGTCTTCCAGTGATTTAGAAGGGCTCCATTTTATTTATTCTGTTATTGGTTAACTGTGATGTGTTTAACACACGTAAACATCTTTTTCTATGAACATCCGGAATTGTTTTCATCCACAGAGTCATCTAAATAAGATGACCTCCTCCTTTATCTCAGGTTTCGTGGAAATCCTCTAAGTCCATCTCTTCTTTCATTTTCCCTTTTCATGATAAATATTATTTGGGGATTCTTTGTTAGCAATCGTATCATACCTTCCAGTTACGTGAACAATCATTATTTCAATTTTAATATACATTTCCAGGTGATGTTCGCTGTCCCAAGTTTGAAGATAAAGTGACAAAATCATGATAGTTGGTTAGAATTTTAACTACAATTTTGGGCTGCGTATTGCGTTCCAGTCACTGTGAAATTCCTTGCCTGGATTAGCTCATAGAATTCTGACAAGATTGTGAAGTAGGTACTTTATTTACCATTTTTACTGAAAGAATAAGTCACAGATTTAGGTAACTTCTCAAGAGCTTGTAGCTAGAAGAGTTCTAAAGATACACCGTTAGAAATTTGGCCAGATGGAGACCTGGAGTTCCGGTCCAATGCAAGCCTCCCACCTCTTGTTGGGAGTAACAATCTGCTGTGTTCCAACCTGCCCAAGAACTTGGAATGGGAGATCTCTTAGGCATAGAGTTGCCAGATAAGACACAGAGCATATAAACCAAAGTACATCTTGCATGGGACATACACTAAAAACTTATTGTTTATCTGAAGTTCAAGTTTAACTGGGCGCCCTGTATTTTTATGTACTCAATCTGGGAACCCTACTTAGGTAGAAAGAGGGTGTGAGGTGCCCTCTGATGACCATTAGCTCTGGCAGTCCTGCCTCATCCAGAGGCCCAACCGTTCTCCATCTTTTTTTTATTTTAAAGATTGGCACCTGAGCTAACAACTGTTGCCAATTTTTTTTATTATTATTATTGTTCTCCCCAAAGCCCCCCAGTACATAGTTGTATATTCTAATTGTGAGTGCCTCTGGCTGTGCCATGTGGGACGCCGCCTCAGCGTGGCCTGATGAACGGTGCCATGTCTGCACCCAGGATCCGAACCCACGAAACCCTGGGCCGCTGAAGTGGAGCGCGCAAACCTAACCACTCAGCCACGAGGCCGGCCCCCCATTCTCCATCTTTAGTGGCTGATTTGATTACCTTGTTCCAGCTCCCTATTGCTGAACTGGCGTGGTCAATCACTGTAGCGGCATCTCTTCCAAACTTTCAGGAATTCTCCGACTTGATACCCACAATATGTAACTTTGTCAAAAAATGTAAAAATTTTCCTACATTCTCTCTATAAAGAACTTTTTTTAAGAGTTTCCTGAGATATTAGCCCCGAGCGCTCTTCCCTTTCACAGTCTCTCACACACCCACGGACAGCCCTCTCTGGCTTTACCAGGGACCAGGTCTTGCAGCTCTCTTCCATCTGTCCCCCACGATTTCCACGTGTCGTATGTTCTCAGGTTCTGCTGAGCGGGGATAGACGCCTCTGGAGTATTTTCCAGAATGACTGTGTGGTTATATGCCTTCTGAGTCTGGGTATCTGAACGCGCCTTTATTCTGCCTCATTACATGAATGATTGACTGGCTACAGCATTTTGGTTTGAAATCCTCTTCCTTCAGAGTATTCTAAGAAACCCTCGCCATTATCTCCTCGCATTTGGAGAGACTGAGGAGAAGTCGTGCAGCGATTTGAATCTCCCTCTTTTATAGGGAACCTGTTTGATTTTTTCTTCTTGTGAGTTTTCCTTTATCCTTGGGTTTCAAACATTTCACCAGGCAGTGTCTGGCTGTTTGTTCTTTTTCCGGGCTGCCTCCTTGGTAATTGGACGGGTCCTGTTGAGATGAAGACTCAGGACGTGTTCAGCGATGTTCCCAGTAATCTCTGGGACTCTTGCCTTCCCTCCATCCTCTCGTCCTTCCCGCCCAGAAATCCCATGAGGCTGTCGGTGCCTCCTCGGTTGGCTCTCTCTGTTTCTTTAATTTTCTGTCATCATTTCCATTTTTCTGTGCTTGTTCTATGCATTCTGAGCTTGCTCATTTTTGTCATCCATGTCATTTTGTTTTCAAGCTTTCTCCTGAGAGTTTTTTTTTCTGTTGTCCTAAGTCAGCAATGAAATATTTAAGATCTGTGTGCTTTTTCTTTCTTCATAGCCAACTTTTCTCCTCTTGTGGAAATTAGACTCTCTTACATCCGTTCAGGGACACCAATTTGAATACTTAGAAATTATTCTCTTTAATGTCTTAACTACGTTTGTTTTCATCGTCTTCAATCTGTTCATTTGGTGCTTATCTTGTAGACTGTTGGTTTTTATTTGGATTAAATTTGTTTAGCCATATTCAAGTTTGTTCTTCTTGATGCTGATTTTCCTGATTGTTGTTTTTCCTCCAGCATCTCGGCCCTTTTTTGTTTTCTGTGTGAATAGAGAGGTGAAGACCTCATTAGACGAGTATAGGCAGCTGATGTGTGTTTATTTGGCAGCCCAGAGGTCTGTTTCCTTGGCAGGATTTCCCTTGAATGAAAGGACTGACTTGGAGCCTTTTATGTGAATTATTGGGCGATGTGTACAGACAAGCTTCTCTTTAGTCCGTCCGGGGAGGCAAAGCTTGAGGGGACCCCTACTCTCCCCGCCAAAGGAGGTAGTGCCTTACCTGATGGCAGAGTGTGTTAGTCTATTTGCCCAGAGCTGCCTTAAGACAAAAGCTGTGACTGTATCAGGGGACTGAGCAAGGTACTCTGTTGCTTTCTTGAGTTGCAAAGTTCACGCAGACTCCTGGCGGCAGTTCCCTGCTTTTTATGGGGGACATCCTCCTGAATGTTCCCCCCAGCCACCCGCTGTGAGGTGGGGAACTGCCCCAGGAATGTGGCGGCCTGTTACTCACGCTCCCTGTTTTGCAGCCCAGAGCTATTCACTTCCAGCTGCGGCTGCCTCTGACCTGGCGGGGGAGGGGTGTTTCACCGGACTCTGAACAGAACCGGAGACTTTTGCACGTTCTGTGTTTGTCTTAAGGGGTGAACACAATGCCTCCAGTATCTGCCTCCTACTCTGTATCGTCCAGAAACTAGTCGGAATTTCTCACCTGCTAACAGCCCCTTTCCTGATACTCCTCTGCTCTGAGAAAGGCGCTGGTGTCTGGATGTCTCTCTCTGCTGTAGTTTGGAGGCAGAGGAGATTAATGTGTGTGTCCAGCCCATTGCATCAAGTTAGGAGCGTCTCTTAGTCTTGAAATTGTCACCTCTAGAGGCTCCTGAGACAGCCTTCATTCATTCGGCAGCTGCTCGTTGAGCACTGCTGTGGACCAGGACTGTTCTAGATGCTGCAGATGCAGCTGCTAACTCCTGGTTCTGGTTCCTTCTTGGTCTCCAGGACCTACTCTTCTTCCTCTGCTGTCCCTCAGGGTCTGTGTCCTTAGGCTCCATGTCCTTTGTGAGCAAGTTCCCTATTCTGATGGCTTCAGCTATCACTGAGATACCCCTGACTTCCAAAGATTTATCGTAATCCTGGACCTCTCTCCTGAGCTCTAAGACCTGATAGCCAGCTGTCAACTGGACATCTCCACCTGTATGTGTCATGGACATCTTAAGTATAACATGTCCAAATTTCCCCTCTCTCCTTCTGCCCAACCTATTCTGTCTCCAGTTTTGTCAGTCTCAGTCTCTGCCGCCAGCATTGACCCAGCTGCTCTTGCAGATAACCTGAGAGTAAAGCTCCATTTGTCCCTCATTCCATAACCAATTCCTGAATAATTCCATTTAGAATCAGCTCCCACTTCTAAATGGCTACTATATTAAAATAGACGGTCATCTCTCATAATAGTCTATTATCTTCCTATCTGACTTCCCTTTGAAACAGGCTTTCTCAACCTCCACATTATCGACATTTTGGGCCAGATAGCTCTTTGTTGTGAGGCTGTCCTGCGCATTCTAGGATGGCTAGCAGCATCTCAGGACTCTACCCACTGTGTACTGGTAGCAACCTTTCCTCAGTCGTGACAACCAAATATGTCTCCACATTGCCAAATGCACCCTGGCAGGCAAAATCATGTCTGATGAGAAGCACGGCTTTAAAACACTCTCCGCTCTGCTTCTAGAACATGACTTTCAAAATATAAATCTCATCATGTCACTTATTTACACGACCCCATTGTCCATGGAACTAATCCCCAAAGTAGGAGTGTCCGCCCCAGAGAACTGCACAATCAAGGAGTGGAGGGTCTGTAAAGAAAGCGTTAGGAGGCCCTTCTATGTTTCTTTTGTATCTAAAAATATCAAGAAAGTTAAACTTTCCTTTGGGTGCGTGGCTGGAGAGTCGTATACATACAAAACTTACAAATAAATACCTTGAGGGGTGCTCAGGAACTCTCATCAGAGCCCCAGCCTTGTTCTACTTGCAATTCCCTTCATTTGATGTGTGCTTTTAGTGTTTCTATGCCTTTGCTTATCCTGTTCACACAAACTCACTGTGGGTGTGCAATCAAGTCTTTATCTCCCCAATGAAACATAACCTGAGAAAACAAAGAGATTTAATGCCCCCCACTTTGTGACCTCACTCGACCTTGTATGCACATTTTTTCATGGTTCCCATAATCCATTAGTGTATGTATATGTTTATGTAGAAAGTCTCCTTGTCGGTCTGCAAACTCCTTAGAAACAGGACCAAGGTCTCATTCACCTGAGCATCTTCCACAATTAGAACAATTCTAGGCATGGAGAGGAACTCAAATTGTTTTATAGATTAATAAATAAATGTAGAGGCAGAGTATTTCTATTACGATTTCTGTTTCTCTCACAAAGTGTAACACGAAGGAAGGTACACGGTAGACATCCTTTGTAACATTTTCTGGTGAGCACGGTAGGAATTAGTTCCCATACGTATTTCCATGCCATCTGGCCTTGAGCCTTTCAGATTGAGCAGGATTGGAGCATCACAGGGATTGGTGTCGCTTGAGGATGGACCTGTGGACTTCGCCCAGAAGGAGCGGCGGCTGCTGGACGTCGCTCAGAGGCTCCTGCACAGGGATGTGATGCTGCAGAACTACAGGCACCTGTTGCCACAGGGTAAACACAGCTTCCCAAGCAACTCCCAACAGCATCCGTTTCCCATCTTAGGAACCGGATCATGGTAGAGTGTCATGAGTTTAGGCTTGAGATTTTGGATTCAAAGACCATTTAGGGAACTTCAAAGGATGTTGGATTCTCGCCTCTCTAGTGAAAGGGTCTTCTCTGATGAGGGCCCCATCATTGTACACCTTTAATACTTCTTCCTTGGAATTCTTCAAAGGGCTTGAACCCTAAGCAATGTTGCCAAGTCTGATGTCACTTCCCATGACAGGGCACTGTGTTACCAAACTGAGCTGATATTCAAGTTGGAGCAAGGAGAAGAACCATGGATGATGAAGAGAGGACTCAGAAGTCAGAGTCACCCAGGTGAGTTAACGAGGCCACACAGAAGGCACCTGGTGGAAACTGGATCTCAAGTGGACAGTTCAGGGGTTGGTATCTTTGAAGTATGTTTTACAAATCTCTTTTAGAAGCTCCAGACTTTTATAACTGACTAAAGACAGATGAACACCATACCTTAGATATCAAACCAACTATCACTCTCACATTTAAATGTTCTTCATTTTTCTGTTTGACTTTTATAGAGAGAGATTTGCTTGGTTTTTGTAGAATCCAATTGCTGCCTTCCTCATCCTACATCTTTATTTCTCTGTTTTTCTCTCTGTTCAGTAATGTCCATAGTTCACCTTCCCTCCTGTGCCAAACACTCTGTAAATATGCATTTATTGATGTGTTCTTTTATCCAACAAATATTTATTAAGCACCTGCTACACACCAGTCATGTTCTAAGCACAGGGGATACGAAGCAAAGTCTATACTCCTATAAATAGATCCAATTAGCAAATAAATATGTAGTATGTCTGGTAGTAATCAACACTCTGAAAAATTAAAGTCAGATGAAGGGACGGAGACTGACAGGGAGCGCCGTGTTTGGAAGGGAAGTCAGGGAAGGCCTCTCTGAGGACGTGAACATTTGAACAGGAACAGAGGAATGGAGTCTGGATTGAAGGGATGGACGGAGCCATGGGTGATCTGAGAGATTTCCAGATCGAGGGAACGGCAGGTGCCAAGCCTCTGAGACAGGCGTGTGCTTGGCGTAATCAGGGAACAGCAGGGAAGTCAGTGGGACCAGAGGGGTTCAGTGAGGAGAAAGTAGCAGAGGATGTCAGAGAGTTAGCTAGGGGCAAAGCTTCCTGGCCTGGTAAGATCTAATTTCACTCTGAGTGAGATAATGGGTGAGAGGACGTCAAGGACTGCACCCTCAACCACTACATTTGCAGGTCAGGAAGATGCAGGACTCTAGCGAGAGAGACTGAGAAGGAGCCCCCAGTCCAGCAGAGCGAGAACCAGGAGACGTGGGGGAGGGGTGTCGCAGAAGCCACATGAACAAAGTGTTCTCAGAGGGAAGGAGTGAATTCCAACATTCAGAAGCAAGTGTAGGGGCCAGCCCCGTGGCCGAGTGGTTAAGTTCACGTGCTCCACTTCGGCAGCCCAGGATTTCGCCAGTTCAGATCCTGGGTGCAGACATGGCACCGCTCATCAAGCCATGCTGAGGCAGCATCCCACATACCACAGCCAGAAGGTCCTACCACTAGAATATACAACTATGTACTGGGGGGCTTTGGGGAGAAGAAGAAGAAGAAGAAAAAAAAAAAGAAGATTGGCAACAGATGTTAGCTCAGGTGCCAATCTTTAAAAAAAAAAGAGTAAAGTAAACTTAAAAAATAAAGAAAGAAATGTAAAGTCAGCATTGCCCTTCTTTTCCTGCAAATTATCCAAAGGCCACAAGGAAAATAAAAAAGAAAATGTCAACTCCATTTTTATTGCAGGTTGGAGGCAGCTGGAATCCCAAACTTAAAAAAAAAAGTGGAAAACTGCCAAAAGCAATGAAAATCAGGGTTGGTCATGGAAGTAGAAGTAGAGAGAAAGCACTATACAAACCAGTGCCGTGGAATTCGTGTTAGAACATATTGTACAGCTCGTGTTTACTCACACATTTTACCCCAGTGGAGTGGTGAGCAGATTTTGTTTTAAACAGTAGGATAGGAGCATTGCCCTGCAGGATTTGTAGGTTCTGAGTAGAGCTGAGGACTGAATATGTACTCAGTGAAGAACATGAGAGTGGATTTGTGGTTGGAAATGCACAGTTGATGGAATTAAATGGCCTGGTCTGATAGCAGCTGACGATATTGGAGACTTGTGGGATGGACCACTTGAACGTGTATTGTGAATTAAGGTGTAAGAATATAGTATAAACTCTAAAGATAAAAATCCACTATTACATTTTCCTTGCTAGCATATTGGCTTCTGTTGGTTTTATCTGCTACAGAAAAGTCACAACTTTTTAAGCACACATTGATGTCATTGCATAAAGTGAGAATAGCAGAGGATGATAGTAATCACCTGTAGCCAAAATTTTTTAAGACAAATAAAGACAAGGATTAATAAGGTCTTAGGACCAAGTTGAATAGCTGGTGCTTGAGTTCTCACAGAAAAGAGAAATCAGAGAAGAAGAAAACGCAATATAAAAGTGGAATTAAAAACTAGTATTGTGACAGGACACAGTCAGTTGAAGAAATAAGTCAGCAGGGAAGAGGGGAAAGTGAGGTTGTCACTCGGGACAGTTTACTCTCGATCAGCCCTGGTAGCATCAAATGATGGCACCAACAATGAGAATGCGGAGGTGAACTGGATCCTGTCGCAAGAAGCGTATCCTCTCATATACTTTAACGTTCTCTTTGGTCGCTGTTTTCCATATCACAGCTATACGGAGAGAAGGGGACTGACCGATAGGACTGACCTTTAGACCAGAGGAAATTAGTGATTTCATTAATCTAATTGGGAGTTGGGGTACAGAATGGAAAAGCGGAGGAAGAGATTGGAACCTTTACAGTGGAGTAAAGATCCTACTGCAGTAATTAAGGGGGAGAGGAGGATGAGGTTCTAGTCTCTCATCTGCCTCCAGACCTATCCTTTCCTCTGATACTTCCCTCGATCGCGCTCAGTCTTGCTCACCTCCCTACTCAGTGTCCCTTCTCTTCATGCCATTTGACTATCCTCCATCCATGGGCCAATTGTTTTCCTGACATCCTTTGTACTCAGTCCACCATTTCTCATGTTTTATTTCAAGATCTCTATCCATTTTTTAGCTCATATTTGTAACAAGCCAAAGCTACTTGTATTAATTTTCAGCTTTTTCTCTCTTTTTCTACTACAGTATGTGTTTTGTCTTTGTTGTCCTATTACCAAACTAAGTGATCAGAATAAATATTTGCTTAGGAGTTCTTTCATCCCAGGAGACTGTCTGAAACCTAAGAATCAACTCAACATATGACACTTGCGTACAACCCCATTCCTTAAAAATGTGTTAAGATTTATAATGTATGTTAATTTTCATATTTCTAGAAGTCCAGAAAGCCAATAACATGAAAGAGAGAAGCCAAGAAAATGAAGAGTAGCTTTTTTTAAAGGAAGATTAGCCCTGAGCTAACATCCATCACCAATCCTCCTCTTGCTGAGGAAGATTGGTCCTGAGCTAACATTCATGGCCATCTTCCTCCATTTTTCTTATGTGGGACACCTGCCACAGCATGGCTTGATAAGTGGTGCATAGGTCCATGCCTAGGATCCAAACCAGCAAACCCGAGGCCGCTGAAGCAGAACGTGCAAACTTAACTGCTATAGTAACTTAACTTAACAAACTTAACTGCTATAGTAATAGAAGCCATGTAAGAAAAAAGTCTGATGAGTTCAATGGATACTACACATGAGAAAACTCATACAGGGCTGGCCCCGCGGCCGAGTGGTTAAGTTCGTGTGCTCCGCTGCAGGTGGCCCAGTGTTTCGTTGGTTTGAATCCTGGACGCGGACATGGCACTGCTCATCAAACCACACTGAGGCAGTGTCCCACATGCCACAACTAGAAGGACCCACAACGAAGAATAGACAACTATGTACCGGGGGGCTTTCAGGAGAAAAAGGGAAAAATAAATAAATAAAAGAAAACTCATACAGGGAAAAAATGCTGTAAAAATGATCAAAGGAAGAAATTCCACAGTCATAATGAGGACTTTACTCAACATCAGAAGAATTCAGCTTTGGAGCAACTTCTTGAATATAATAATTGTGGGAAGCCTTTCACAATAAAATAGCTTTCATTATGCATAAGACTGCTCACACAGGACAGAAACCCTCTGAGGGTAATGAATACGCAAGAGCCTTCATACAAAAGTTAGAGCTCAATGCTCCTCTGAGAGCCCCTAGGGAAAGGAAGCCACATGAATCCAGTGAAAATGGGAAATCCTCGTGCATAAAGTCAAAACGTGCACATCAGAGAACTCACATAGGGGAGACACACTATGAATGTAATAAATTGGGGAAATCCTTTAGCAAGAAGTCAAGCCTTACTCAACATTGAAGAATGCACAGAAGAATGCACACTGATGAGTGTAATGAAAGCAGGGAAGCCTTGCAGAAGTCATACCACTCTCAAAATGAGAGAACTCACACAGGAGAGAAAACGTATGACTGTAATAAATGTGGGAAATCCTTCCATGAAAAGTCACACCTTATTCAACATCAGAGAACTCATACAACAAAAAAACGCAGTGAGTGTAATGTTAATGAGAGAACCATAAATAAGGAGTCACCCCTCACTCTAAATCAGAGAATTAACACGTAGAGAAGAAAGCTGTAAAGGTGGTAAATGTGAGAAATCCTCCTGCGAGAAGTCGAAACTCACTCAACATCAGAAAATGCACTTGAAGAAAAGGACCCATGAGTGTAATGAAAGTGGGAGGGCCTTAAGGAAGAAGTCGCACATCACTCAACATCTGAGAGCTCCCAAAGGAAAGAAAACCTGTGACTGTAGTAAATGTGGGGAAAACTTCCATAAGGAAATAAAACTTACTCAACTTCAGAGCACGCACACAGGGGAAAAACCCTATGAATGTAACGAATGTGGAAAGGCCTTCTGCCAGAAGTCAGCCCCCACGGTGCATCAGAGAACCCACACAGGAGAGAAACCCTATAAATGTAATGAATGCTGGAGATCTTTCTGTGGGAAGTCCAACCTTTCGTGCATCAGAGAACTCATATGGAAGAGAAATCCTACCGATGTCCTGAATGTGGGAAAACTTTCTATGAAAAGTCAGCAATCACAAAACATCAGAGAATTCACACAGGAGAAAACCCTATGAATGTAACAATGTGGAAAAACCTTCAGCCAGAGATAAATTCTCAACAAAGATCAAGGAAAAACACACAAGAAGAAAACTCTCGTCAACACTCTCCACATGCATAAGCCTGCATCGACAAGTCAGACTCACTGAACGTCAGCAAAATCTCAGGGCAGAAATGCTAAGATGTCAACACATATAGGAACGTCTTTATTGATAGGTTATAGCTAATTGGAATTAGAGAACTAATATAGGACTGAAACCCTATGAATGCTTTGAACGTGTGAAAGCTTTCAATGGGTATTCAAAGATATTGAGGGGAAATATGTCATTTTAAGGAATATGGATTAAAATGTTCTTGTAGAAATATTGTTTAACCAGAAGTCATATTTCAGATGTGACGCCAAACCTACTACAGAAAAGATAGAAAATATTCTGTTCTTAATAGAATGTGAAATGTGGAGCTTTTGTAAAAGCATGAATTTCTCATTGACACAACAGCATTAAATATGTATGTGAAGACTGTCCGAGGTGTATTGGGCTATATATAGGTATACAGTACGTGAGTGTGTGACAGAACATGAATTATGTGTGTGTTAGGTTTGCACATGGGAACCCACCACTGTCTCTGAATCTAACAAGGCAGGATACATTGTAAGTAAAAACTGAGCAGTCACATAACCTGTGGCCCAACAATTCCACTTCTAGATGCGTACCCTAAAACACTAGTTCTCAGCTGGGCATCCTAAAGGGTGTTTGGAAATACTGGGATGTTTTGGTGGTCCTATGACTGAGGGTGCTACGGGTGTTAAGCAGTGGGAGGACCGAAGATGCCAAATGCGCTGCAATGTGTCAGTGAAAGGCCAGGAAGAAGAGGCTCCTCCAGAAAGCCAGTAGCTCCATCACAGAAAAACACTGCCCTAGAGAAACGCACACATCTGCACCCTCAGGCATTACAGGAGTGTGCGTTGCAACATTGCAATAATTTTTATAATAACAATGTAAAAAAACAGAAAGTAACAAATGTCCATTAATGATAGACTAGATAAGTAAATGTTGGTCTGGCCATACAATGGGAACAATATACATCAACGAACATGAATTATCCTCAGTGAAACAGATCAAGATTATGATCTCTTTAAACAATGTTGAATGAAAAAAAGAAAAATATAGATACTATGTTATTGCCTTTATATAAAGTTCAGAAACAAAGAATTCAGCAGTGCGTTGTTTAGGAATACATTTGCTGTTGTTAGCGCCCTTGAGTTGATCCCAGCTCCTAGCTACCCTGTGCACAGCAGAGCAGAACCTTGCCGCGTCCTTCTGTGCCAACCTCTCGCCTTCCAGTACTGTATCGGACAGTGCTCCACTGCTGTTCACAGGGCTCTCATGGACAATTTTTTCGGAAGTGGGTGGTCAGGTCCTTCTTCCTAGTCTGTCTTGGTGTGGAAGCTCCACTGAGACCTGTCCAGCATGGGTGACCCTGCTGGTGTTTGAAATACCAGTGGCATAGTTTTCAGCATCACAGCAACACGCAGCCGCCACATTGTGACAATCAATAGGTGAGTGGTGTGGTTCCCTGCAGGAGACGAACCCAGGCTGCAGGAGTGAGAGCGCTGAATCTTAACCACTAGACCCCTAGGGCTGGCTTAAGGATGCATTTATGAGAACCAAAACTACAGAGGAAAGCAAGTGGATGATTAACACAAAATCTAGGATGGCAGTTACATCTGTGGGAGAAGGAAAGGCTTCCATTTAGGAAGAGATAGTAAGCTTCCTGTTTTGTTTTGTTTTTTAAAGATTGGCACCTGAGCTAACATCTGTTGCCAATCTTCCTTTTTTTTCCTTCTTCTTCTTCTCCCCAAAGCCCCCAATACATAGTTGTATATTCTAGTTGTATGTCCTTCTGGCTGTGCCATGCAGGACGCCACCTCAGCTTGGCCTGATGAGCAGTGCCAGTTCCGCGCCCAGGATCCGAACTGGCAAAACCCTGGGCCGCCAAAGTGGAGTGTACCAACTTAACCACTCGGCTATGGGGCTGGCCCCCGGGCTTCCTGTTTCTTAAATGGGTCATGAGTACACCCATTTTATTATTTTTCTTTATGTCATAAATATGCATATATATTCACATACATTTCTGTTTATAAACTATTCAAGAAGCAAGCTTAAATAAGTGCTTTAGAATGTTAGCACAAGTGATGTCTTGGTGTAATGATCATAGTTAAGATTTTTTCTTTCATCTATTTTTCTGCATCCAAAATCTCCATAATGATTCTTTCAGTTGTCTAGACCACTAATCATTTGGGCTCAGCCTTCTTGATTCTTCATCTTGTTGAGTTCACATTGGTTTATAACATCATACAGCTTTTAGGTGCACATCATTATATTCGGCTTCTGTATTGGCTGCATTGTGTTCACTACCAAAAGTCTAGTTTTTATCTGCCACAGGACAAATGCCCTCTTTACCCCTTTTCCTCTCCCCCCACCCCTTGCCCTCTGGTAACCACCAATCTCATCTCTGTATCTATGTGTGTGTTTACCTTCCATACATGCGTGAAGTCACACAGTAACTGTCTTTCTCCGTCTGACTTATCCGCTTAGCGTAATTCTCTCAAGGCTTTCTTGATTGTATTTTCCCTTTGTTTCCTAGTAAAATTTCTCCTTAATTTTTAAAAATAATTATATGAACATCGACCAAGATAGAAGAAGTAAAGAAAGTGGAAAAGAAACAAAACCAAAGGAGAGTAAACATAAATAAAAATGAAACAATAAAAATTATCACAGATATGAACAAATTGAATTCACACATCAAAGGCGGAGGAAGTTTAATAGTCAGTTAAAAAACTAAATCCAACTATGTGTGGTTTGCAAAAACAAATGACAAAGCAAATTTGAAAGTTAAGAGATGGGCAAAACATGTTTGTTTGTTTTTAACATTCATCCACTAAAGTGTAGTTACCTAAGGGCAGGTCCTATGGTTCCACCATTCATCCCACCTGTGCTCTAAACCAGTAGGTTCTTCAGCCTGTCATCAAAAATGATCTTGTAGGGAAATGTCCATTGATAAGAAAATATGTTCAGTTGATGCTGTTTTTCTGTCCTGAACTAATGATTTCATCCTTAACTGTTGGGGAAGCCACGGGAATCTCTGGAAAGGGCAGAGAAGGGAAGGGACTTTCCAGCATGAGTGTCTTTTCATTGGTGATTCTCTTTTTTAAATTGCTCAAAAAATTACATATTTAGGTATAAATATAACAAAACGTACAGAACTTGCGTGCTGTACAGAAAACTACAAAATACTGATCAAAGACGATCTAAAGAAAAGGATAAATATACCTTGTTAGTGGATGGGAAAACTCAACACAGTAAAGATATCAGTTCTCCCCATGTTGATACCTAGGTTTAATGCAATTCCTATTAAAATCGCAGCAGGAATTTTTTTATAGATATGGGCAAGATTATTCTAAACTTTATATGGAAAGATAAACGAACTAGAATAGCTAAAACAATTTTGAAAAAATAATAAAATGGAAGGATCAGTCTACTGATTTGAAGATTTATTATACAGTAATCAAGACTGTGTGGTAGGGTGGGTGGATAGACATATAGATCGATGGAACATAATAGAGAACCAGAAATAGACCATACAAATATGCCAAACTGATTTTTTATAAAGGTAGAAAAGAAGGATAGGCTTTTCAACAAATGATGCTGGAGCAGATGGACATCTATATTGAACATCTGCAGGTGAATACATGAACCCCGACCTCCAGAGGAGGAGACTACGGGCTTTAGATTTGGACAAAGCCAACTTTGAATGCCAGTTTTGCCACTTACCACTCTGTGGTTCTGAGCTGGTTATTAAACCTTGCTGAGCCTCAAACCCAGGCCTAGTGCTCATCAAAGACAGTTATGGATGCTGGAAAAAGAGCAGGTGAGTGAATGGACCACATTTAATTTACTGGGGTATGTTCCCGAAATGGCCAGCAGAGGGCGCTAGTCGCACATGAAAGACCGCTTGTCTGCTTGTTTGAAAGCTGCTTTCCAAACGCCCCCTCCTCGTTCCAGCCGCCCATTTTCATGAACCCACGTTAACGCAGAGTGCAGGGGAAACATTTTTCCCAGTTATGTGGATCACTAGGCTTCCCCCAAAGAAACAAATCAGATCCTTTTAATTATAATACCACTTTTTGCCTATTTTTTTCTTATGGGAATAGGCATACATTCTCAACAAGGGCAATATTCCCCCCAAGGGGGTGAAAATTGGTTTTCAGGATCCAAAAAAACTTAGATATTACAATGGTTTGTAGCCCTCAAAGGACCATAGTACATAAACAGATATACAGTATATCTGTGATATTAAAATTTCATGAGGAGGGGGCAATTAGCAAAAAAATATCAAAAAGTTCTCCTTGGAGAGTTACAACTTAAAAAATAAAGGTTGAGAAACACTGGAATAAGGGGAGATGAATCAAGAGAAGATGCCATCATTGTCCCACATCTGAAGTTGGGGATACATAGGACAATTCTTTCTCCTGGAATTTGGGGAACGCCGTGATGTCCTCCAGCCTCAACGGTTCCCGGCTGGAGATGTTGTTGCTCAGAATGTCCCCCTCCCCCATAAAACTTAAATCCCAGTGTCCCGTCTAACCATCCTCACAAGTTTCCCTGCGCACCTTTATATTTACTCCCTCGCTCCCGTTACCCATCCCCCATCCCCAAACAACCGCTGGTCTGCCTTATGTCACTACAGTTTGTTTGCATTTTAGATAAATGGAATCCACTTCTATGTACTCTTTCTTTTCTGGCTTCTTTCACTCAGCACAATTATTTTGAGATTCGTCCTTGTTGTTGGGTGTATTAACAGTCCATTCCTTTTTCTTGCTGACTACTATTCCACTGTCAGGCTATATCACAATTTGTTCATTCATTCACTTGTGGATGGATATTTGGGTTGTGTCTGGTTTGAGGCTTTCATGAATAAAGCTGCCATGAGCACTCATGTGCAAGTCTTTGTAGGCACATAGGTTTTCATTTCTCTGGAGTAAATACCCAAGAGTAAAATCACTGGGTTGCGTGGCAAGTGATGTTTAGCTTTATAACAAAAGGTCTGATGAATGTCCCTTTCCCCAGGCAGTGAGCCCCCTTTCCCACTCCTCTGGGAGAGGACACATGCAGTGATTCAAAAGGAGTCTTTCCTGGGAAGACTTCTTAAGTGATGCCAGATATCCACACCCACCCTTTCACTATGCCAAGATGATTTTCTGGAACCTCTCTGCAGAAGAGAGAAAATACGTGTATATAGAGTACAGCTGCTCTAGTACAAAAATGTGGAAAATACAGAAAAGTGAAAAGAAAATTAAAACCATCCACAATACTGCCTCTGAGAGGTAAGGATGGCTAATAGTCTGCTGTGTTTCCTTCTAGTCTTTTTCCTACGCATGTTATACACAGAAATGTGTGACCCCGTGTCTCTTCTACACTAAGATACATACTTTTCACAATTTAGTTTTCCTGATCAGGTGGTTGGTGACTCTAAAAAAATCATAATCTCTCACTCTGTTTCCAGACCTGAGCCAGTGTTAGGATTCCCAACGCATCAGCTGAAGGAGAGGCTGGATCCCTGGAAGGACTCTGAAAGACCGTGACAGATAACCATATGCTGGGGAAAGGACAACACGCAAACATTTCAAGAACTATTGGTGCAGGGTCCAAGATGGCTTTGATCCCAGAGATGCAAAGCATCATCATGATTACCTTTTAAATTGGGGCCATATCAGGAGCAGGAAATAAAGTCCTGGCCCAAGTCCAGCTTGCAGTGCGTCCACTGGCCAAGCCTGTGGTCATTTCCCCAGTAGCGTTTGGAATAGACATATTGGTGGTTGGCATGACTCCCACATTGATCCCTTGGCCTGTGGGGTATGAGCTATCATAGTGAGGAAGGCCAGCGGAAACCTCTCAAACAGCCCCCTCCCAACCCAGCCAAGAGAGTCCATCAGAACAATATCACGTCCCGGGAGGAGTGGCGGAAACTAGTGCCACCCTTAAAAACCTAAATGATGCTGAAGTGGTAGTTCCCATCGTATCTTGTTTAGATCGTCAGTCTGGCCCCTGCAAAAATCAGACATGTCCTGGAGGATGACAACGGACTGATGCAAACTCAACCAAACAGGAGCCTCAATGCAGCTGCTGTGCCAGATGTGGTGTCTCTGTGAGAGCAGATTAGTCTCAGGTCAGTGGTCTGTAGCCACTGATCCGGCTAATGTGTTCTTTTTCATTTCTACCAAAAAGGAGGATCAGAGGCAGTTCACATCCAGGTGGAATGGGTAACAGTACACACGTCTTGCCCCAGGGCTTTGTTAACTCTTCAGCCCTCTTTTGTGACATAGTCTAAAGAGACCAGGACTGGCTGGACATCCACAGAACATCACACTGGTCCCTCTATCGATGACATATGCTGATTGGACTGGGTGAAGTGGCTAGAGCGTGAAAGCCTTGACAAGACACTGGCCCTCCAGAGGGCGTGAGATAAACTCTTCAAAGATGCAGGGCCTGCCAAATAAATAACATTTGTAGGGTTCCAATGTTCTGAAACATCCTGGAACATCCCCTCCAGAGTCAGGGGAAAACTCTTGCATCTTTCATCTTCCACTACAAAGAAGGAAGGGCCAGGCCCGGTAGACTACTTTGGGTTCTGGAAGCAGCATATTCCAAACCTAGGAATACTGCACGGATCCAAATACTGGGTGAAATGAAAGGCTGCCACCTTTGAGAGGGATCTAGAGCAGGAAAGAGCTCTGCAGCAGGTCCAGGCTGCAACGCAAGTGGCCCCAAAGCTTGGGCCATATAACCTAGCAGGCCCTGTGGATTAGAGGTATCGGTGGTGGGAGAAGATGCTGAGTGGAGTTTACGGCAAATCTCAACGGCGAAATCACAATTCAGATCCCTGGGTTCTGGAGCCAGGCCATGTCATCGGCAGCTCCTGGCATGCTGCTTGGCCCAGGTAGGGATGGAGTACCTGGCCATGGGAAAGCAAATGACCATGCAGCCAGAACTATCCGCAATGAGTTGAATTCTGTCACATCAACCAAGTCATAAGATTGGGTGGGCCCAGCAGCAGGCCAGGATGGAAGTGGTACATCTGGGGTTGAGCAGAGCAGGGCCAGATGGCACAAGATGCTGCATGAGCAAGCAACCCAGACCCCCATTTCATCCACCTGTTTGCCCCTCCCTCGGCTTACACACCTACAGCTGACCAGTGGAGGAGATGGGTCCCCTCTGACCAGGAGACAGAGGAGGAAGAAGCCTGAGCTTGGTATATGGAGGAGTCATCCAATTTTAAAGATTTTATTTTTTTCCTTTTTCTCCCCAAAGCCCCCCGGTACGTAGTTGTATATTTTTAGTTGTGGGTCCTCTAGTTGTGGCATATGGGATGCTACCTCAGCGTGGCTCGACGAGCAGTGCCATGTCCGCGCCCAGGATTCGAACTGACGAAACACTGGGCTGCCTGCAGTGGAGCGCACGAACTTAACCACTCGGCCACGGGGCCGGCCCCAGGAGTTGTCCAATTTTGATGGTAAACGGACACGTGCATCCATCATGGCCTCATACTAAGAATGCCGTGGTGACCAGGGAGGGCTCAGATCCCTTAGGAATGAGGGTTGGGGTCCCACCACCAGGTAAGCCACCGTGCCCAGTAGAGATGCTAAGGGCAAGGGGACTCTAGAATTAACAGCAGAGACTAGAGGTTTTCTGAGCAGCTGGCCCAGCTCTGCACCACCTACATACCTACCTCGTGTCACACAGGAAAAATGCATACAAGGAAAAATGCACAAGGAAATTATACAAGGAATAATAAATTTCTCGCACGTTTAATGACATGATTCAGGTTTCTGTTACGTGCAATTCTGACTGATGCGGTATTCACAACAATAGCACATGCTTGGGTTTTGTTCTTTAAAATTATTTAGAAGACTTTGGGTTTTAATAGGACAATTCAGCCCATTTGAGATTAGTGTAAAAATGGATATACTTTATTTTACTCCTTCCATTTTAATTCAAGTTTACTGTTTATTTTACTTTGTTATTTCTCTCTTCTCTTCTTTTTTCTTGTTTTTGCTGCCTTAATAACATGATCATTTATTATCTTTTATCTTTTTAACATTCAGAATAAAACACGTAATTAGAATTACATAATCTTCCATTATATGAAAAAATACCATCTATTTCTCCAGATTAAGGTGACTTATTTGTAATACTTTTACATCCGTGTTCCCTAGCCCCCGAAGAGATTTAAATGCTTTTATTCTCCGTCTCCATCTGCCCCTCACCCTGCCCCCAAATACAGCCTGAGACCCCTCAGTATTTAGAGTCTTTGATTATTATTAGCCTTTCCCTTAGGATTCCTTTTCTCTTACTCTGTAGGTATTATTACATTATCATTTGCCTCCAGTGTTGCAAGCAAGAAGTCCAATGCCAGTCTCACTGTTTTTCTTTGGAAGTTACTTATTTTTCCTCTCCGGAAGCTGGTAAGCTTTATATTTATACATGGACTTCAGTCATCGTTCCAGGACATGCCTAGAGGTGAGTATTATTTTTTGTAAGTTCTGTTTGGAATTCAGTGAATCCTTCAGATCTTTGGATCAAATCTTCATTGGAAAAATGTCAGGGAAAATTTCCTCTGTTATTTTGTTTTATTATTGCCTGTCTTCCATTTCCTCCATTTTATGAATTTCCATTATTCCAATAATAATTCCAATATTTAATCATCCCAATATCCTAGTATTTGCTTGCCTGCAACATTCTCTCGAACCTCTTTTATTACACCTCTCATAATTTCCACCTCTTTGAATTTTTTGATTTGCATTTTATTTCTCCATTTGGCATTCTAGGTCAGGTGTCAACAGTGACCATCCCCTCCTTTCATTCATCTCCTGAGACTTCTAGTCTGAACGTGAGATTTTCCTTTGATCCAGAACATGCGCGTGTGTGTGAGTGAGTGTATCACACAGTGTTGGTAGCTCCTTGGGTGTTGTTTTCATCATCGATTTTTTCCAGGTTATCCTCTCTCTCCTCCAGTCGGTTTGTACTTGCTGTTCTCTGTGACATGCCAGTTCTTTCTCTTGCTCACTCTAGACCCCCGTAGATGTGTTGGTATTTTCCTTTGCTGGCTCACTGGGGTGTGTGTTCAGCTGTGGAGGATCTACGGCAGGGTCAGTTTCTCTGGTAATGGATGGCCCAGCCGTCTTGGCCCTTCTGGATCAGCGGTGTTCCAGCTGGCAAGTTACTGGTCCCAGAAAGACTCTCTCTGCTCTCTCATCTCTTCAGCTGGCATTTTCTCAAAGAATAGAGGATTTGGACCCTTGTTTATTCCTCCGCGGCTCTTCGAGCACTGGAGCGATGAGCCCAAAGAAACTCCCACGGGCAGGTGCGGCTTCTCCCTCGGTGGTCCTTGGATTCCCATAAGGTGGGTCCTCCCAGATTTTACCGCTTTCCTTCTGACCATCACTCCTGGGCTCTGTGCCTCTAGTGCCCCCGGCTCTCACTGGGCCCAGAGGCATAAAGTTTCTCTGCCAGCTTCCTTCTTCTGGACCCGAGATGCCCTAGATCTTGCTTCTACCCTAAACCCCAGGAGCTGCTTGCCTCAGAAAAGCTTCAGTAGCTGGTTTTAAATTGAAGAATGAGGGCAGCAAGGATGTATTCAAGCAACCGGTACCCCAGAATTCTCAGAGGAAATTTCACTATATTCCAAAAGGCAGAAATGCTATAGGCCGTTTCACAGATCACATGCAATAAAACTAGAAATGATCAACCAGAATAGCCAAACGAAAAAACAAACAAAAACCTCACCACCGACAAAACTCCTATAGACACAAATATCCAAAATTCACTCCTTTAACTATTTATTGGGCTAAAGAGAAAATCAAAATAGAAATTATAAATTATTTCTCATGAATAACAAGGAGAGCACAAAGTATAAAAATCGATGACACGCGACGAAAGGAGAATTCAAGGGGTGACATCTAGATTTAAATAACTGTATTAGAAAGACAAACAAAAAAATTAAAATGATGAAGAGGTCCCAGATAGCAGATTGAACATTCAAGTCTAATTTTGCTCCCACTGAGACACCTATTATGAACAGAGTAAAGGGGTTTTATTTTCTCCTTTATAATTTGTAAAGTTTTAAATCTCCAGAAAAAGCAGAAGAATGCTACAACAAACATTTCCGTATGAATCATCTAGATTTACCAATTGTTATGATTTTGCCACATTTGCCGTATCTCTCTGTCTTTCTTTTATACATACATACACACACATTTTTTTCGGAATCCTTTGAAAATATTATGACACTTCACTCTTTAGCATGCATCCCTTAAGAGTAAGGACAATCACCTATTGTCATAGCTGGCTTTCCTAGAAGAAAGACTCTGAAACAAAGATTCGAGTGTGAAGTGCTCTTGGGATCAACGTCTGTGCAGGGGAAGGAAGAAGGCTTATTAAGGAGTGCTCTTGGAACCAACATCTTTGAAAGACGAGGAAGGTTTGGCAGAGTGAAGAAGTGGGCTGTGATACAATTCAATAACAGCGTCAGGCTGCATCTTGAGGAGCTTTGAAGCTATAATGGCACTTCAGAGTTGTCTCACGTCAGTGTGAGGGGGGCTGGGAACTTTATGTTCCCGTGTCAACCAGTAACTGGACATGGGCTGCGCTGGGAAAGGGCATGACCTTGGGTGAGGCAGTCCTCTTCAGCCCAGGCACTTTCTGAGGAGTGTCGACAACTGAAGACTATTTGCTGGCAGCACTTCTAGCGGCCATGGGAATAAGTCCCTCACTCTTGGAGGGGGATGTGGGCAGTGCACCCAGTGTCCACTACAGTCCACCCCTTTGCCACTCAGTGCCACTTCTTCATTTAAGTTCTAGGAGCCACTCCTCCAGGATCCCAATGGGCACCTTTCCTGGAGGAAACTCATAAGAGGAAGGTTAAAGGGACACACCACACCCCTGCCAGTGCAGCTGGTCTCTGGGCCGTGCTGGTACTCTTGCTCAGTCAATGCATTTGGGATCCAAAATTGGTTTTGGTCTGGAAACCAACAAAAGAGTGAGAGTAGCAATATTCACACTAGAAAAGTTGGATTTTAAGATTAAAATTCCAAGTCAGATAAAGAAGGACATTATTACTACACAATTTATGAAGAGAAGGTAACCACAGGACCTGTTCAAACGGACCCCATCTCATCAACAGAGTGTTAAGAGCTGTTTTTCAGGGGCAGTGAACCAAAAAATGCAAGTCAGTCATGCGCAGAGGAGAAAATCTTCACCTGAAATAACACCTGGAATCAAAAATTCTTCACCCCACGAAACCAAAGGACCAGGACAAGACTGGAACTTGGAAGTCGGACATTATCAGAAGCAAAGGTTCTCATGCCCAGGAACATCTGGTGTCACAGCCCCTTCCACACCTTACCACAAATGCTTAAAGTCCTCCAATGGAAACCTGCCCGCCAGCACTACCGCGTATCAGCCTGTTCCCCCAACCCCCTAAATTTTGCCCCAGACCCCAGATCGGGGTGAGTTGAGAGCTTTTGCCTCCTGTCTCCTTGCTGGGCAATCTTGCAATGAAGCCTTTTCTTTTCTCAAAAGCCTGGGCCATAATTATTGACTTATTTTGTGCATCGGGCAGAGAACCCCCTTTCTGTACAGTAACAAGAACTTAATGAGCAGAAAACATTCTGTACCGAACAACCTAGCAAGTAAATAGAGAAAGCAAGAATTATCAGAAATACAAGTAGAATCTCATGAAAGTACAACTTCAAAAGGAGACTTCAATCTCTCTCTCAAAATCGGTAGCTCTGATAGGGAAAAATAGGCACATAGAAGAATTAAAAATATAATCCACAAACTCAAACAAATAAATATTTATTCAAATACAGAATATACTTTTTTATAATACATGGGCATTTACCAAAATTTATCATCTACTTGATCATAAAGAAAATCTTGAAAAATTCAATACATTAGATATTTTATAGACTATCTTCTCTGCTCATCATTCAATAAAAATAGAAGTCAATAATTTTAAAAATTACCAAAATACGCTAACTACTTGGAAATTAATAAGAAACACATTGTTTGGTAACCCGTGGATCAAAGAAAACAAACGTGAAACTACAAGTTATCTAGAAAACAATGAAAAGGAAACCTCTTCATTGGAAAACTTACTGGAGACAGAAAAAGTTATACTCAAAGGAAATTTTGTAGCCTTAAGTAATTTTTCCAATAAATGAAAAGAACTTAACCCTTGTCTGTGATTAGTTTAAGTATTGCTCCAGATCCATAGCCCGCCCTACACCCCGCTCTTCTACCCCACCTCTGTCCTCAGGCATTGCCCTGTGAACATGATTTGCTGGTATTACTATGCACAGCAATTCTTCTTAAACTTTAATGTGCATACAAATCACCTAAGACTCTTGTTAAAAATGCACATTCTCTTTCTGGGTTAGGGCCTGAGAGTCTGCATTTCCAACAAGCTCCCAGGTGATGCGATGCTGCTGGTCCCCTCCACACGCACACACTTTCAGTGGCAAGGATATACACCATCACCCAAAAGCAATCAGCCCAACAGAATGGAGGAACAGCCTGTCCGCGGTTGAGTTAAGGCATCAGCTTGGAGACAATACCTTTTGAGGTTAGGGTACTGTCGTCCAGAAAATGCTATATGCACCAAACCAACGGCCTATATACGGTGTGGTGTCTCCAGGAGCAAAGGAGTGGAAGAGGTAGGACTAACCTCTCTCATTACCTTCTGGCCATTTGGGGGTCCTCGAGCCAGTGGATTAGCAGGCAAAGAAAGGAATGACTCTACTGGCTGGGAGAATCCACCCTGTAGCATAAGGAGCTGGGGCAGCTGCCACACAGTGGGAGCCAGTATATGTCTGGAACCCAGGGAATCACTGGGCATCTCTTAGGGCTTCTAGGCCAGTGGGTAATTGCAGCAACCACAGGTAGACTAGGGCAAGGCGAGTAAGGGCTCAGACCTCTTGAGAAAGAAGGTCTGGGTCACCCCACCAGGCTAGCAACACGCATCAGTTGAAGTCATGGCCACGGGCGAGGAAAATCTAGAATGGGTAGCAGAGAAGAGATGATGAATGTAAATTTCTACCCTGGAGGGAGCTACAGCTGCAGAACCGTATGTTGGTTTGCTGATGCTCTTAAAACTTTTTCAGGAACTGCGACTGGCTACCACCTTGAAGGACTGACTTGCATCCCTCCTCTTGGGGAAGAAATGAGGGCATCTTGTCATTATAGGTGCTCCAGATATTACAGGAGGTGAAAGTGGATCTGATGGGTGCAAGGGATGGAATGTGCTAGACTTGGTTTATGCACTCCACAGATCTCTGTAGCCTTCTCCCCCCAGCCCCCCACTCACCAACCTCTCGCCTTAATCGCTTGCCTTGATTCCTAGACGGAGGGGCTCTACAGGGAACAGCAAGCTATTCCGCAGTCATGAAGCCAGGTCATTGCCTCTGCCGTTGACTACACTACAGACTGAGGAGCCCCACGGTAGCACTGACAGACAGGGAGAGACAGACCACTATGTGCACTGGCTGGATTGGTCCAGGATGCTCTGGCTTCCCCAGGGGCCAAGTAACACAGCCTGGATGTGCCGGGTGAATGCGCTGTGGTGCAGACTTTGAACCATAGGCAATGGGGGACAAGAAGAGGCCAGTGGATAAATTCTGCTCACCTTCTCCTCTGGAGGGAGGTTCCAAGACAAAGCAGTTCCTACAACCGCTCTGAAGATGGACTGTGAGCCTGAGCCACTGGCTACCCCAGTTACAAATAGTTACAAACTGCGGTCCTCTCTGTGATGCACCCCTTGCCTTTGTTCTCCTCCTTTCCTGCCTTACTTTTTTCCTCAGCCTGGTTTCTCTGGGGTTGCAACCTCCCAGAGAAGTGTTAGCATGTGAATTTTTGCAGCAGGCTCCGTTTTCTGGGAAACCCAGGCAAAGACAACAGTTCCCTTCAGACATAGAAGATAGAAGATGATATTTTAGAAATAGTAGGAAAAATTAAATCCCAAATGCCTTTCTTTGAGGAAAAAACTCCCAGTGTATCAGTCAGGGTTCTATGTTGCAAGCAATCAAAGCTGATTCTGAGAATTAAGCAGAAAGCAAGTTTTAAAAAGAGATATTGAGTAGCTCACAATATTGTGAGGCCTGAAAAGCCAGACTCAAGGTTAAGCAATGCCCCAAACTATACCCAGTGCTACCTGATGAAGAAACTGCCACTACTGTCACCCCCACCCCTCCCAATGCCAGGACCTTGACTTTGAAACCACTGTTGGGACCGCCACCATCAAAGCTCATTTCCACTGCCACCTGGGCTTATGGAGATGGAAGCTCTAGGCAGAACTTGATTCCCCTTGAAGCTCCCTTCCAATCCCTTCCACGAAAGTCAGATAACACATCCGAATGAGGAGGGAGGCTGGGAATTTGACTTCTGTTGAATTTCTCCAAATAGCAAAGAGCTGTTCCAAAGATAATGGGGAGTGATGAGTAAGACAGATGTCGACTATAAGCACTAAAACAGATACACCCCTCGTGAGGCACATAAAAGATAAGTGAAAGAGAGCAAAAATGTTTAAGAAATAGTTCTGGCACAACCAGTTATCTGGAATAGTGCCATCCAGTAGAAATATAATATAAGTTGTGTATGTAATTAAAATTTTTCTTGCAGCCACATTCAAAAGAGTAAAAAGGAAATATATGAAGTTAATTTGAATATTTTATTTAATCCAATATATCCAAAATATTATGATTTTAACATGTAATTAATATAAAAGTTATTAAAAGACACATTACATTCTTTTTTTTTTGTATTAAGTCTTGGAAATCTGTGCATTTTTTATACTCACGGCCCATTTCATTTCAGACCAGTCATATTTCAAGTCCTCAATAGCCACCTGTGGCTGGTGGCTACTATATTGGATAGGGTAGAGACAGGAGAAATAAAATCAGAGCCCTATTTCACATCATTTAAACAAAAATAAATTCCAGGTGAATTAAAGACTTAAATCTAAGAAATAATACCATTAAAATCCAAGAAGAAACCATATGACCCTATAGTTACCTAGCACTTGATGAGATCTTTCTAGCCATCTGCAATGCAGGTGGCAGATAAAGGGTTATTATCTATACGTACAAAGAGCTTTCTTGTGAATTAGTATCAGAATAAAAATGGTCAGAAGCTACCATTAGACACTTCATAGAAGAACAAATTCAAATGTGGAATAAACGTAAAAAGATGCTCAGCCTCCACAGGAGTCAGGGAAATGCAAATTAAATAACAATGAGATACCACTTTCCTCACAGCAGACTAGCAAACCAGGAGCATGAAAACACCTACTCCAGGCTGGGAAGGACGCTCTTTACCACATCACAGTAGCTACAACCTTGTTGGAGAGCAATCCAGCAACGTATATCAAAATAAAACAACTCCACATATTCTTTGACCCAGCAATCCCACACCTGGGAATGCAACCCATAGAAATAAAAGCACCAGAATATATGTGGATGTGGATGCTCACATCAACAGAGATCAGGATTGCAATAAAACCCTAAAACAAAGTGTTTGCCCATAGGCAGAGGAATGGTTGAATCGATTGTGGCACATTTATAGCATGGTGGGTTATGCAACCATTAAAAGAGAATTTCTTGGGGCCGGCCCCGTGGCCAAGTGGTTAAGTTAGTGCACTCCACTTCCACAGCCCAGGGTTTCACTGCTTCAGGTCCTGGGTGCAGACCTGGCACTGCTCATCAAGCCATGCTGAGGTGTCATCCCACATAGCAGAGCCAGAAGGATCTACAACTAGAAAATACAACTATGTACCTGGGGGCTTTGGGGAGAAGAATAAGAAAAAAAAGATTGGCAACAGATGTTAGCTCAGGGTCAACCTTAAAAAAGATAGTAATAATTTCTTAAACCTCTGTCTACTGACTTGAGGGGACTTCCATCTTCCACTTCTGTAAGATGCAGAGCAACGTATAAACTATGGTCCCATTTTTGGAAAGACAGGGAGAGAAATCTACATGGGTGTGTGTATATTTATATCTGATTTTATGAGCATAAAGAAAGATACAGAAGGATATAATCAACCTGCTAGCAAGGTTACCTAGGAGGAGAAGCAGGTGGTACAGACAGAGAGAAAAACAGGAAGGGGAGGAAAGAAAAATATGAGAAGAGGAAAAAAGTGAGAAGGGAGGTTAAAAGAAATCATGTCATTTCAAATAAGGACAATTGTAAAATTACGCATATTTGAAAAAGGCAACCATTGATCTCCACATACAACTACTCGATAAAGCTTGTTGATCATGGTATTCAAACCCGCTACGTTCCTTACATGATTTTTTGATCACTTGCTCTGCAGATTTCTAACAGGTATATTGAAGTTTCCCACAAAGCTATGGATTGGTTGTTTTCTCCTTGGAATTCCATCAGTTTTAGTATTAGATATCTCAGTTCTATCTTACGAGGCACATGCAGACATAAGGGCTAAACTTATTGGCAGATTGAATATTTTATCAATATATATATGTTTTTAATTTCAAATAATACTGATTATTTTTGCCTTGAAATCCATTTAGCTTCATGATAAGATTGCTGGAACCACTTGCTCTCCTTTTGCTGCTATTTGCGTCGTATACCGTCTGCCATCTTGGTATCTTCAATCTTTCTGTGTTACTCTGTTCTTGCTGTCTTATAAAAGAGCATGCAGTTTGACCTTTTTTGCTTAGTTCTAGCCTCTGTCTTTTAACAGTGAACTTGATATATTCACATTTACTGTGGTTATTGATTTATTTGCACATTTTCTATCAAGTTACCATGGGTTTTCTATTGTATGTGCTGTTTTCGTGTTTCTTTTTCATCCCTGCTTTTTGGTTAGTTGATAGCATTTTATTTGTTCCAAATTAATTTTTCTTCTTCTGAGTCAGAAAATATATATTTCTGTTTCTATTATCTTTACACTTTTTATACACATAGCTAAGCATATTCTTAATCAACATCTAGAGTTAATGTCTATATCTTCCTATTAAATAAAATGAGAATCTTAGCATGCTTTCATTTCTCTCTCCTGCCTCCTTTTCTGACCTTATGCTTCTCCATTCCATGTTATCATCTCAGATTTTAATTAATTATTGTAAGTGTATATATTTATTTAAACCTAAAAAGAAACCGTATTGGTTTCCTTGCTTACCGTGCTTCTCATGTTCCATGTTTTCTTCCTGGATTCCTTTTCTCTTTGTTGGAATGTATCTGCTACACCAGTGGGTTCTCAAGCAGAGGGTACACCGCACCCTTTCCCAGCGTGGGGTGTTTTGTGTTACCACAGAGACTGAGTGGAATGCTACCGGCATCTGGTAGATGGTGGTGAAAGACACCAAGCAGCCTGCAGTGTGTGGATCCATCTCATACAACGAAGAATTTTTCCACCCACAATGCCAACAGCACCCTGCTGAGAAATGCTGTTCTATGTGAACTGGGAGTTGTAAACTATTTTAGTCCGTTCGTGTCTTAAAATGTCTTTATGATGCCCTCGCATTTGCTTGATAGCTTGGTTGGGTGAAGAGTCCTAGATTCACAAGTATTACCAGAGAACTTTGAAGGTACCATTCTGTTGTTTTCTTTCTCGCAAAGTTCCAGATGTGAAGACAGACATCAACCTTATTCTCCTTCCATCCTGGATAATTTTTTTCACTCTGGAAACATTCAGATTTCCTTTTTATCCTTAGTGTCCTGAAATCTCATCATGATGTGCTTCGCGGTAGGTCTTTTTACACTCTTCCTGTAAATTACAAGAAGTAATTTCTGTAAGTTACAGAGGACCTGTAACTAGATCCTCTCGATATAAGAGCTCATGTATTTCTTGAGTTCTAAAAAAATGTCTTGACAACTAGAAGGACCTGCAACTAAGATATACAACTGTGTACCAGGGGGGATTTGGGGAGACAAAGCAGAAAAACAAAAAAAGAAAATGTCTTGAATTATTACCTTGCTTTGGGGACTCTCCTTCCTCTTTTTCTTCTCTCATTCTGTAACCCACATCCAGCAGACGGTGGAACTTTGGCGTTTGTCCTTCATGTCTCTCAATACTTTGTTCATACTTTCCATCTATTTATCTTTTTGCACTGCATACTGGGAGAATCCCTTAGCTTGATCTTCTGGTTTACTAATACAGTCTTCAATCCATTTTGCTATTCAAGCCATCTATTGAGATTTTTATTTTAAAAAGAATTATTATTTTTATTTTTAAAAGAATCAAACTTTTTAATTTATAAAATTGGTGGGTGCTTTTAAAAAAAATTGATGCAACAGGCTCTTTCATTTGTCCAAGGTCTTAATGATGCTCATTCTATAGTCTTGTTCCATTTGCTCTCTTAACTCAGTTTCATCATCTGCTAAGCAGGAATAATTCCTACCTCTCAGTTTCATTGTGATAATTAGAGGTAACATAACATACTGCCTGGCATATAGTGCACTAAATATCTATTTGATGAATAGACAAAGCAAAGTAATATATGTAAAATACCTGGCACATACATAGTAGCATTCATTAGATGAAAGTATATTGCCATTATCCTCATTATTATGTTCACTGAGACAATGACATTCAAGGATTTTACTTTCTTGGTTTCAACCATGTGAGAACACACGACCCCTCCCACCCTGAGACCTGTGACACGGGCCGCTTTATAACTCCCCTGAGGCACGAATTTGAGCTGCAAGTTGCAAGGCTGGTGGGTGGGAGTGGGAACGTGCCCAGCATGTCTCCCAAAATGGCTTTATGCTTTTATTTAATATGTGAAGCCAGTTAACCATCTCCACCACTCTGAAAGGCAGATGTCATTAGCCCAGTTTTAGAGGAGAATAGATCTGAAGGAGTTACAAGCTCCAGGCACCGGGCAGTTGTTTAGCAATCTGGGCTAGGCAGGCAGACTGAGGGGGTTCTTTCTGACTCAAGAAATGGACTCGCTGAGCCTCAGTTTCTTCTTCTGTAAAATGGGACATACAGTGCCTCTTCTGTCAACTCTGTTGGAATTCTACTCATCACTCATCTTTCAATGCCAGTACAAAGGCACTGTGGCCACTTCCAAGCATTTGAACCATTCAGGCTGAAACTTTCAGTACATTCTACCACTTCCTCTGCTCCTCCATTAGCCAAAGGCATCACACTTTGCTGGGAATTGGCTAATTGTGTGTGCGTCTGCCCCCACCACCAGAGAGAGATCAACTTGAGAGAAGTATGGTCATACCGCATAACGACACCTTGATCAACGACAGACCCCATATACCATGTAGCCAAGGGGTTTAGTAGGCTATACCATCTAGGTTTGTGTAAGTACACTGTATGATATTCGCACAATGACACAATTGCCTAATGACACATTTCTCAGAATGTGTCCCCGTCATTAAGCAACTCATGATTGTACATGAGGCAGCGATGAGGTGACTTCCCAGAATCTTAGGCATAAGGCTGCTCTCTGATAATTAAACTATAAGACAAACCAAAAAAATAGGATGGAAACAGAGATAAAGAATTTACCTGTGTGGGGGGCCGGCCCCATGGCCGAGTGGTTAAGTTCGCGCACTCCACTTCGGCTGCCCAGTGTTTCGCTGGTTCAGATCCTGGGCGCAGACATGGTACCGCTCATCAAGCCATGCTGAGGCGGCGTCCCACATAGCGCAACCAGAGGTGCTCACAACTGGAATATGCAGCTATGTACTGGGGGCTTTGGGGAGAAAAATTAAAAGAAGAAGAAGAAGAAGAAGAAGATTGGCAACAGTTGTTAGCTCAGGTGCCAACCTTTAAAAAAAAAAAAAGGAATGTGACCTGTGGGGTTAGCAAGCTGTTGTGTCTCAGCTTCAAACCCATCTTTCCATGATCCGCTTTGTGATGCCGGAGCTGGGATTCTGAGAACTGCATTCGGCTTTGCCAGCAGCTCCCTCCGAGGCTCTGCTAAGGGGGGCACTCGCAGGAAGCTGCAAGCCTGGAAGAAGAAAAGGACTTGCTCCTTCCTGTTTTCTTCCTGTGGGATTCCTATGAGCAGCACCCCAGCACCACCTCCTCTCCTTGCCAGTGGCGGGTCTCCTCCTGTGACACCCGGTGAATCCAGTTTGCAGTGTTTTCCACACTTGCAGCCCAGCCGTCTTCTGCTCCTGCGGACGCCAGCAACCCCTCCTCAGAGGTCTGAGTCCCAGCCTCGAGGCCCCTCACAGCCCAAGCTGGCCCGTGACCCCTCTCAGAGGTCTGAGTTTCAGGAACCATCTCTAAATTTTAATAATGCCAACATCTTCCCTTTGCTCCTTCAGCCTTAAAGATGGCAGATGCTTCCTGCAGTCACTACCTCCAGAAGACCTTAGAGTTCTTTGGATCCATTTTTAGGAACCTTCTTAACAACTTTATATCTAGTTAACAATTCTTTATACTAATGTATCTCTTTCAAATAACTGGTGTGGTTTCCAACTCTTGACTAGACCCTGACCGACACATCCCCTTGAAGGGGTAGACCCTCCCCCAGGACAGGAAGAGGCCATACACCTAAATGAAGATAAAAAGTCTTCCGAGGAAGAACGTGTCCTTCAAAAGAGGGTTGGTCAGCCACAGAAGCCTGGATCAGCGAGAGTCAGCAGCACAAACCCCGCAGGACATCCTCAGCAGTGACAAGAGGACAAACCATAGTCATCCACAGCCTGGGGGACAGTAAAGAGCTCTGTTGGAGGATGAGACCACCACTCAGTATCTGCAACCAGCTGAATTTGTTGCTTCCTTAAGTACAGGCGCAGGCTGGGGAGCTCAGTGAGCTGTTGATCTCACACAGGTTTGGGGAAGAGTTTGTTTGGGAGCAATTGGCTCCAAAGGCAGGAGTGAGTGGACACCAGCCTTAGAAGCACGGTCAGTGCGGTGAATCTGCTGCAGGTTGGCTGACTTTGAAAGCACAGACTGTCACTGATTGGTTGGTTTCAGAGGCAGGATCAGTGAGGTGAGTTGCCATTGACCTATTAGGTTTAAGACCAGATCAGATGGTGGTTCCTTCTTGCTAGGGCTATAGAAAAATCAGTCTTTTCCTAGGAATGTGCAGGCTTGTTAATATTCACATCCCACCTGCTCTCCTGCTTCCTTCTTTGTATTCTACTAGCCATTCTTAACACAATCTGATCACAGCAATCAAGGAGATCTTTTTTCAAAATTCAAATCACATTGTGTCACCCTCCTGCTTACAACCCTCTAATGGATTCCCACTGCACAGACAGCAAAACTTGGCTCAACACAGCAGAGCTGACGAGGCTGCATTCGCTGGCTTCTCCATACTTTTGTCTTTTCTTGGCTTTTATGATCCCACCACCTCGTTCAACTCAGGATCTTTCTTACTTCCAGATTTTCCCACAACACTATTCCTTCCGCCTGGAACACCTTACCCTTCACTGGAAAACTCCTATTCATCTGCCAAGTCTCAGTATAATTATCACCTCCTCAGAGAGGACCTCCATGACTGTGCAATCCTCCTGCTTTAGTTGCTGGAATCTGGGGGGTGAATCTAATCATTCTCCAATAGCATTTATCAGAGTTTATAATAACGTTTGATTTGTTTGTTTATTTCTTTGCTGTTTATCTCCCCTGTGGGGCTGAGAATGATCTGAGGACAGGGACCATGTCTTGCTCACCACTATCTGACCAGTGGCTGCATACATTGAGCTCTTAGCAAATGTTTGTGGGAAGAACAGATAAACTCTCAAGTGAGGGGTCTTCCTACAATAAACAGGAGCCTCCACATGGTCAACTTCCCCAGCCAGAGCTCCAAGGCCAGGCCCCCTGGCAAGAGTGGGCCTTCATTTCCTCTATCATGGCCACCCCAGCTTCTCTACAAATGGGCAGTGACTCTGGACAAACCAAGTCAGTTCAATAAAACTTGTGGAGGTGTCTACTGGGGCAAAGGAAGCATCCATCAATAAAGAAACCCCCACCCGCCCCCACCCAGGCTCTGATGTCTGTAAGACAGGGCTTACAGCGGAGGGATGAAGGCAAGGATGGTGAGACAGAGGGACCAGGGTCGGCAAGACTGGCTCACTCTCCCCAACCCAACAGCCATGTGCGCGCGCGCGCGCGTGCAGACACACACACACACACACACACACGTCTGTTTGGCCATTTATAACAACCCCCTAAATGCCTTCTCCAGGCAGGATTTTTACTTGTTTTACCTCACATAACTCCCTCACCAGCCCCTATGAGTCAGTGTCTACTATTATAGTGAATTTCAGAGAGATCAAGCAAATTGCCCCAGGACTCAGAGTACAGGCGGTTATATTCAGCACAGCCATCCTCAGTTGTTAAAGGACTGAAATTATCCAGTATTAGTTGGTAAATAGTAGCTGCCTCGACCCGCTGAGCACTTTCCCCACATCCCCAGCCTCTTTCCGCCCACCTCCCACCACTTCACATCCCCACATTCCAGTAACTAACGAGTTAGAGCCCTTAACATATGGGGTGGGGGAGGGACAGAGACATCCTCTAGGAATCTTCTCCAGGAGCTGTCCGTTCTCATCTATCAGCCCTCGTGCCTCAATGGTCACTAACTATTTTACATTGTTATTTAGTTCTCTGCTTCTGTTGTCACCAAGATCTTCCTGCTGGAGAAGCAGATCCTGGGGGCCGATCTCAGCGCTGGCTGCGGGCTTATCTCCCGTTGTTCAGACAGAATAGTGGGCTGTAAGAGCAGCTGCCCAGAGGCGTCTACAACCCCACCACCACGTGAGTACAGAAAGCAGACGACTCACACCAGATCCTAGCGTGCTTGCTATTTTCTAAGAAATTACTGAGCCATTGCTGTGGCTCTTCATTAAGTGACCTCTTTACTAAGTGACTTGCTGGGGGCGCTCCAGACATGAAGAATGGCCATTTAGTGGTTTTCAGAGCGTGGATACGAAGGTTGGAGTCCACTTGTTCAAGTCCCAGACCTGCCGCTTAGTCGCCGTTTAGCAAATGACTTAACCTCTCTGTGCTTCAAGTTGCTCTTGTGAAAAAGAGTAATGGGAGTAACAACAATAATGCCTACTTCAGAGGGTTGGGGTGAAGGTTAAACTAGATGCAGTATGCAAAGTCCCTAGGAGTAATAAAATTAAAGTAAAATCCTTAAAACAGTGCCTGCCGCCTACCCTAATGTTATATTGGTAGGTGGTGGCTATTATTTTTATTTACTGGGTGTGCTAGACATTTTGAAAATCTCATTGAGTACGTTCCCCAATGCTCTCCTGCCCCACCACACACACACACACACACACACACACACACGGAGCTTTATGTATTGGAAGGTGATTTCCTCCGCCAGCAGAGGGCGCTGTTCTCACGCGCGAGGCTTGAGCAGGTCCGGCTGGGGGCTGACAGCTGACCGCTCACCGGGTCTCCAGGCTCCCCCCGCCCCTCTCCCCGCTTCCACTCACACGAACACAAGATAAGCCCCAGTTCCTGGAAGAACGATCTTCGCGAATTAAGTTATCGTGACTTATGTGAACCCCCAACCTGCAAGAGCCGTTGCTAGACTGGCTGTCTGCCTCCTGCCCTTTGCTTCCCACTTAAAGAACCGAGTCACCATGAATTTTCTTAATGATACTTTATTCGCCTGTTTGAGTCATTTTTCTTCTCTATCTGAGGTACAGAGTTTATCGTAAGGGAGACAGCACAGTGTTGCAGAAAAGACCCAGGCCTTGAAATTAGACAGAGCTGGATCTGAATACCAGCTTCGCCACTCCACCAAATAACCCTGGGCAAATGTCTAAACGCTCTGCGCCTCAGTTTCCTCATTTGTATAATAAAGCTAATGAGTATGCACCTCATAGGAATGTGAGGATCAAACAATGTACCTCACGTACAGACCTTAGCACAAAGTCTCCCGGCTTAATAAGTGTTTGAAAAAAGAATGAATTAAAGAATGAAATGCCCAGATAGATTGTTTTCAGTGGGTAGGATAAAGAGAAAGACATGTACTTTGAAATCAGATTGACTTGGGTACCAGCCAGGCTGTGTAGCCTTAGCAAGTTTCTTTGCATCTCTAAGCCTCAGTCTTCCTTATCTGTAAGATGGGCCCTCTAACACTGCATGGAAAGTTGACAGTTTTCAATGAGATAATGTATATAATAGTGTCCAACATAAGTCTTGGCACAGAGTAGACCCACAATAAATGCTGGTTCTATTTCTTTTAGCAGATAGACATAGGTTTTAACATTTATGAGCCACCATATCGGAAATCTTTCTGGTTTGGTGACAGGGATTGTATTTCAACAATCATTGTATCTGAGCCGGGCCACGCTTAACTTATGAGTGTTTAAGATTTAAACTTAACGTGAGTCAAGTTCATAGACACCATTCATTTACCCATGGTTTCTTTTCATTTGTTTATTCGATGATGCAATACATAAGATATTGGGGGCCGGCTCCGTGGCCAAGTGGTTAAGTTCACGTGCTCCGCTGTGGCGGCCCAGGGTTCGGATCCTGGGCGCGGACATGGCACCGCTCATCAGGCCACGTTGAGGCGGCGTCCCACATCCCACAACTAGAAGGACATGGAACTAAGATATACAACTGTGTACAGGGGGGTTTGGGGAGATAAAGCAGAAAAAAAAAAGGAAGATTGGCAACGGTTGTTAGCCCAGGTGCCAATCTTTGAAAAAAAAAAAAATATATTGGCCACATACTATGTACTAGATACGCTGTAGGTGCTGGGGATGCAGCTAGGAACAAGATAATCAACATCCCTGCTGTCGTGGAGCTTACAACTGGTGTGGAAGTCATAAAACAAAACAATAATATGACATTAAGTGCTATAAAGATGAGAGCTGGTTACGGGAACAGAGTAGGGTTGGAGGGGCTGAATTAGAGAAGACAGGGAGGTCAGGGAAGATTTGCCTGTGGAGGCGTTAGAGCAGATCTGAATAAAGAAGTAAGCCACGTGATGGTCAGGGGGAACAGCATTCCAGGGGAGGGAACAGAAAATGCCAAGGCACAGAGGTGGGAAGAAACTGTGTTTGAGGAACGGGAAATTAGAGGTGAGAGGCTCAAGCAGAGTGAGCTAGGGGGAGAGTGGAAAGAGATTAGGTCAAAGCAGTCGAGTGCCAGATCATCCAGGGTCTCACAGACCTTGGTGAGATTTTATCTTTCTAAGTTCCCCACCGCTGGGCCATAGTAGAGGTGGATGCTGATGGGAATAACAGAAGCATTGATGTTGCAGGGGAGAGGGGATAAGTGCAGAGGCAAAATGTCTGAGTAGGTGAGAGGAGCTGAAATCTAGGATCTATGGTACCTGCAGGATTGCCTTACAGAGGATCAGAGAAGGTGCATTTGTGGTCACAGGAGGAAAGGCGGAGCATTTGGGTGCTGACGCAGGCAGACTGGTGGGTTTGGTGATGAGAAGATGAGGTAGTTTTTTCCTTATTGTTTCTCTCTCTCTTTTTTTTTTCTGGTCAGAGAGATAAGAAGATCACCAACTAAGACTGAGGAGTTGAATGCAGAAGAGAGGAGAAGATGCGAGATAGCCAGCATCTGGTGAGGGAGAGTGGACTGGGCAGGGAAGTGGGTACTGTAGGACTGCCGCACAGTGGGGAGGACCCACTTGGGCCACAAAGGGTCTGTACTGTTCTCCAGGCCCGTCAATTGCTGGGCACAGGTGTGGAATAGATGGTGAGTTGGGGTCAAGCAGAGTTGGGATTTTCCAGGTGGATGGACGGAGAGAGAAGGGAGCATAGGAGTTGACCAGGGGAGTCATTATAAAAAAGACCCAGGTTCTAAGCTGGGCAAGGAGGGAAGTGAGGCCACAAAGGGGATGACACACTATACACATGCGGAGGGTTGTGACACATGGTTTGGAGAACTGGGAGGGGTGTTTTGATCCACTCCAGTTTCAGATGTGATTTTAGAGGAACTCAAAATACTAGAGATAATTCATTCACACAACGAATACTTATTGGAAGCCTACTCTAATTTTTGTTTTTGGTGAGGAAGATTGGCCCTGAGCTAACATTCACGCCAATATTCCTCTATTTTGTATGTGGGACGCTGCCATTTAATGAGTGGTGTGTAGGTCCGCGCTGCAGATCTGAGCCCGTGAACCTGGGGCTGCCCAAGCGGAGCACATGAACATTGGCCAATATGCCAATGGGTCGGCCCCCAGGCCTACTCTAATTTTTAAAACTACCTACAATTTATTGAGCACTTATTATATGCCAGGTACCATGCTAAGTGTTGTACATTTACCGTATCTCATTTAATTCTCAATGACAATCCATTAAGGTTGGTACTGTTATTATCCCCATTGTACCGTTGAGGAGACTGAAGCTTAGAGAGATCTAGTAACTTACACAAGAACACACAGCTGGTAAGTGGCAGAGAGGTCTGTACGATTACAAAGCCCAGGATCTTAACTATTATGCTCTGCCATGTGCCAGACACTGTGTTGGGTTCATGTAATCATGACACTCAGCTTCAGGTATTTCTCTTACTTGATCCCAGCCTGACAACTGGGCACTTGGCCTCATTTGCCCAGGGGTAGCAGCTGAGGGTGGAGGTGGAAGGATCTAGAATTCTTTGCTTGTGCGTGGTCCTGGTGGGGCTGTCAATCAAAGTGCCTGCTGTCCTTAGCTAAGGGAAGGACATGTTACCTGAGCTCAGGCAATTGGACTTTTGCTCCAGGGACTTTGACTCTGATCAAAGAAAGATCTGATCAAAAAGATGGCAGAAAAGGATGGAACTGATTCATTTTGGCTACCTAAACGCCCAAAGCATCTCGTCTCTGGGCTTTTCTAAGCCTACATCTACAGCTTCCTGTCGTCTCTGTGAATTAGCCACTAGCCTGCCAATAAACCCCTTTTCTGCTAAAGATAGCCAGAATTGGTTCCTGAGACTTGCAATTAAAGAACCCGCACTGACATATCAGGAAAAGACGACAAAGTATTACAAAGCTAAAGTGAATGACTCATTCCGAAATGTGTATGGAACCGGGCCAGGACTAGGGTAAGCAAGTGAGGCACCCGAGGCACGAAATTTAAGGAGGCTGTCACTCTCAAGGTTGTGTAAGTGCAGGGCTGACTCCAGCAAACAGCCAACCCCCAGGCTCCCCCCTAGAAAAGTGGCTTAAAGAACAAAGATTATTTCTCTTTCATGTAAGACTATGAAATGACCTGGAATACTTCTGTTCCACGTGTTCATTCAGGGACCCTGGCACCTTCCATGTTTGGTGCTGTCATCACATAGCACACCATTACAATCACAGGGTCAAGGCTGGGTCCAGCCAGTGAGAAGGAGAAAGAGCCAGGAGGAGACAGGCCCGCTGACTCAACGGCCTTGCCTGCAGTTTCATACATCACTTCCACTCTCAAGAACTTAGTTACCTGGCAGATCTTAACGGCAAGCGGGGCTGGGAAGTGAAGCTTGGCTGGGCAGCCACGTGACTGTGGAAGGAAGAAGGGGTTTTGGCAGACAGCTAGCAGACTCCACAGCAGTCATGAGCCCATCTCCCATCCCACATGGAGCCCATCTCCCAGCAGATTCTATTCTCTAACATTAAAGGCTGCTGGATATAAGCACCACGGAGGCCCAGGGAGGGAGAGGAGTTCACAGGCTGGTGTAAATGAGGAAGGCAGGGAGGAGTGGGAGAATGTTCCCGAGGAGAGGGGCCACAGCAGTAACCCCCAGAGCCCGGGAAGGTAGAATGAACTCAGCCAGTCATCTTGCAAGGGGGCAGAAAGAGATCCACTAGGCTGAGGTGGATCTCATGGGATCTCCCAGCATAGTGTGGCGGACGGAAGATGGAGTGAGGGAAGCTGGATCTGAGCTCTGGTTCCTGAGTTGACCTCAGGTGAATCCTTAACCTTGGCACGCCTTAGAATCCTCCTTTGTAAGATAATAAGGATGATAACAGAATCATCCACAATAATAATACATTAATAATAAACAATAGCAGGATGAATACTAACAAGGTGGCTGTCAGGGTCCCACAAAGCAATGGTCTATAAAGGGCTTTGGTATAAAGGGGAAACCATGGCCACAGGCTGCCACCTATTTTTGTAAATAAAGTTGCAACAGAACACAACCACACTAGTTTGTTTCTATCTTGTCTGTGGTTGCTTTCAGACAACAACAGGAAAGTTGAGTAGTTGTGACAGAGACTGTATGGCCAAAAGTATTTACTATCTGGACCTTTATGGAAAGTTTGCTGACGACCTCTGCAAGGGCTGTAGCCATGTTAGCTATTATTAAGCTTCAGCTTCCCTGAGCATCGTTTTATTCACCAGTAAAACAGGACTAACAAAAAAATCATCTTCAATTTCAAGATGTTTGGAGCATCAAATAAAACAACATATGTAAAACTGCTTTGCAGACGCTTTGCAGACGAAGTGCCATATAAATGATAGTTGTTAGTCTCTTTTCTAAGTATTAATTTCATTATTTAGTCTCTGTTGAGCATCTGAAAAACGGACAAAATACCTACCGCCTGGGACTTGTAGGGATCTGTGAGACGAAACAGTTAAAGGATAACCTTTGGACTCAAACAGGCACAGGCTGGCGTCTTGCTCTGCCCATCACTAGCTGTATGATCTTTGGCCCTCTCAGAACATCAGCTTCCTCATCTGTAACAAGGTGATCCGTATAATACCTCCATCAGGATTCCTGTGAGTATAAAGGGAGATAGCAGGAGCGAGGCCTTGGCGCGGTGCCCCGCCTCGTTCCGATCCGCAGGTGCAGTGACGAATACCTCCTCCCACGGGTCTCTACCAACAGCACAGCTCAGCTGTACCCCTCTGCCTCTGCTCGGCGCCCACGGTCAGCCCTGGGTGCCGGTATAATTAGCTTCATCTCGGTGGTGAGCAGCCACGGCTGCTCACAGCCTCTGACACGACTGTCACCTCCCACTCAGTTATCCCCATTGTTGAGTGTAAGTTTCATGCTCGCTGGGCACACGGTTGAGTGCCACCAGAGGACAGCTTAGCCCTCAAGACGTCTACTTTGTCACAAGGAACCAAAGTCTTTTCCTTCGCTCCAGGGCTGTGCCAAGAGAAAAGTTAAAAAAATATATATATATGCTGCCTCTTGCATTTGCTGAGAGATCCGGTTCCTCCAGACCCCACAGCCCGCAAGGGGAAATGCGGCCTGTTTCTTTAAGAGGCCTCCGCTAGGGGGCGGGGACCGCCGGCGTTTTCCCCGGCTGCTGGGCCCGGCCTCTCTTGAGTGACAGGGAAACGACCCAATTGAAGGAAGAGAATTCAGCGTAACGGCGAAACAGAGCAATAGGAACCCGAGTCGGCTGCGCGGGGCGGGGTCCCGGGAGGGCGGGGCCGGCGGAGGCCGGAGGAGCGGCGGCGGTGAGAACCGGCACGGGAGCTGGGCCTAGGTCTGGGTACCGGTGAGTGAGGGGCGGGCTGGGGCCGGGGCCGGGGCCGGGCCGCGGAGAGGGCCTTGGCCCGAGGGACGCAGGGGGGAGAGGACGGGCCGGGAAGCGGGAAGCAGGCTGCGGGCTGCGGCCTGCTTCTCTCCTGGGGCTGAGGGGCTGGAGGCGAGGGCGGGCCTGGGCGGCACTGTGCCGGTTCGGCAGGCCCTCGAGGGGTCGCGCCGCGGCCCAGCCGGGGACGCCTGGCCGGAGGGGCACCGGGTCCCGAGTGGGAAGGGGCGTCGGCGGGGAAGACGGCAGGCCAGGCCGCGGGAAGCGGGGGCTGGGCCGGGCTGGGGTCGGAGGGAGGGGGAGGGTGGGAGGATGGAGCCGGGGGCGCGGTGAGAAGATGGAGCGGGGCGAGGGCTCCCGAGGAGCCCGAGGAGTGTGTGGGGCTGGGTGGCACCCTCCGAAGCCCGGAGTCATTCTTGACATCGCCTCCCTTCCCCAACCGCCTCTGCACCGCTCCTCACCGCGCCCCGTCCATCCGGCCGGCTCAACAGCCTCCGGTCCATCCACTGCCCATCTCCGCCGCTGGCCCCTCAGTTCAGGCCTCTGTCGCCTAGACAGCTGCAGTGTCCTAACTGACCTGCCCACGTGCACTCTGGCCCCTCTCCTGTCGTCGGCCTCGTACCATGGCCAGAGGGATCTTTTGTCAAAATGAGGATCAGATCCGGACCCTCCGCTGCTTAAACCTGGCCGCCCCCCTCTCCTCCCCAACCTTGCAGGCTCACCCCAGATTCTCACCCAGGTCCTGGAGATCTGCTCCCGCCGACCTCTCCTTCGTCTCAGTCTCCAACCCTTCTTGCTCAGGAGTTCCTCACACTGGCCTTTTCTGCTTCCTTCTACATACTAAGCTCTGGCCCTCCTCAGGGTCTTTACACTTCGGTTCTTTCTGCCAGGGCTTCTCTTCGCGGCATGGTTTTAGTCCAGCAAACTCTTCTTCATCCCTCAAATCTCCGCTCAAGTATCACTTCCTGCGGAGGCATCCTTGGTCCTGACTCCTCCACCCAGTGAATTCCCCTCTTTCATCACCCTGGGTACTTCTCCTTTGCAACTCTTGCACAGCTGCAGTTTTAAATTTATTTATGAAAGTCTTAATGTCTGTCTGTTCCCTCAGATAATAAAGTCCACAAGGAAGAAGATAGTGTCTGGTTTTGCTCCTTGTCTTTCCAGCATCTGCACAGGGCCAGGCACTGTAAACCTTTATTGAATAAATGAATGGAGAACTTGCCTTTGGCAGGAGGAAGGGGGTGTGAGTTGTGGTCCCTGATGTCCTGCCTCTGGAAGAAGGAAACCAGCATTGGAATACTTTTTGTGTGTCAGGTGCTATGCTTGAGCAATGCTGTCCAATAGAAATATAATGCAAGCCATATATGTAATTTCAAATTCTTTGGTAGCCATATTAAAAAAGTAAAAAGAAACAGGCGAAATTATTTTTCATATCTTTTATCTGACCCAGTGTATTCCAAAATAATATTATTTTGACATGTACTCAATATAGAAACATTATTGATGAGATATTTCACATTTTTGTGTGTGTACTAAGTCTCTGAAATCTAGTGTGTGTTTTACACTGATAGCCTATCTCAATTTGTAGCAGCCACATTTCAAGGGCTCTGTAGCCACACGTGGCTGGGGCTGCGGTATTGGGCTATACAGTGCAGGATGCTTTATGTACCCGTGGCATTTCATCCCCTTTAGAGTTTTTTGAGAGAATTATTGTTATCTGCATTTTACTAATAAAAATAATGAAGCTTCTAAAAGTTGCATTGCCTGCCAGTGATCATCCTAGAGTGTGTGAGGGGAGGAGGCAAGATTAGGACCAGGACCCCCATCTGTTAATCTGGAGTCTGCTCCTTCTGTACCCCATGCTGCCTCTAGGAGGTGCCAGGGAAGTCTGGGGGTGCAAGAAGTGGGAAATAAACTTCTTGAAAACAATAGCACCTGTGGGTATAGAGCATATTCTAGCTTGTTCTATGCAGAGCTAATGTGTCTGGATGCATCAGTACCACCTCAGGAACAAGCATATTTGATTCACTTGAAGGAAAAACCTGCAAGGCAAGTCCTTTGGACCAGTCACCATAGCTCAGTGCAGCCTGCAGCAGTTCAGCCTGGTCCCAGGATCTGGGTAGGAAGATGTTCACACCCTGCAGCCTCTCGAAGCTGCTGGGAGTACTAGGCGTGAGTTCAGGCTGGCTGTTGAGTTCAGCAGGTGCTCACTGGGTGAGGCCCTCACTACCGTGAGGCCAGCACTGTTCTGGGCCTTTTAGGGTGACTGGGGACTATAAGTCACAGCCTTCATCTTCAGGATGCTTACGGTGTACGTAGAAAGACAAGACAAGATCACAGAATGATTAGATGATCTGGAAGACACCATGTGGTGTGATAAAGACCCAGAACTGGTGGTGTGCCAGAGGTTGCAGAGTGACTGTCTAGGCCAAGCGGTGTAATGTGTTTAAAAATGTTGACTCTGAATTCCTCCAAAGCAGGGTGGGTACTTTGCACTTTACTCTACATAGATGATATGTCCCTACACAGTCCCTACATAGATGATGCTTGGCTTATTGACTTACCTGCCTGGCTGCTTAAGACATTTGAATTTGTAACACCATTAGGCATGCTGGTTTCATTGGAGTCACTAGGAAAGATTTGTTGATCACCTATTATGTGCCAGGCACTATATTGGCCACTGCCAATAAACTGACTGTAAAGCTCTCCAAGGTTCTTCCGCTAGAAGAAAATAATAATAGTAGTAGAACGACACCGCCGGCGATGGCAGGCCCTTTACAGTGATTTCCTTCCCCGATTGCTTTCACATGTGTTCTCTCATTTTGCCCTCAGCATTCTTCAGCCTGGCAGGTAGGGCTTTTTTGTGCTGGAGAAACATGGTTACAGTGTTTTTGCAACTTCATCAAGTTCACACGGTTGGAATTCTGCTTACTCTGTGCCAGGTATTATGCTTAAATGCTTTTACAAATATCCCACTTAATGGTCACAGCAACTCTATAGAGTTGGGTTGATTCTAATCCCCATTTTACAGAGAAGGAAATTGTTAGAGCTGGGATCCAAATCCAGGTCTGCCCACTCCAGAATGCAAGCCTCTAACCATTAAGCTACACTGTCTCACTAGAAGGTCAAGGTTGGAAGAGATCTCAAAAACTTGTAGTCCAACGCTCTCATGTAGAGCAGGACCTGAGGTCCTGAGGGGCTTGTGCTTGCGGCCAAGCTGGGCAGTCAGGTCTCCTGTGCTGCAGCGAGGAGGACTGACCAAGAGGTGGGGGCGCTTAGCCCTTCTTTTGACCCTAACTGGTGCCTTGCCAGCTTCTCTGGACCTCGGTTCCCTTATTTATCAAAGGAGAGGGCTTGGCCTGATTTTGCCGGGAGAACAATGCCGTGTTGTATGGTTAGTATTGAAGGAGTCAGGCCCACAGCCCAGGGCTTCAGTCCTAACCCAGGACTCCTCTCAGCTCACCACACTCCCGCCCAAAACAAGCCTGCCTGTTGCAACCATGGTAGTCTGTTGAAGGGAAACAATTTCTTAAAGTTCATCTGTAGCTTCTTTTTTTTTAAATTGGCACCTGAGCTAACATCTGTTGCCAATCTTCTTTTTCTTCTTCTTCTTCCTCTCCCCCAAAGCCCCGCAGTAGACAGTTGTATACTCTAGTTGAGGGTCCCTTTGGTTGTGCTTTGCGGAAGCTGCCTCAACGTGGCCTGATGAGCAGTGCCACATCTGCGCCCAGAACCGTCAAAACCCTGGGCCGCTGAAGCAGAGCGCACAAACTTAACCACTCGGCCACAGGGCTGGCCCCAGTTCATCTGTATTTTCCATCTCGTTTTCTGTTTCCTTGCATTTCTGAACACTAAGGCAGGGGGTCTGTGAGCACTGACCCTTATAAAGCCATCTCCTTGGCTGTTATAGGGATTTGCAGAGTCCCAGGCAGTGGGTAATCCTGGGTCATTAGCGTTTTTATTCTCTTTCAAAGGCGGGGGTGGGGGGGGGGCATCCTGGAGGGTATTTTTGGTGTGGAATTTTATGGGCACAGCTGTATGTCGGGCACTCTCTTGCACGCTAAGGAAGCGTTGAGGGGGGTGGTGTAGACACGGGCTTGGTGAGTCCCTGCCCTCAGTTTGCTGACAGTCCTAGAGCTGTAGCTCTCAACCCTGGCGCCCATTAGGACCACCAGGGGCAGTCTTTCAGTGACCTGGGGTGAGCACTGACGATGCACAGCCAGAGCTGTGAACCACTGGTCTAGAGTCAGCTTCTCAGACGTTAACATGCGTGTGAACCACCCAGAGATCTTGTTTGAAAGCAGATTCTGATTCGGTGGGTGATTCTGCTTTACCGCAGGCTCCCAGGCGATGCTGATGCTGCTGATGTGCAGATCACACTGTGAGTAACAAGAGAAGAGGCTGCACGTAGAGCATTGTAAGTCAGTGGGATTGTGATGGTGTGTATAAAAGACTGAGAGCACAGATGAGGGTGCAGTTGATTTTGCCCATGGTGATAGGACTAGGAAAGCCACATAAAAGCAGTGTTGTCTGAGCTGGGCCTTGAAGGATGAGTAGAAGTTTTCAGCTGGATAAGGTGGAGGGAATAATCGCACAAGCAGAAGCACAGACTTAGAAGAGCATGATGTTTGAGGGAACGAGGTGGTCTGCTGTGACATATGTAGCACCTGCAAGGCTGAGTTTGAAAGCCAGTTCTACCCTGAAAGCCGTGGTGGGACTGGGGTAAGCTGAATGCTCACCAAGGAGTTTAAGCTCCATTCTGTGATGTAGGAAGCTACAGGAGGTGTCAAAGCAGGATCGGAGGAGACCTGCATGATTCTTAGGGTAGATTTTAAGGGGAAGAAACCCAACAGTTAATGCTGTTCCCACACCGCTCCTCACCGCACTTCTGCCTCTAAGTTAGTGGCTTTTAACCACAGTTTGCGTGAGTCCTGTATGCAACAAATTTCAACAAAAAGGAGAAACCTCAACTGCCGTTGGTATGATGGTCCTTCTCAGCATTTGAGCAGTAAACGTCAGAACCTGAATCTCTGCCAAACGGATTCCCCTCTTGTTTATCTCAGAGCCTCATCCTCATCCCGTGGTCTGAACGAAGGGAAGTTGAGTCACTTCTCAGATGAGAATATTTCAGAGGGAGAAGCCTCTATTGAGATTGCGTTCTTGATTAGAAAGAGGGTGTGACGTCTCAGTGCCTTCCTGGTGTGGTGTATTCTGTTGCAGAAAACAGAAACCAGCTTACCCAGGCCTCCCCTACTGAATCGAAAGCAGAAGAGCAGAAGAAAAAGCACTCATCAGTCCTTATCCTTAAAGGAATGGGGGTGGGGAGAGCTGGAAAGCTGCTGGCCTTCTTCATCCGGAATTCCTTCCTCATGGGAAGGGGTCATCTTTCACTTCCTTTCTTAAGATGAGCTCTCCAGCCCGGCTGTCAGAGTCTGGCTGGGTGGGGCAGTCACTGCTGGGTGATTGATAAAGCTCCACGGGGCCTTTTGGAGCTGATTTTATAAACACACCTTCCAGAAGCCACTTAGAGAATGCTCCATGAGACAGTTGCTATTTTTCTCGTTTCCCTAGCTTTGCATTTGCAAACCTGGGCTTTCATCCTCGGGTCTTACAGAATTATCTTCTTCAGATCAGCATGTGCCTCCCTCCTGTTTTGTGGCATTTTAGTTTTCCAAATCATCTTTTATCTGTAATGCTTTAAAGGGGGTGGGAGGGTGAGGGATGGAGAGTTGTTTAATCTGGAAAGGGTCTGTTACTTCTTTGCCTCCTGGGCCTGGATGTGGAGCTGCAGCTCCCTTCCCCTGGCTGTTGAACTCTGTAGTACTGCTGAGTGGTGGAGCAAGAGGCTATTTATAACCCTGAGAATTTTGCAATGTTATTGAATTGCTTCGACCTAATTTCCACTTCCTTTCTGAAATGAAAATGAAAAGAGTAAGCAAACAAGTGCTGGAAGGGTTCTTGCAAGGAGATCCTTCATCCTGGAATATTATCTGGAGAATATTATGACTTCTCTTCTACTTCCTGATGTTTCCATAGGGAGAAAAGCAGAGGGATATCTTCCCTTCTTTTAACTAGAGTCAGGAGTGCTCAATCTGATTGTCCAGTGAGACATGTTCTGATGTTAGATATGAAAACAAAACTTGAAACAATGGAAATACCATGTAGTTAGAAGGTGGTGGGACATGGAGGGAACACCAAGCAACCAGGACAATTCATGCCAGTCCCTTTCCGTTTAGAGCCAGCCCTGGTTTATAGTTGTTGAGGAAGTCCAAGCCGATGGATTTGAGCAGACACAAGTGCTTCCTGAGCCGTAACTGTATGCCAGGTGCTGTGCTAGGTTATGAGACTACAGGGTTGTACCTGCCCTGGAGGGAGGAGCTAGTGAAGAAGAGAGATGTGTAAATATATCACTATAGTAGAGTAGGACAAGAGCCCACATAGAGGTGTGAACAGAATGCTGTGAGAACACAGTGGCCCCCATCCTATTTCATTTCGCAGGGGAAAGCTAAAAATGGTACAGAGAGAAAGTGACATCTGAGCTGGGCTTTGAAGCTTGAATAGGAGCCCTTCTGACAGTCAAAGGAAGGAAGAGAATGTACAGAGGTACAGAAGAAATGAAAGAACGTGGCCTGCCTGGTAGAAATAGCAAGTAGTTGAGGGAGATCTGGCTAGATTGTGAAGGACTCAATACCACGTGGGAAGTGTGGATCACTTTCTTTAGACAGTGGAGTACTATTATCTGTTAGAATTGTGAGCTCTTGTTATATGGGTCTCTCAGCTTCACTGTGCTTTAACTTCAGGTACAGCAAACCAAAATTCTCCACTGAGCACCTGCTATGGGCTAGGTACAGCACAACCTGCTTTCACGTGGCTTTCACACAACGCCAGACTGGCTGTGATCAAATTCTGGCTGTGCCACTTACTAGCTGTATGACACTGAGCATGGTACCTAATTTTTCTGTGCTATATTTTCTTATCTGTAAGATGAGGGTAGAAATATACCACACAGGGTTGGTGTGTGGATTAAATGAATCAGTACATGCAAAGCCCTTAGAACAGTACCTTAGCACTATGCAGTTGTTAGCTGACGTTACCATCATCATCATCATCATCATCATCATCATCAAAGGAAATGTTATGTCGTGAGAAGAGAACTAATTTGGAGGTTGTAATACCCAGCCTTGAGACCCAGTTCTGATGTGATTTCTTTCTTTCTCTTTTTGGTGGGAGGGGTGGGAAGGAGGCATGTGGAAGACCAGTTTCTCAACCTATCTGAGCCTCAGTTGCCTCACTTATAAAATGGGGATGATTTGCAGGGTTCTTGTGAGCGTCAGCTATACTAACGCTATAGATGAGCGGTCAACTACAAAGAGGCTGTCTACACATTACTGCTGTATACAAGATGATTACAGTAAAGTCAGCATATAACTGATCTGTTTTAATAACCAGACTTATCTAAGTGGGTTTTTGTTGTTAGTGCCCTCGAGTCGATTTCGACTCCCAGAAACCCTGTGTACAGCAGAGCGGAGCCCTGCACAGCCTTTGCCCCATCCTCTCATCTTCTGGCGCTATATCAGACAGTGCTCCACTGCTGCTCATGGGGTTTTCATGGCTCATCTTTTCAGCAGTGGGTGGCCTGGTCCTTCTTCCTAAAGTGGGTTTTGTTCTGCGTTAATTCAGCCAGTGTTAAAGAAGGGTGTCTCAGTGCCATCATCTGAGGCCTGTTAATGCTGCTTGCCGCTCAGAGCTCCATTTTAGAGTGCCTTCAAAGTTTGGGGTCAATCTTAGTTGTAGGCTTTTTAGTTGCAATAAACACAAATGCAGGCTAGTTTAATTTAAAAGAGTTTTATTGGCAGGATACAGGAGAATTTCAGGTAGCCCCCGTGTAGATGTAGCCACAGAATCTGGAAAGGCATCAGGCAGTGGCTTTTTCTGTCTCCTTCTGGGACTTTGTGGTTCCTGTTCTCTGCTCTTCTATACTTTCTAGATTCTTCCTGCAGAACAGCCTCCTCTGCAAAGCTCTTGAATTTGCATCTCTGGATCTTTGGCTTGCCATGCACCTGCTCTGAAGCTGACTGTGACCTTTCTGCTCCAGGGCCCATTGTTATCTATCTTCCTTAACCTGTCTTTAAATTCAAGAGAAAGAATTGGATTAGTCTGGCTAAGGTTGAGTGTTCCCCTCTGTCAGTCCCCTCAGCTGTGGCATGGTTGGGAGAGAGTTATTCAGTACACATGGGCTGCCTGGGTTTTGTGAGAAGAGCAGAGCCCCTGAGAATGGGGGCTTAGAGGATCTCTTGAATAGTCCTGGTGGTAGCAAATCTTCATGCTTTAAAATGGCTGTGAATTTTTGAAACAGCCAAGAATCACTCAGGGCTAACTTTAATCAGGAAATAGACAATCAACCTAGGAAATGCCATTTGGGGTCAAAGTAAAGTGTAACTGTAAAATAATGAGCTTTAGCTTATTTATCTCCAAAGACAGTATCCAGAAAGGAGTTCCAAAAAATGTGGTTTGTTTCTTAGCAGCACCATCGAAACAAGGGTGTAGCTTCTTTTGGTGAGGACTTTAAAATGGACAATCCTCATTTGGATTTTTTAAGTTCTACGTTAGAACCATGGACTTTTAGACTTAGAGAGCATCTTATACATGTTTTAGTTCAACACTCACCTCTCATAGTTGAAGGAAACTGAGACTTGGTTAAAAAGGACGTGTGCACGTCACCCAGATACTTAGTGATGGAGCTCTGACGAGGTGCTCAGTCCTTTGGCTCCAGATCAAATTGCTTCTTCAGCAGGAAAATCATCCCAGCCCAGAGCTCTTTCTGTTATACCTACACTGCCTGCTTGTTTTAAAAAGAAGAACCAGACTAAATAACAAGTGGTCTAAATAGCCGTACTATTCAGTTCCATGTATATAAAGTACAAAAACAGGCAAAACTAACGTATGGAGATGGAGATCAGAAGTTGCCTCTTGGAGGGCTGGGAGATGGGGGATTGACTGGAAGGAGGTAGGAGGGAATTTTCTGGGGTGATCAAAATGTTCAGTCTTGTTTTGGGTGGTGGTTACAAGGGGATGTGTTTAAATATATATTTTTATATATATATATATACACACACACGTAAGATGTATGTATTTTATTGTATGTAAATTATATCTCAGTTTTTAAAAATGATCTTACAACTCTGCAGTCATACCTCCTAATTAAGGCAAATTTACTGATAAGGATAAGGATGCCTGCCCTGGGCATCCTGAGATTCAGGGTACCACCCCTGACTTGCTGTGTCACTGGAGCAGAACACTTCAACCAGGAGTTATTCTGATGGGGCCAGTTTCTTTTCAGAGGTTGGTTGTGTGTCCAGGCACATAAAAATTACACATGAAAAACTCTGCTTGGAGCTGCAGAAGTTGTGGAAGCTTTAAGGGCCATCAGGCCAGCCCACTTCAGTCCCTTGAGGCTTGATTTAGTTTCAGTGAACAGAAATTCAGGCTAGCCTAGGGGAGAAGGGGAGAGCACTGGCCAAAGTCAGCACCACGTTCTGCCCCCTTTACCACTTATTAGCTGGGTGATCTTAGGCAACTTAACCAAACTCTCAGCTTCAGTTGTGTCATCTTCAAATGGAGGTAATAATCGTATTCTGCCTACTTCATAAGGCTGCTGAGAGGCCTCAACAAAATAAGTAAAAGCTCTTTGAAAGCCATCTCTTTTACATTGTCATCTTCTGGAAATGCTGGTGTTTTAGACAGTTGACTTCTGAAGCAGCCCACCCTGATCAGGAAACAGTCATTTAAAGACCTTCTGAGACCTGTGGGTTTGTGAGGGGAGGGACTTCTACCCCTTTCACCAAAGAGGTTTATACTCACAAGGTTGTGAGAACTGATATCTGTGTTTGGGCTGAAAAATCGATAGCATGCATGAATAACTGCCCAGCAACAGCTATGCTGCGTACTCTAGGAGAGGCGGGCAGACTCCATTAGTGAAGCGTGAATTGCGGGCTAGTGGCTAAACCTGGACGATACAGGAGGAAGGTCTTTTTCATTAAGAGAGAAGCTTCTCCTGGACCTGTAGGCAAGGAGCGTAAATATGCATGGAAATAATCCATCAGTCGAGTGACTTCCCTTCATCAGACCGTGGAGAGAGAATGCTTTCGCTACTGCTTGGAATACCACTAAGCTAACAGAGTTGCCTAGGATACTGGTCACATGGGCCCATCTTCCAGACTCCTTCAAAATGATTTATTTTCCTTTATTTTGGAGAGAAGTGGGGGAGGGAGTCAGAGGTACTTCCAAAGCCGTGTCCTCCTATAGAGGGGCCTTTGTGTGAGGGTATCCTCGCCTCCCTCCATGGGCTCGCAGCAGCCCTTGCCCTTGGCAGTAGCAACTAAAATAGCATTTCCTGTCCCAGTTCTCTTCCCCGTTTTCTGAACTCTGCGTCATCCCACACAGAGGAGGCTCCACACTGTGTCCTTTGAGGGGGAAGGAGTGGCAGCAGTAAGTAGGGAGGAGGCAAGAGAGCATGTGGCCAGACCCTGCTGACACTGGGATCTTCCTAGGATGACTGAAGAACAGAAATAGGCTGACTCCTTCAGCCAACCGCTCAAGTAGGAAAAGGCTGTGTCTATTCTTATCTGTCTCAGGGCGTATGCTTCTCCCTCTCAAGTTCCCAAGACAAGAATTTGCAGTAAATACACTCTTCTACCATAGAGCCCTCCTGACCCTTAAACTGAAGTGTCACATCGGCCGATCTGGCTGCTGGCTGATCTGCAGTTAATAGATAGGTTTGTCCCATTTCTGCTTGCTGATTTAATCTAAAAAGACAAAAAGCCCAAGGAGAGGTTGTGGTGTGATCTAGAAAAATTCCAACCAAGTCGTTCCATATGTTACTTTGGATGCTGTCTTCCGATTCTCCAAATTTCTAACAAGAGTGAAAAATGAAGGCAAACTCTGACTTTTTCCTTCTTTCTGATTCTTTCTTCCCAGGTGGCTGTGGCTGTGTGTGTTTCTTGGAGAAGTAGGGCCCATTGGGAACGATGCCACCGCCATCAGACATCGTCAAAGTGGCCATTGAGTGGCCAGGTGCTAATGCTCAGCTCCTTGAAATTGACCAGGTAAGTTCCAGAAATGAGAAGCAGTGATGCACGAAGAAGGCTCTGGGAAGTACATGGCAGAGGATGTCTTAGGGATGAGGACCATTGGCATCAGGAGTAAGAACTAGCAATGGGGAAGCTGAGGCCTGTCCCACACTGTGGGAGGTCGGTCACCATGTCTTGGGAGAGGCTTCCTCTTGAGGAAAAGTGATCGGAGAAGAAGTCCATGCTCAGGCCCCTGGTTGACCCTGCTTGGCAGCCCCTCTTGTCAGAACCTTGGCAAGAGTAGGATGTGGTTGCTGGTGAGGGATCTCTCTCTCTCTCTTTCAGAAACGGCCCCTGGCATCCATTATCAAAGAAGTTTGTGATGGGTAAGTTGAAACTGCCTTCATTTTGGACAATGTCAAGTTAAAGACTAAAGGAACACCACCAGACTTGAAAGGAATTCTGCTGACGGATCTCATTAGTCGGGTCCCCAGTATGGGGCTTTTGTGGATCGTTGTCTTATGAAGGAAGTATAGCTGAGGAGGACGTTCCTAACACCTCCTACGGATCTTTAGTTCTTTCTTTAAGTCCCGTAATGCCCTGCCTGAGGTCCTGAGGCAGCATCTGAGACCCATGCTCCATTGTCTCTACTACCTTTTGTGGTGCTACTCTTTACGAAAGGTTGAGGAGGTTATTTTTTGAACATCTCAACCTAAACCTTTGGGGTTTTTTTATCCCTGCCCTCCAAACAGGCCACACCTTGAGCAACTCTATTGAAAATTATTTTATTTGAAGCTAACAGACAGGCCCAGAGGAATGGTCAAATTGGCTGTTCTGTTTTTCTCTTACATAGGTGGTCATTGCCAAACCCGGAGTATTACACCCTCCGTTATGCAGATGGTCCCCAGCTGTACATCACCGAACAGGTTAGTGCAGCGAGAAGCAGGATCACTACAGACCTTGCTGTGAAGTGAACCGTCCAAGGAGACGGCCCTATTTGCCTTGCTTGCATTTGGGTACCTTCCATTTACTGGGGAAAGAGCTGCATCCTGGACAGGTTAGCGAGTGCCAGCCCTGGTTCTCCTCTAGGGCCTGGAAAACCGTGGCTTTTACTTCCTGAGAGCCCAGAGCTCTCAAAGAGGATCTTAGAAGTTCTTGCCAAGAAACAAGCAGGAGAAGAGGGCCTGACTGAAGAGTCTCAGTTATACCTACTTTAAAAATAACAAAAAGTTCTTGTTGATTCAGCTTGCTTCCACAATTTTAATATTTTATCTTGGTTACTCTTTTTTCTCTTTGCTTCCCAGACTCGCAGTGACATTAAGAATGGGACAATCTTACAGCTGGCTATCTCCCCGGTAGGTATTCTGCTTTCCTTAGGAATTTATTTATTTAGCTAACATATATGAACATCTATCATGGGCCAGACTCTGTTCTAGAAACTAAGACTATGGAGATTAAAAAGTCAATCTTTGCTCTCACAGTGTAGTTGGGAGTAAACAAATACAATGTAAGGCCTCTCTCAAGGGTCTTGCCAGAAAGTTGCCTAGGGAGCCATAGGAACTCAGAAAAGGGACTGCCTAACTCAGCATGAGGATCCCCAGAAAGACTTTCCACAGAAGGAGACATATAGCTCAGATGTTGAAGGATAAGCAAGAATTAGCTGATGCGAGAAGAAAATGAAGAGTATTCCAAGCAGAGCAGTGTGCCTTGTTTGAGGGAGGCAGGAGTGCTAGATGCTGAGGGCCTGTAGCCGTCAGTGAGAGGCCAGAAATTGAAGGTTCCCAGATGGCCTGCTTATGGGTTTGGACTTTTTATCTAGTTGGGAATGTGCAGACATTGAAGGATTTTAAGCAGGAAGGTGCATTATGTTTAGATTGGTATTCTAGAAAGATCACTTTAGTGACAATGTGGAAGATGGGCTAAAAAAAGGAAGGTTGGTGGTAGGAGGAATCTTTAGGAAACTAACGAGGAGTGTTAACAGCCCATGAAGGTAAATGGCAATGGAGACGAAAGGATGGGCATGAAAAGTAGTCAGAGGTAAACTTGACGAATATGGTGATAAGCTGGCTGTGGAAGGAGAGGGGAGAGTCCAGGATGATCCCCTGATTTCTGCAGGAGCAGCCCTGAAAGGTCACTAAGGAAGCGACCAGAGGGTAGAAAGAAAGCGAGGAGCGTGAAATGGCTCAGGAGCTGGGGGCAGGGAGAGTGTCAGGATGGAGGAACGTGTGGTCTGCAGTGAGCAGAGAGAAACTGAGAACAAAAGAGCTGTCTGTTGACCTGCGAGGTGATCTTCGTGAAAATGGTTTCAGCAGCGTGGTTGGGTGACAGGCAGATTGCAGTGGCTTGAGCGAAAAAGAGGTGAAAAATTGAGGCCCTCAAGTTTACACATGGTCAAGAAGCTGGGTTATAAAAGGAAGTAGATGGAGAAGGTGGTGACTTGGGGATGTGGAGTTGAAAAGACGTGGTTTTTAAAAAAAGGTAAAGCATTCATGTGTTATAAAAATCCAAAAGTTTGGCGAAGATATAGAGAAGGCCCCCCCCACTCCTATCCCTCATCTACCCAGTTCCCCTCCTCCTCCGACCCTTCACACTTGTTGACTCTGGTGCAATTTTTTGTGTGTCCTTGAAAATATGTTAAGATGGAAGAGAGAAGGGTTGATGGTGCAGGAAAGAGGAGTAATTAATGGAACAGGACCTTCCTGGGTCAGGACAGGAGGAACCTGAAACCCAGGTGGAGGGAATCACCCTGACTGCTCAGCCTGCAGGAGGACGATCTGATATGGGGGAGCTTGGGTATGTTTGCAGAAGGGCAGCCAGAAAATTAAGGGTGTGACGGCACCTGTTGTCTTGGCAAGCGGAGAGACCGGTTCATCTGAGAGGAAGGGATGTATGGAGGAATGATGGCTGGCCTTTACTACACAGCTGTATTTTGCCAGATCCTTTGCATATATCGTATCATGTAATCCTGACAGACACCCAAAGAAGTGGGCGCTCTTGATGGTCCCATTTTACAGACAAGAAAATGGAGACGTAGAGAGGTTAAATAACTCGCCACTTGGCACACAGCTAAAAACGTGGCCAGGCTGGTTCTCAAACCCAGGTCTGTCTGCCTCCAGGCCAGTATTCCTACCGTCGCGTTCTTCTGCTTGCCTCTCTCCTCCTGAACTCTTTTCACCTTAAGGACTTGATTTCCGTCCCCGAGCTCTGCTGAGTTAATCTGGCAGTCTGGGAGTTACTCACTTTTATGGAAGTGCTGAAGCATTTTACAGACGTTTTACACAGCGTGGTTGACTTTCCCAGAAGCACATCTCTCTGGAGCGGGAGGCAGCAGCTGAGAAATGCTGTCTCAGGAGGAAAATTAACATTTGGAGTTGGAAGTTTCTAAGTGTGATGCAGACCAGTGCTCTTCAAATTGTTTTATCCTGTGACCTTTTCGCACGGCGCACATTTTCTCCACCGTGGAGATTTTGGAGGGTTTCTGTATCACTGAGAGCAGCGTACTGTTAAAAGGCCATCTTTATAATAGTAAACGGCATGAGAGAGGAGCAGGCCTGACCCCTTGGCCAGCAGCAGGAATTGGGCTCCAGGCACTTGCTTAGCTCTCTAAGAAAAAATAAAGAACATGGTGTTTTTGCTCTCAAGACTCTTCCCTTCTAACCTAGAACATTAAATTAACACACAAAAAATAGAGAATGATGAAACCATAAATTGTGAGGCACTGACTATAAAGGTAAGTTCTGCAAAAGGAAAGATCCATGAACTCCGGAGAAGGGATTGTAGCTGTATCTTGCAGAAAGGAGGCAAGCAGTTTGCTAGGAAAGGCTCACAGGCTGCGAGGCTTTGTCACCAGACATCATTTTCAAAAGGATTTTGAAATTAGCTGCTTCTGGCTCCTTGATCTTCTTAAAGTTTCCCCAGGACTGTCACTTTGAGGAACAATGATAAGGACTTTGAGAGAAAGTTAAAAAAAATTGTTAGACTTAGCACATTTTTGGATTGAAAGGGACCTTAAATGCAAGAATCTATAGCTTCTTTGATAGATAGTTGTCCAGATTCTCCTTGATTACTTCCAGTGATCAAGAGCTCATTACTTTAAGAGATCTTTTCTACCGTCTGCCAGCTTTAATTCATAGAAAAACTTCCTATATTGAGCCAATATCTATTTCTCTGTGACTTGCCATAGTTAGTGGACTGCCATCTCTCACATGGCTTTTGTATTCGCTCTATGGGAATTTTTTTGTCCATAGCCCAGAGTGGTACAGCAAGGACGCAGATAACTACAGATTGGTCTTGGCTTACTGGTAATTCCCTGATTAATCCAGTAAGGATTTATTTAGCAAGTCCTAAGCAGCATGAAAAACTAGTTCTGCCTCGGGTGTGGACGTCCACAGAAAGGCCCCTGTGAGCTCTTCACAGAGCCGTAACCTGCCGCAAGGAGCAGATGGCGTATATCTTGTCCCTGGTCTCATAGTCCCGGGCCGCACGCCAGCTGATGGAGAGGACCCAGTCATCCAACATGGAGACCCGGCTGGATGCCATGAAGGAGCTGGCCAAGCTCTCTGCTGATGTGACCTTTGCCACTGAGTTCATCAACATGGATGGCATCATTGTGCTGACTCGGCTTGTGGAAAGTGGAACCAAGCTCTTGTCACAGTGAGTATTACTGAGGTCTTGTTTGGGGTTTTAGAGATTGACTACACTCCGCAGGGCATCCTGTTCTTATTTCCATTGAGTCCAATAAGTGGATTGAACACCTTCTGCATACAGAGCAGGGTGCCAAGCACTAGGGTCCACACAGAGGGATATAATTCACTATTGTGGTCCTAAATCTTGTAGTCTAGTTGGGCTCTCACAAATTAAGTGACAGTACAAAACAGTAGTGAAAATAGGGGCTATAAAAGTCAGGAAGAGAGAAGTCAGTTCACGACGGCCCTGTTAATTTATGGAAAATGATTGGCCTGATGGAGCAGACTGTCCGTTATCGACTAGAACAGGTGTCTGTCTCTTCTCAACCACCCCCTGCCTCCTTCCCTCTCCAGTCACCTCCCCACTCCACACAGATACACGCAGACACACACACACACACACACAGGCCTTCCTCTGTGTTTACCCTGGGTTCCCCCAACCCGTTCACCATCTCCCTACCACCCATTTTCACAGGGAGAAGGAGATCCAGAACTTTCCGATACACCACGAACATCTTTACGATACTCCAGTGTTAAGATGAATATGGAGGGAAACTGCCTTGTTGTGATCAGCAGTGAATAAACAGATATTTAGTTTGCCTTCTAAGCCTGTGGAGCCTAAGCTGGCAGAGAGGGAGTCAGAGATCTTTCAGTTGCTGGATCAGTTATTGAAGTTTTCAGCCAAACTGAGCAACAAATCAAGAATATTTGTTTTTAGTCTCAGACTTTCCACTTGCACTGAAATCCTGAAGCCTTTGGCTGACATCAGCACTGACCCGGGAGTTCTGCAGTCTCCCCAGAGTAAAGGATTACACTGGCCTTGGTTTCCTTCTCTTTAAAATGGGGATTATACCCGCCTTGTTGTATTGTCATGAGGAGTATTATTAATGAGAATAGATCTGAACATGCTTTGTAAGTGGGAATATCAATTGTTGATTATAGAGTGCTGCACAGATGTATAAAGGATTAAATGTCTAAAGAGAAGAGGGAAAACCCTTGAATCCTTATTCTCTGTCAGCAGTGTGCTAAGGGCTTTGCATACATTGTCCTCTTGCCCTCACCACAACCCTGTGAGGTTAACACTATAAGATTAACTTGACTTTACAGAGGAAGAAATTGAAGTTTGAAAAGATAAAATTTGCACAGTTTGTAAATAGTTGAGCAGGAATTGAACTCGTGTCCAAAGTTTGTGCTCTCTGTCCGGCACTCTGCTGCCTTTTGGCCTAAAGGTGAACATGGGACATAGGCTCCCTTAGGTTCCCCACCAAGTGCTGCGGTTTGACAAAGGTCTGATATCTTTTTGGTTCTTGGGAAATGGATGAGTGATTCTGTTTCTCTGAGATGAGGTGATACGGAGAAGGAAGGCCTCAACACCCAGCAGCCTTTTTTTCTAATGACAGACACCTGGACAGAATCTGCTCCACGTCTGGCTAGGTGTGTTTGCAGATGTTTACTCACAGTTGTGTCGACTGATTCTCATGTGGTGCTTAACGTCGAAATCCATCCCTATTGTGGCTGCCTTCATACCTGTGTTCCCTGGTTCTGAATCTTTGTATTATTTTGTGTGTGTTTTGCACGTGTCTCAGCTACAGTGAGATGCTGGCATTCACCCTGACTGCCTTCTTAGAGCTCATGGACCATGGCATTGTCTCCTGGGACATGGTTTCAATCACCTTCATTAAGCAGGTGAGGTCTCCAGTGATCCGCCTCTCTCTCCTTCAGTCGCCATTTGTTCTCTCGGCTTAAGGGGCAATGCAGGCAATATAGTGAGAGTCAGCTTTGTATCCTCTGAGGCCAGATTTTTCATCCTCAAGCTCTGGTCATCCTGTGGCTTCTGAAAGATTTACTTTGTGACACTCTCGGGGCCTGTACTGAGAAGGTGGAAGTGGGTTCTCAGAGCTGAATCTGGCCAAAGTGGAATTGGATTGTCATGAGACTTGGGATCACACAGCCAGTCAACCAGTGCCATCCCTACGTCTCTGGTGTGCTTCCTGAGCTCTCCCTTCTCTTTGGATAAAAAACATTCATTTCATTTGCCTCATATTTGCGAGTCTGCCTTCTATTTACAGTTCTGCAAGGCAGCGTGTCTGCATTGTCAGATTGAACTCAGTGGGTGGGAGGGATCTTTCTGGTTTTTCCCTCCTTTCTTCTACAAGAAGGGGTAGTGTCAGTTCAGAAAACCAAACTAAAACCAATGTGGCTTTATATATCCACCGACCTAGAATTATACACCTATCATTGGCTTGGGACCTTGGGAACTTCCCAATGCTGGGGCTATTTGGTGAAAGTGAAATGGAATGACCATGTGCCAAGGGTATTAAAATGGGGATCAAAAAGAGAGATCAGATTCCACGACTTTGAGGTCCGTTCTGTCTCTCCAAGTCTCTGCTATTCTACGTGTGTATAGGGACAAAGTGTATGTCAGGAGAGGAGTACGTGGAGATGAAATGAGATCCCATATCAGGAAGATCCTTTGCTGTCTGCACTCAGCTTTTTCACACCTGAACCCTTATTTTGAAAACAAAGTATTAAGCCCTTAGATTTTTAAGGAAACACAGCTGACTGGATACTGTAATTTGAACTTGAGTTATCCACACCTAGGGAATCTCTGGCACACACCACTGTCCTCCTAGGGACAACAGTCCAAATGTGGGCAGCCTGGCTAAGAGGGGAGCACCTTCATGGACTAGCATCAGAAACCTAAGCCATCCAGCCCTGAGCCATGGGCCCTGAGCTTCCTAACTGATTTGCCCCTCCCTGACTTCAGATTGCAGGGTACGTGAGCCAGCCCATGGTGGATGTGTCAATCCTTCAGAGGTCCCTGGCCATCCTGGAGAGCATGGTCTTGAACAGTCAGAGTCTGTACCAGAAGATAGCGGAGGAAATCACCGTGGGACAGCTCATCTCTCACCTCCAGGTGTGAGTAAGAGACTCTGCCCCAGCCTCCCTTCCCTGTCTTTCCTCTTCTCCCCTCTTGCTCTCTTTCCATCCTACTTCTGCTTTGCTTGTATTCCAAGCTGCTGGTCTGCTGTTCATTCATTCATCACCTCTTCCTCGCACCTGCTAGAATTCCTTCCATAATTCAGACCTGATCAAGTCATGCTCCTGCTTAAAATCCTCTGTAACTCTCCTCTCCTCTTAGGATAAGGTGAAGTTTTTCCCAATGTTCCTGTACCGCCATGGTACCAGACAGAATTAGATGCTTTCTCTTCTATGGCTTAAGTAGTCTCTGTACCTTCGATAATTATATTTATATAAAATACTGTATTTTTATTATCCATGTCCCATTTTAAACTTTGAGCTCTGTGAGAACAGGGACCAATCTGTTTTGTATCCCCTGCTTTGATTTAAGTAGACTCTCAATTACTATTTGTTGAATGAACACTTTCTGAACTAACAGTATGCCGTGGAGGGTAGCAAGGAGTATTGTATAGGGTGTGAGTTCAGGATATCAGTTCAAATCCAGGCCCTACTGCATACTGGGTCTCCGCCTTCAGCAAGTTGCCTAGTCTCTTCTGGCCTCAGTTTCCTCATCTCTAGACTGGGGTTAATCATCCCCACCTCTCAGACTTGTTAGGATCAAAGGAGATAAAAGGTTTAGCACGGTGGCCAGTACAGGATAGCTATTCAATAAATTCAGGAGTTTTTTGCTTTTGTTTGTTTTTTAAGAAGCTTGTCACATCCTAAAACATTTTTCCACATGATAAACAAAACCAGAAGAAAGATGAACCCTTTGGAGCACTGTTCCTATCCTCTCCATTCTTTTTACTTCGCTTTCAATCATTCTGTACAATTTCAAGGGACTGGACTTCCCAGAACCAGGGTGGTGATCCTGCTATTCCTTTCTGACTCTTGCTCCCTTCTAGCGAGTTGGACGCTGGCAGAATGCCTGCAGGATGCCCTGCCAGTTCCAGCGGAAGCCATAACTCCCAGATTTGGTTGTTTATAGCAGCCTTGTCTTTACTCAGCTGTGCTCCCAACCTGTACCTCCCCACTAATCCAAGTAAAAAGAAAGCACAAGGAGATTTGCAGCTCTGATTTCTCCTTGTCGCTTCTAAGGAATTCTTCAGCCTGTTTTCACACACAAAAAGCCAAAAAGGTTGATTGAAGTGAGGGCACCATTATAAAGTCCAGATAGAGAATTATGATTTACCTGACCTCAGACTTACCTCTGTTTCTTTGTTTCTGAATTGGGAAGGATCCGGTTGACTCCCTAAGGATGGTGGAAGAACATGGCATTTCTTAGGGGTCAGTCTGTGAATACTTTCAACCCATAGCCATGACCAGAAATTATGCCTCTGCTGTTTGGGCTGAGAGACACTTAGGGCCCTCCATTAGACTTCCAAGGGTCCCCCCTGCCTGACCAGGAAGTCCATTAGCCCGCCTGCAAAGAGAGCCGTAGAATGCATCCACAACGTGGCAAGTGGAGACGTCTTATCAAGTGCCAGGATTATAAGATTCCAGAGAATGGTTGTAGTTATTTTGTTTGTTTAAAATAAAATAAGTTTGTAGTTGAAGACTTTGAAAACACAGGAAACCACAAAAAGTAAATCATTTGCCTATTATCCCACCTCCAGACATAACCACTGTTAACATTAAATTGACTATCCTGCCAGTATTTTTTTCTATGCATGTTTTTAACAAAATTGGAATCTTTCTATACATGCTATGTATACCTTGACTTTTTTACAGAATAATATATCTTGAACATTTCCCCATGTCAAAGATTCTTCTAAAAGGGTAGTTCTAAATCTTTTTTGCATCCCGGATGCCTTTGAAAATCCAGTAACAGTTATGGATTCTCACCTCCTTGGAAAAAATAACACATAGTCAGCCAACTCATGGAATAATTTCTGCACCATTTCTAGGGTTCACAGACACTCTAAACTCATCCCTGAATTCCAAGTGAAGAACCTTTATTCTAAAATGTGCTAATGACTGCTTAGGATTTTAATGTAGATAAGCAGAGTTGCTAATGTGGACATTTGGGTTATTTACTGTTCTTTCTTTTTTTGTTAGTACTTTAATGAAACACCTTGCCAGTACATCTTGTGCAGCAATCCGATTACTGTCTTTGTATAAATTAGTGGAATTGCTGGGTCAAGGAGGATGCCCACTTGTAAGGCTTTTGAGATTTAGCCCCAGATTATTTATTTGATTACAATCTGCGAGTGATTGTTTTAAACCATCTCTAAGCATCACCTTGCTGGTCAGTCTTCTAATCTCCCTCTGCCTTCTTTCTCCATTGACACAGCTCCAACCAGGAGATTCAGACCTACGCCATTGCACTGATTAACGCACTTTTTCTGAAGGCTCCTGAGGACAAGCGACAGGTCTGTGGCTGCCTTTTCAAACTTTTCGTCTGGGCTCTTCCAAGAGAAGAATTCTTGCCTATCCAGCTTTTGCTGTACAGAGAGCAGAAACCCAGCCGTTTTCCCAGAGTCCTTCCTCCTGTTCCTCTGTGGTCAGAGCCATCAGAGTGGCTTTGCTAAGAAAGACCCAGGGAAGAGCTAGGAGGGAAACCAGCTGGGCCTTGGGTTAGAGCAGGGACCTGTAAACTTCTTCCTCTAAAGGGACAGAGAATAAATATTTTTCACTTTGTGGGCCTTATGGTCTATGTGGCAACTGTTCAACCTTGCCATTGTAGCCAAAAGCAGCCTCAATGGTAGGTAAAGAAATGGGTGTGGCTGTCTTTCAGTAAGACTTTATATACAAACCAGTGACGAGCCTAATTTGGCCTTAGTTTGCCGACCTCTGGGTTAGAGGATGAATAAGAAGGGAGAGGAGATCCTCTAGGCATCACTGCGGAGTCCAAGGAGACCAAAACAAATGAGATCCTTACTTAAGGAAGCAAGAGTGGAGGGACTTAGCACAAAGTTTCATGAATGATGATCTTCTGATCCAGGTTCTAAACTTCTTTCTTCCCCTACTATTTAGCTGTGTGACATTATGCAGATTGCTCTACTTCTCTGAACCTCAGTTTCCTCACCTGTAATAGGGGAGCAACAATATCTGCCTCGTTTACTTCACAAGGATGTCAAGAGAAAAAACAAGACCCCTGTTGTACAAGTGAGGAAACGAGGAATCCTCTGGGCAGTGGAACAAGCACTGGCCTGAGGGTCCAGGGCCCTGGGGCTGAGGACTTTTCCTGCCACTGACTGGGCACCTGCTTTAGCCTCTCCAGGTCTCAGTGTCTCTGTCTGTAAAATGAAAGGGCCAGATTAAATGAGCTGTAAGGGTCCTTCCAACTCTAACATTCTAGCTTTCTCTGGTAAAAGCCCAAGTGGTGTACAAAAGAAAGACTTTTTAGTTCTCTCTCAATACTATGGGCTTAGCAGTTTGAAATTCACATGGGATCGTGTACCATGCTCTTGGTAGATTCTAGTGGGAGGACCAGGAGCATTTGTGGGTCTGTCTGTCCTTGTCTGTCTTGGATGGCTTTGCTCTGTTAATCTCTTCCTTCGTAGTCCTGTTTTGAATGTAAGCTGAAAGCTCATTCTTCCATCTGCTTCTCTCTGTGCTTTTTGCTTTCTGCGACAGGACAAGCACCTTAATCCTCTAGACCTGCCTGTCACTGTAAGTAGCACCGCCATGTGAGAGGGCCTTGGCTCTCTTCCAGGTGGGGAGGTCAGAGCTGGGCAAGAATCTCATGATCTGATCTAGGTGTTCGAGCTCCAACAGGGAAAGATGTGCTGTAAATGTCATTCATCAGGACACTTGGGGACGTACTGCAGATTAGAGTCACATAAAGGAGTAAGGGGACGCCTGCCCCAGGGAATGTGGCCCCGTCTTTCCTTTGTCAGTTGCCTTTACGTGGGTCTGTGGTTCAGCCAGGGAAGATCAGAGTCAGAAATAGCCTGTGACTTTCATCTAGATGATAGCACAGTGCATCGCCCTCCAGCTTGGTGTAGCAAAGAGTGAAGGTAAATCTACGCCCTTTTGGACGTTTACTGGGCTGTAGGAATTTGACAAGGTGTTGAATTGACAGAAAGGAATTGGATCCTCGCTTCTTGCTTAGAGGGATCTTTAGAGAGGTCAGCTCGCGAGGCTCTGAAAGAGGATGAGTGCTTCCCCTAGCACCACAGGGAAGCTTTGCTCTACGTCCTTTATATTCCAGCAGCAGACCACTATCAATTACCCACTTTGTGAGCCGACCTCCTACAGCTACCAAAGTTTCCAGGCCACCTTCCCCGTCTGGCAGCCAGTGTGCGCTCAAGGAACGCAAGGCAAAACTTCATGTTCCTGGCAGTGTCAGCCATTTGGAATATGGCTAGAAATCTAGAAGTGAGAGAGAAAGCCCTTTCAGCTCTGAGAAAAATGACAGCACTCACGGATATTGCTCCATTGGAGAGGTGTGACAGCTCCCTCAGGCCCATTGATTTAGAATTATCTATAAAATTAAATTAAGGCAGCAGTTTAGAAAGTGAAGTCATACTAATTAACCTTATAAGAAGCGATGGCTGACATTGGAAGGAGGAGACAGAAGAATTATGAAAAGCTGTCAGAAAAATTAAAAGCATGGTAACCTGGGACCATTTTGTTTAGTGGAAAATAGCTTCACATTCAGTAGCTATTTAGCGTATTACGGTGTCACAACATGGAATAATAACTGAGGTTCCTTTTGATGAAGCCAAGTCCTTGGTGATGATTAAATTATAATCACCCTTGTCTCTTCAGAAATAGAGAAATGTATAGCATATATTTTTAGAAGATTTGCATAAGAATGGTCAAAATAAGGTTCTGAAAGGACCCTTATGCTCCCTGAGTCACCTATGTAGAATACTTTACTTCCTGACTGTGCTAAACAAATAAAGTATTACTGTCAAAATCTGAAGCAAATGTAATAAAAAAAGGGACCCTATTATGAAAAATGACCCAAATGCACCCAGCAGGTTGTTCTCTAAGCCAGTCAGAAGTCAATTATGGACCACTTACTATTTCAGAGTGTCTGCACCCCACTCCATCTGCAGGGGGCCGCTGGGGGCTGGAAGGGACTGCTGGGGCCAAAGCCATGTCCTCGGCTTGGAGTCAGGGTTTCCGTAGAGTCCCTTCTGGCCTCGGTGGGTGCTGCCTGGAACAGTGCATGTGGCTTGGGAACCATCACACTGCTCTGTGCTCCGTGTGTGTTGTCTGTCACCCAGCATCCTCGTAACACAAGCGTCTCGTCCTGAAGCAGTCCTCGTCCCTCTTTGAAGATGATGCGATTGATTGTGCCACTCGGGAGGGAAACTCCATTTGAGTTCATTTTTACTCACAAAAAAAGTGAGGGAGTTTTTCAGAGTATAAAATGCATTTGATGGTCCATGCATTTTTTTCCCATTTGCCCACTTTTCATTTAAAATGAAAAAAATTTAAGAGAAAAAGCTCCAGGGCTATAACATCATCTTCCCGTGACAGTTGTCACAGCTGTGTGCCTGCCACCTTGCCTTATGTTTGCTTATTTTTCTCAACAGGATATGGCCAATGCATTTGCACAGAAGCACCTTCGATCCATAATCCTGAATGTAAGTTTCCAGAACACACTGTATTTTGTTACTCTTGTTGTTTTGCTGCTGTTAATAGCAATTACAACTCTTATCATACTTATATCGTCGTCATTATTTAAATTGAGTGGGGAGGGCACTCAGAGGGAACTTACCAATAGGTACTAAACACTTCTTAAGCTGGAAAGCTGTTTCTGGTAATCCTCTATAAGCAAAGCTGTCTGTAGGAGGCCATCTCACCAGGAATTGCAGAGCCTCTAAGGAGGTACTGAGGCCAGCTCTCCTGTTTGTTGCCCTGCAACTCCAAACATTTTTATCCAGAGGGAATGTGTTAAAATAGGCACAAAAGAGGAAAGTAATTCATTCAACTAACACCAACCATAAAACTAAATTGTGGGGCACTACTAGGAATGAATAAGGTGGTGTGTTTGCTCTCAAAGAGCTTCTGGCCCAGTAGGAAAGCGAGTGGTCATAGCATCGGGTGGTCGGTGGTTCCATAGATAATGGTCTCGGAGATTTCAGAGGAGGAGCCATCAGTCCTGCCGTGAAGGGGAGGTCTCAGGAACCCTTTAGAGGAATGTCTGCAGGTGAGGCTGAGGATAAGTAAGGAGACCAAGAAGCAAAGGAATTCTGGCCAGGGGTGGCTGGAACCTGGAAGGAGTGTGTGGTCGGGTAGAAAGTGGGGCAAGGAGTAGATCTGTCATGAGGCTGGAGAAGTGGCACAGACCGGATCAAGTAGGGCCTGAGTCTTTTTTCCCCAGGGCAGTTGAGGGGATGTAATCAGGATCATGAAATAACCAGACTGGCATTGTAGTAAGATCTGTGTGTTTCCTGGGGGGCGTATGAGGGAGGTGCAGGAGGTGGTGGGGACGAGGAGGCATCAGGAAAGAGATCTGATTCCCTGTTACCAGGGTGGTTTTGTGAGGTGGAAGAGAGCCAAGGGTCTGGATTAAAAGGAAGCCATGTTATCAGTTGTCAAAAACAAGGGAAAACTAGGAGACCACAGTGAAGGGAATAAAATGAGACATCAGGAGTCAAGTGTGAAAGTCTTAATAATTCTGAACATGAACTTTGGAGTCACCGGCCCCGACTCTGCCATTAACCAGTCTTTGATCTTGAGGAATTCACTTCACTTCTCAGGGCTTCCACTTGCTCATCTTGAGGTGAGGATGAAATGAGCTAATGTAAACACAGTGCTTGGCAGGGGGCCTGGCACTTGGTAAGCACTCCACTCGTATTGGCAGTTCTATGACTGTGAACAGGATACAAAGGTGACAGAATTCAAGAAGCAAACTCTGAGCACTTGTGAAGTGGGGCAGTCAGCTTCTCTAAACACACAGAGCCTGCCAGACTTCACCTTGCCGAACTAGCTCCTGCCTGCTGGCCATTTCCTTTGTCACAGCCCACCACCAGTCTGGCAGGAGGAACCCGAGCAAATGCTTGAGCACTCTGCCTGCAAGTGACGGGGGGTGCACAGGTTCCCATGCATTCTTGTCCACTTTCCCCGAGCAGCTGCCCTTGGCGCTGTCCTCTGCATGTGTGGGAGTGACGATGTCCTTCTGAGGGAAATTTAATGAATTTTGAGGCTTATTATTTACCTAAAGAGGGTTAGAAGTTCAGGTTGTTTCTGGACAAACCTGGTAAACAAGTGAAGATTCCACTACAGAAGACAGCTCAGTGTCAGGACTCAGGACAGAAATGGTCCACTAGGAAATGGTTAATGCATGCTCACGTAAGTCCAGCTATTTAACTGAGTCAGGCCAAAGAGCGTTCGCCTCAAGATATTTGACAGTCAAATAAGACCTCACATAAAACCTCTGAGGCCGTAACTCATCAGACTGGAGCTGTACTTGGTTAAGCTGTTGATGGCTGGGGTGATCACCTTCCCGCTGTGATGCCTCTAAGTTTGAGAAAGGGGGATTAAAGTGAATGAAAACCAGTATCACATTAACTTCAAAGCAGTTTTATGAACTATGGAGAGAGGTAAGGAAGAAGGAATAGGGATAGACAAGTAGGGAGAAATCAGAGTGGCAGGGGGAGGGAACATAGAGAAAGGAGGAGGCTCAGAGTGAGGCAAAAGAGGAGGTGTGGAGGGGGCGAAAGTAGCCATGGCAGAGAAAAGCCCCTGGGCATTGAGAGGCTGGGGAGAGGGGAGGAAAGGGAAGTGAGGGAGGCCGAGGAGCAGGGCAGAGAATGGAAAGCTTGGGGAGAGGGAGAGAAACACTGAGACTGGTCTAAGGAGAGAGACCTCTTGCTGGAGAGACAAGCGGGCATGCATGTGACAGAGAGGGAGCTAGAGAGGGCTGGAAACAGTCACCGTTCACGGGGAGGAGGTGAGGGCCTTAGCATACACTCCAGCGAGAGATCAGGGGCAGCGTTGTCCCTGAGAACTTTCTGCAGTTGTGGAAGTGCTGTTCAAAGTGCTAGCCACCAGCCATGTGTGGCTATTGAGCACTTGAAATGTGTTTAGTGGGACTGGGGAACTGAAATTGTAATTTTTTAAAGTTTCAGTTTAAATTTAAATACCCACATGTGGCTTGTGGCTGTTCTTTTGGGCTGTGCAGATCTGGAGAAAGAAAGAGACAGAGAAAGGAAGAACACCGTGGAGTCACACGGTGGGGAGAGGAGGTCTAGAGCAGAGCCGTCCAGTGGGAAATACCGCGAGCCACTGTTTAAATGCTCTGGTAGCAACATTGAGAAAGGAATGGGGGGAGTTAATTTCAATAATATATTTCATTTAACCGAATACGTCCAAAATACTATGGTTTCAACATGGAACCAATAGAAAAAATTATTAATGCGATATTTTACATTTTCTTTTTTCATCTTAAGGCTTTGAGTTCCCGTGTGCATTTTACATTTAGAGCACATCTCAATTTGGACTAGCCACATTTCAAGTGTTCAGCAGCCACATGTGGCTAATGGCTACCAAATTGGTCAAAAGAGATTGATCTCAAGCCAGAGCAAGCTCTAGAGAGAGCTGATCTAAAGTTGGAGGGGGTTCTAAAAAGACATTGATCTAGAGTTAGAGAGCCCTAGAGCCAGGCTATCCGGTAGAACTTCCTGTGGTAATGGAAATATGCTGCATCTACTCCAGCATTGGGTGGTAGCCGCTAGCCACATGGACCTGTTGAGCTTAAAATGTGGCTAGTGTGACTGAGGACCTGAATTTTTAACATAAATTAATTTTAACTGACTTAAATACATATAGCCACATATGGCTAGTGGCTACCATATTGGACACCACAGCTCTAGAGACGTCGAGCTGGACTGAGTCAGAGAACGTGAAGGACACAGAGGTGCTGCAGGTAGGAAACTGGGCAAGAGTCTCATTTGGGTGAGAAAAGATCAAGAGTGACAGGATTCGAGATGGTGCTGAGACACAGAGGGAGAGAGGAATACGAAGGAGCAAGCAGGAAAGAGCAGGCTATCATGGGAGTGAGAAAGGACAGCAAGAGACAAAAGCACACCCAGCATTGATGAGCCCGGAGGGACAGAGGGAGAGGTAGCATGCCAGAAAAAGACAGAGATGGAGCGTGAGAGGAGAGGGGACCCGAGGTGGGGTGGGCACCAGAGGGACAGGGAGGAGCTGACGAACTGAGAGGAGAGGTGGGGGCCATGGAGAGACAGGTGGGGGACGGAGTTAGAGGAGGGAGAGGGACATGCTGTGGGGACGCAGGGGACGCGGGGAGGGGGACATGCAGCGAGTGACAGGAGAGAAGGAGAAGGACACATGTAGGAGAGAAAGGGAGGGGCAGTGTGGGGGGTCGGACAGGGAGTGTTACGTGTCTCCCTCTGTGTAGGTGTCTCAATATCATTGAGAGGAAGTAACCTTTTCTAAAGCCTCTCCACTTGGTGAGGCCATCTGAAACGTTTTATTTTTCTAAGGGAAGACAAAAGAACGATACTGTCCAATTCTGCAAGCGAATCTTCTCTGTACACACTATCTATTGTGTTGGATTGAATAGTCCTGTGCCTGCTTGGAGTAAGGTCCAGCCGCTGACCTCCCATGTCATAATCTTCATGGGGTGCCTCCCACATCTTTGGCGTGGCCGGGTGCAGCCTCTGCCCTTCATTCCGCTTCCTTGCCCAGGGAAGTGCAGAGAAAGGGATGGTGCCCTTCGGGCCTGCAGTGAATCATCTCTGCCTGAATCAAGCCCATTCATGCTCCATCCCCTTCTAGAACATGAAGTCCCTGTGTGTGGGAGGAAAGCCCTGTTCCCTGCCCAGCATACGTTCTTTTTCACCAACAAGGATGTGAAAGAAAATAATTTCAGCCCCCTGCTCCCTGCCTTTGCTTTTTCCAGCATGTGATCCGAGGGAACCGCCCCATCAAAACCGAGATGGCCCATCAGCTGTATGTCCTCCAAGTACTGACCTTTAACCTTCTGGAAGAAAGGATGATGACTAAGATGGACCCCAATGACCAGGTAGGTGCCAAGTAGGGCAGAGCTTTCCTGGCTTAAATAGCGTGCTGTTTTCTCATGGAAGTGGTGCATTCCCCCCGTGGTGTATGTATTGAGCACCTGCTGTGTGCCAGGCACTACACTTGGTAGTGTCTGCAGAAATCGTTTGTGTCTGCTCTGGCGAGTCTAGACCGGCACCTCCCCGTGATCTCCTCCTGCTGAGTGCCTCTCTGGGCCAAGCCCGTCTCTGTGCTGCTCAGTAGAGGAGATGCCTCTTCAGAGATGTTTGGGTCCAGAGGTCTGCCCAGAAAAGCCTGACCCCCTCTTTCTTTTTCTTGCTTCCCTTGGGTAGCTGATTCCCCTGCTGACTGTCTGTCTCACCTTTCAGGCTCAGAGAGACATCATATTTGAACTGAGGAGGATTGCCTTTGATGCTGAGTCTGACCCTAGCAATGTTCCTGGGAGTGGGACTGAAAAACGCAAAGCCATGTACACCAAGGACTACAAAATGCTGGGGTTTACCGTAAGTTTTTCAAAACGCAGACGTTGGTGGGCCTTCTCCCCGGGTGGGAAGTCAGAGGTCCCACTCAGACAGTCTTGAGAACCCGTCCTTCATAACGGTGGCCCTGGAATACATGAGACTAAGAAGCTGGAAGGGCCTTGATGCTTGGTTAGCTTTGCAGTGGCGAGTTCACAAGTTTATGTGTAACATTTGGCCTTATGAAACAAACCCATCTGTAGGAGGGCCCAGGAGGTCAGCTAGGTGGCGGAGAGGGCGCTGGTCCTCTCTCCAAAGCAGCTACTAGGTTCTTTGAAAAGCTTGAATGGATATTTCGTGATAGAATACAGCTTGAGGATGGAGTTAATGCAATTAAATCTTTTTTGTGCGCCCGCTCAGTGCCCAGCAGTATGCTAGGCGCTGGGGATACAAGATGAGTTGGCTGCAGTCCAGTGCTCAAGAGCTCAGGCTCCTAGTAGAGACGGGCATGTGGAAAGAACTGTGACAGAGGTAGGGACCACGTGCTAGTGGCATGCAGAGGAGGGGCAGTAGGGCGTGCCCTCAGGTGATACCACACACAGGGAAACGACCCTGTCTCAAATCCTCAAATCAGGTTTCTTTATTTCTCCAGAACCATATCAACCCAGCAATGGACTTTACCCAGACTCCTCCTGGAATGCTGGCCTTAGACAACATGCTGTACTTGGCTAAATTCCATCAGGACACCTACATCCGGGTAAAGGCTGGGAGCCAGCTTTCTCAGTCCCAGTGCCACCTCTTTTGCCTACCTCCCTCATCCTCCCTCTCCTCTTCTCCCCATAGATTGTCTTGGAGAACAGCAGCCGAGAAGACAAACATGAATGCCCCTTTGGCCGCAGTGCCATTGAGCTCACCAAAATGCTCTGTGAAATCCTACAGGTTGGGGAACTACGTAAGTCCGTGCAGCTCCCTCTCTTCCTTCAGCCATTCCTTGTGATCAAGAGCCTGGTGAGACTCGAAGTTATAAAGTTAGGTGTCAGTGGGACTGGACAACCGTACGTGCTTTTGTTTAAACTAGTGAGTGAGCTGTAATCCATCTTATCCTTGTTTATGCGAATCATGGCTGTTGCTTTGCTGCGCTGGTAATTTGAGTGTATTCAAGAGCTGCGCCACCATCCATTTACTCCTGTGTGTAAGTGCTAGCTGAGTCTATAACAGGGTAGAGCCGGACCGAAAGTGCCCTGGAGAAGAAAGCTAAGGAAGAAGAGAAAGGCCCATCCCACACTCCTCATTAGCCCTGGTCCTCACTCTGGTTTTATTCCTTGGGACTTTGGTCAGAGGATCCAAAGTTTCTGGATGTGAGCTCCGAGCTTCATCCTTTCCCTGTTTCTTTTCTTCCACAGCAAATGAAGGGCGCAATGACTACCACCCAATGTTCTTTACCCATGACCGAGCATTTGAAGAGCTCTTTGGAATCTGCATCCAGCTGTTGAACAAGACCTGGAAGGAGATGAGGGCCACAGCCGAGGACTTCAACAAGGTCAGTATCACAGAGCTCTGAGGCCCATGGGCGGAGACCATCACATGACAGTCTGTGACAGCTGGCCAGAGCCTGGGGAATCCCTGAGCTGAAAACCAGCTTGGTCTGCAGAGCTGAGGCATGAGACTGAGGCCTGGAGAGCCTCTGTCCCCTCTGGTTGTGCTTCCTCTGTAACCTTGAGCAGGTGCCTTCCCCTTGGAGGCCTGGGCCCCTCATTTATCCAGTGGAGCCAGGACTTGGCCCTCCTGTTGTCCTTAGGGGACAGGAAAGTAAGCGTAACAACAGTAGCTGTGGTTCATTGAGCCCCTCCCGCAGGCCTGCTGCAGTCTCATGAATTGGAAGTGTTAGGGAGAGGTCGGAGTGGACTGGCCTGATACACATGGTGCGGGTACCTGCTCAGTAGCCATTCCTCGATGCTTTCTGAGTACTTACTCTGCCGGGCACTACTATGTCTCAAAGCTGATCATCTAGGAGTGGAGTGTTTGAAGCTGCTCATCTCTTTGTAAAAGATTGTAAAGTATAAAGAAGAAAAAGTGCTCTAGAATTCTACCACCCAGCAACGGCCATTTTTACGTGTTTCCCTCTAGCCTTTTTTTCCTGTGGATTTTCCCTTCTTTGGTGGAGATCACACTGGATGTGCAGTGTGGAATCCTGTTTCTTCCTTTAGCTGTCATTTTAGGGAACTAACACCTTTTTGAACACACTACACTGTGCTTGCTTTCCATATAGCATCTCGTACTCCTCATGGCAACATATATCAGAAGATGTGTCTTCCCTTCTCTCACTTTGAAGATGAGTAGATGGAGCCATGAGGATGTGAAGTGACTTCCTCAAGAAACAGATTAAGGGACAGAGTCAAGATCTGAACCCATTTCTTTCTCACTCCAAAAACTCATGCTCATCCCACCACACCATTGACTAGTTGAAATATATGAGAAATAAAGCATTTGTCCCCATCAGTCATTTGTCCTAAATAACCATCTGAGAAGGTGTGCCTTAGGAAGTGGGTACTCCTATTCACCCAGGAGATACCTGCGTACCCGCTGTGCTCCAGGCCCTGGGGGAGGCAGAGCCTCGGTGCCCCAGAATCGGCCTGTCTGTTCATCAGAGCAGGGCCAAGGCAGCTGCCCTCTTCCTTTCTCTCAGGTTATGCAAGTGGTCCGAGAGCAGATCACTCGAGCTTTGCCCTCCAAACCCAACTCTTTGGATCAGTTTAAGAGCAAACTGCGCAGCCTGAGCTACTCTGAGATTCTGCGACTGCGCCAGTCCGAGCGGATGAGTCAGGATGACTTCCAGTCCCCGCCAATTGTGTAAGTGCCATCCTGGGGCTTGGTGGGGTGGGGAGTGCAGTGCCAGCTCTGCTTCCTTCAAAAGCTCCGCTATCCCATGACCACCTTCTTACTCTGGTGCTTGTCCACCCCAGGGAGCTGAGGGAGAAGATCCAGCCCGAGATCCTTGAGCTGATCAAGCAGCAGCGCCTGAACCGGCTCTGTGAGGGCAGCAGCTTCCGAAAGATTGGGAATCGCCGAAGGCAAGGTGAGAGGGGCGTGCGCTCTGGGCCGTAAGTACTGGCCCTTACTACCCAGAGCTGCTGCGCCAGGAGGGAGCCTGCGTGGACAGGGCAGGCAGGGAACGAGTCATCCTCATCTTTTGTGCACCCAGGCCTTGCCCAGCACTGTCCTTGCTCACCTGCTTGGCTTCCCTTGTGTTCCAGAACGTTTTTGGTACTGCCGCTTGGCGCTGAACCACAAGGTCCTGCACTATGGTGACCTGGACGACAACCCTCAAGGGGAGGTGACATTCGAATCCCTGCAGGAGAAGAGTAGGTTCATTTCTCTGTTCATGTGTCATGGTAGCTGGACTACCAGAGTTCTAGTCCTGGCTGCTCCAAACTGATTATCTGGTCTTGGGCCAGTTACCTGTCTGGACCTGTTTCCTCCTCTGTCATCATCTCACCAGTTACCTCACAGGGCTGCTTGGAGAATTCAGTGAGACCACAGATGCAAATGGGTTTTACAGATTGTAAAGGGTGATGCAAGACTAAGTTGAAAGGTGTGGTTAAGAACAGAAGCTCTGAAGCCAGACTGCTGGATTCACATCCTGGCTTTGCTGTTAATTCTAATTAATTGCAAGTTAGTTCTCCCCTCTGCCTTGGTTTCTTCCCTAAAGTGGGAATAATTGCCACATTTCCCCTGTAAGAGGATTGAATGAGTAGTGCATATACAGCACTTAGAACCGTGGCTGGCAGGCAGTAAGTGGAACTGTTAGTGCTGCCGCTGCCCTTTGCTCTGGGGCGTTGTCATCATCGTCACTGTGAAGTGGAAGTGAGATGAGTGTCCACGGCCCCATTCCTTGGGGAAACAGTCCAAAAGCCATGAACCAACCCTCAGTTAGATTCGATACAGCCTAGCAGGACACAGGCCCTGGTCCATGAGAAGTGACCACAGAGGAGGGAGCAGTACGAGGCCACCCTCCCTAAGCTAAGACAGCCCTTTGAGGTTGGGGCCGAGGCTTCCCTTCCAGCAGTGATGCAAGGACCAACTGGCAGCATAAAGCTTCCGGAGACTAATTGCCATCATTCGCAGTTCCTGTTGCAGACATTAAGGCCATCGTCACTGGGAAGGATTGTCCCCACATGAAAGAGAAAAGTGCTCTGAAACAGAACAAGGTGAGTGGAGAGGCGATCGTGAGTCTGAGTCGCTGTCACAGTGACACCCAGAGAGGACAGTCGGTGGTAGTTGCTTTTCAGGTGCATGCTCTCTCACCCCCTTCTCTCTCCCTTTAAATTATTTCTGAACATTCTATTAAGAATTTTGAACATACACAGAAATAGATAGAACCCCCATATATACATCACCCAGCCTCGACAACCATGGCACACTCTACCCATCCACGTGTCCCTCCTGCTTATTACTGAGGGAAATCTGTAGTGTTATATCACTTCATCAGTGAATATTTAGAATGTATCTCTAAATTATAAGGACTCTCTTAATATAATCACAAGACTATTAGCACATCTGAAAAGAAAAAGTTGTTATTTAATATCAAATATTCCACTGATGTTTGAATTTCCACTAATTGCCTTATAAATAGCATAATTTCTCTGTAGAAGGCTATATGAATGTTTATATGTATACACACCTGTCTACACATACACACGCTCATACCCATTTTGTTTGCTAAATCAGAATCCAAATAGGATCTACAAATTGTGCTTAGTCTTTTTAAGTTTGTTAATTCCTAAGTTCCCCCTCCATCTTTTCCATCTTTTTTTCTCTCTGCAGTTCATTAGTTGAAGAAACCAGGTTGCTTGTTTGGTAGTTTCCCAGAGTGTGAAATTTGCTGATTGTCTCCCCATGGGGTAGTTCAGCTTGTTCCTCTGCCCCAGATCTGTAAGTTGGTAGAGAGATCTAGAGGCTTGATCCAATTCAGGTTTGACCCTTTTTTTTGGCAAGACTACTTCCTAGATGGTATTGTGTTGTATCAAGAGGCACATAATGTATGGTTGTCTATCTTTCTGTGATGTTGGCAGACTGTCGATGCTCAGTACCTCGTCCCGTTAGTAAGTGCAGATTTGCAGACTGGTGATGTTCCAGTGCTGGACTACTACTCTAAAGGGACACTGCCTGTCGTCTACTTTTGGTTTCCCAGTGGTACAGTTTATATAAGAAAGGAGGATAAATGCTTGATGCTTTTCCTTTTATTTTATTCTTTCCTTTCCTTTCCTACTTTTAAAACAATGAATTAGTTCCCTGGTATCCAGCAGTGACCAATTTTGTGTATGTGTTTTGTTTTGTTTTTTCATATTATTATGAACTTATGGATTTAGGCAAATTATATTTGTTTGAATTCATTACAGTTATGTTGTTGATGCTCCAATTGTCCCATCTTTGGCCATAATTTGTTTTTGTTGTGGTAGTTTTTTAACCTGTTAAGACTCTCAGTTTAATTACCAAGATAACATTTAAGGTGATGCACAGTCGTGGACTCTGACATTCAAAAGGTTCTGAGTGTTGAGAAATGACTTCTGCCGTCTTAAAAGTATTACCCCATCTTAGGAGTGACTTGGGTGGAGAGTGGGTGAGTTAAGGTTCCAGCCACACTTGTGTGCTTGCCCAAGAGCCTTGATGGCATCACACCTGAATCAGCACATTTGGTGATGGTGCCAAGTTACTAGGACTTTGACCAAGGTCTTGGTGTGCAGAGCCCAGGCCATTCCATTGCTCCAAGTAACTGAAACCCTTTCTCCTTCAGGAGGTGTTGGAATTGGCTTTCTCCATCCTGTATGACCCTGATGAGACCTTAAACTTCATTGCACCTAATAAGTACGAGGTGAGCAGTGTGGTGCTGTCTTGGACAGCCAAACCCTCTCCGTGACTCCTCAGCTGGAGGGGAGGAGTGCGCAGAACAGGAATGTCCCCCTAACGGCGGGGCTAGAGCATGTCAGGAAGGCTGAGGGTCTGCTGTGCTGTGGGTCCTGCCCCTGAGCTGAGCTATTGAGGTTCCTCTTCAACAGCAGCCTTAGGTTGTCATTAGAAAGCAGGGTCACCTTGGGATAACTTATTTGCCTGGGACTAGGAAAATTCTCTCCTTTTCAGTTTCTTAGTGGCCACCTACCCAAGTGAACCTGCTAGATCCTCCCCCCTCAGGGCACCTGGTCACATGTTGTAGTGGATCAGATGGATCTGGTCCTCCCGACATGGGGCTTACAGTTTCATCTGCTGCACTGGGAGATACTGGATGTTAAATGAATGACTGTGGTTGAGACCACACATGTCTGCTGAGCTCTGAGAGCCATCAGAGGGAACTGGAGGTGGGGCTTCTGGAAGAAGAGACACTTAGGCAGGGCCTGAGCTGCCGGTGGAGTTTTATTGGGAGGAAATGAAGAACTAGCAGGCGGGGGGACAGGTGAGCAAAGGCATGGAAAAGATGGATCGGGAGGTGCTGGGGAGGGACGGGTTGAGAATTCTCTGTTATTCCCCTCTTCTCATGAGACCCTCAAGTTCAGTTTCTCTAATAATAATGTTTAACACTCAGTGACTGGGGCTTTTTAAATTTACTTTTTTTCAAACAAAATTAAGATCCTACAGTGATTCCATTTGTGTTCTGCTTTTTTCACCTGGTATATATTTCCTCCCACCATTAGTAATTTCAGGGGCAATTTCAGGTAGTTGATACCCCAGTGCTCAGGTCGCATTTTGCTTTATTCATTAATTGCTTTTTAAAAATCATACTTCATATTATCTTAGGGAGTTTAAATGTAAATCCCTCATAAAAACCGAAAGGTCTTTTGAGAAAGTGGATGCTCACCTCCCAGTTTATCTTTGCTGTTATCCCAAGTCGATTTTGCCTATACTGAATAGCGCCAAAGAGACTGCTGGGAGTCCTCTCGGAAAAGGGACCTTGGCAGGACCTCCTGCTGACCAGGGGCCCCTAGGTGACATTTTGCAACTTGCTCCCCACAGTACTGCATCTGGATTGACGGCCTCAGTGCCCTTCTGGGGAAGGACATGTCCAGCGAGCTGACCAAGAGTGACCTGGACACCCTGCTGAGCATGGAGATGAAGCTGCGGCTCCTGGACCTGGAGAACATCCAGATTCCCGAAGCTCCGCCGCCAGTGCCCAAGGAGCCCAGCAGCTATGACTTTGTCTATCACTATGGCTGAGCCTGGAGCCAGAGACGATGGTACCCAGGAAGGGATTTTGGGCCCAGGAGAAACACAGTCTGGTGCCTTGTCTTTTGCTTGTACAGAATCTATACTGACTGTGGTGGCCAGTAAATGCCAGCCATTTCTCAAACCCACCTCGGACCACCCAGAGCTTCCTCTTGGACCCTGGCCACTAGGCATCATGAAGGCAGGGTGCTCCGGCCTCCCCATCACCGTGGAGCCTAGGATCGGGCCTTGAGGAATGAACAGCAGACGCCCTTGCCTTCCAGGCCAAGAAGCTGCTTCTTGAGTTGGAGTTAATAATGCCACTCACCTTTTCTTCTGAGCCTGCTCTCTGGTCGGCTGGATCCCCATGTGGGCAAGAGCTGACCCAGCAAAGGCTGCCTGCAGAGGCCAGATGTGCTGGGAGTGTGGAGAGCCTTAGAGGGACTGCCTCTGGGGGACCTGTGCCTGTGGCTCAGATCTAAGTAGAGGCCTCGCCCTTGATTTTGTTGTCTTCATGAGGGCTCACTCCGGCCTCATCCAATGCCATGCTGCTGCGGCTCCTGCTGAGGTTTGGCTCGAACCCCTCTGCTCTCTGGAGCCACCAGATCTCTCTCTTGCCCTTGAAGTTGTCTGGGCAGTTGGAATTTCTCCCTGCAAGTTCTCAGTCTCTCATCCTGGCAAGTCAAAGACATGCGGGCTAAGTCTCACCCTGTTAGTCTCAAGGAACTCTGCAGGGAGAGCCAGATGAGGCTTGGACCTAGACTGCAGTGAGGTCACTAGAGTCCACCCTCCCACCCCCATTTATATCTTTTTTCCTTGGGGAGAAATCTCCCACCCAACCTGAATTGCAGCCCCTCTAGTTTGCTTTTCTTTGGCCTTCCAGACCTCAGGAAGTTTACCTTCCCTCCCTCCCCATCCCAGCGCTGTGGTTCCTGCCATTGACATGGTTTCAGGGAGCTGGCTGAGGCCAGCTGAGGCCACAGCTGTGCCAGTGGGGCTTCCCTGGTGCTGCAGCACTTGTAAACCACACGTACAGCCTCTCTCCTCGACACACGTAGACACAGTGGCATTCGGCATTGGTAGCCCGGCATGGTAGGTACTGCCCAGTGAAGAGCATACTCTCTATTTTCTTTACCATAGGCCATACTTATACAGACGTGTATATATATTTATATAAGATCTACCTATCCTAGATGGAATGTTTGAGGTAAAATAAAATTGGAGGCCAAAAAAAATAGTAACATTTCCAGTTGTGAGCCAAGATTGTAACCTGAGAGCAGCCAGGAGCTTCCTGTCAGTAACCATGTTTTCAATAAATACTCTTTCATGTACAAACTGTGGTTGCTATGAACAGCTGTTTCTGTGTACTTTCTCCCGCCCAAGGGAGCTTCACCTTGACGAGCCTTCATTTCATTGTGTCTGCGAGACTTGGGAGAGCTCCAGCTGGAGCCCTCAGCCACCTTCCAAGAGCCCCTTCCTCCTCTTCCACCACGCCTGCGTCCGGCACACACTCTCGGGCGCGTACACACACACACAACCCCCTGCTGGTTAAGGATGCTCACAGATTGTCGCACCAGGACAGAGTGTTTTCTGCTCAGGCCTGCCGGGTACAGAAGGGAAAGGCATGCTATACACCCCCGGGAACATGTCCTCTCTCTTCTCCCTGCCAGGGATACAGCCAGGGAACAGCTCGAGTACTTGTGCCTTACAAAGAAGACACGTTCTTCACCCTGTGTGTTGCCGGTGCTTGGTGCCCAGCCTTCCAGCTGGTGTTTTAGGCTGTTGCTCCAAAACTCAGCCTTGGTAGCTGCGAGGCTTGAATGAGGGTGGTGATGAAAATAGATATTTTCTCTTGCCTCAGAGAGAAGTGGGCAAGGACAAGCTCTTTCAAAAGGCATAGAACACACAGGCTCTACAAGCCTTGAGGACTGACTAAAGCCAAGACCTTGGGCGGCCATGGGTGCCACTGTAGGTGCTTGCTAAGCATTAAATGAACTAACGCCTGCGTGATACCAGCTGGCAGTGGCACGGAGCAGGGGTTTGGGTAATGCACTGCTTTCACTCTGGCCTTGAGCCTTCTGTTCATAGGGGCCGGGGAGCCCAGCCGAGTCACTTGCAGAGGTCCCTGTCTACAACTAGTTTTTGAGCCAGAGAGCCCAGGAGGGGCCGAAAACCAAAGGCAAAAAGCCCCAACTGGGCCTCAGTCTGCAACCCTAGCCTGCCCTGGCCTCCTAATGGTTCTCTGTCTGCAGGCTCTGCCTTTTACTCCACCCTACAAGATGAATAAGATGTGAACTCCCTAGCTGCCATTTTTGGGACCACGGAAGCCTACCTCTTGTCTACGTTTTTGGTGACTCTGCGTATGAACAACTGGATTCCAAGCCAAGCTCAGTCTTCTTGTCCACTCCTTATTTCCTCGGTCTGGGACCCTCTCCCCGCATTCGACCTACTGAAATTGAGATCATTCTCATAAAGTTTCAGGCACACAGAAAATGTTTCACAAATGTTTGTTATAATCATTACTTCCCATGGATCTTCTAAGTCCTAAAATGAATGCCCCTGACTTGCCATCACTCTCCAGCTGGCTTAAGGTCCAGAAGGAAAAATCCTATAAGAGATTTTTCTTTGTGGTTCGTTCCAAGGCTCCCCAGCACTGGGTTGCACATAGGTAAATGCTTAACGTGTTCAACAGCAGTAAAGAGACTATTTTGTGGGCCCCGCAGGGCGCACGGCTTTGGAGCAGGCGCCGGGGCTCCAGAGCGAGGCCCTGCCCGAGCGCAGGAGACAAACGACCACAGCAAGTCGGGGCGCAAGCGCGGGCCTCCAGGGGCTCCCGGCAGGACGCGCCACGCCGAGCCCTGGCCGACAGCGCGGGAGGCCCCGCCCCGCAGCGGCTGCCAGCGGAAGTGCTCCCCCCGCGGGGGCGCCCGGCCTCGCACTTCCGGCAGGAGGGTCCCGGGCCGCGGCCGAGGCGAGTGGGCGCGCGGCGGGGCTTCCGCGCTCCCGGGGGCGGGGCGGGGAGGGCCGGGCCGCGGGGGCCGCGCCGTGCAGGGGCCTGGGACCCCCCCGCGCCTCCTCGGTCGCCCGCTGCGCGCTCCCGCGGCATTTTCCGAGCGCTCCGCCGGGCCGGGCCTGGACCCCTCGGGGATCCGCCGCCACGGCCCTGCCCGCGGAGAGGCCGCCTCCCGCCGTGGGGTGGGAGCGGGGTCGGGCAGGAGACGCGTGGGCAAACGAGGCAGCGAGCGGCGGTGGGAGGGGTCCCGCCGGGGAGGAGGGGGCCCTCCGGGAGAGTTCTGCCGAGCGGAGGTCTGCGGAAGAGTGTGCTAGGCAGAGGGAACAGCAAGTGCAAAGAAGGACGCAGGCTCGAGGTGCTTGACAAACGGCCAGGGCCGGCGTGGCAAGTGCTGGGGCGGTGCTGGGAGAATGAGGTGGTCGGCAGAGGCCTTCCTGGTGGGCCTGCAAGGTGCGGGGGAGGCAGGGGGGATAGGATTAGCCCTGTGAGGGCAGGGTCTGCTGTCTGTGCCTAAGGCGTGTCCCTGCTGCTTGTGCTCCGGGTTGGTGGAGGGGAGGAAGCGGGAACACCAGTTAGGTGTCCAGTGGGTGAAAGATAATTGTGGCTTAGACTGTGATGGCAAAGTGGAGGTGAAGAAAAGTTAGTGGGTCAAGAAATATGTTGGAGGTGGAATTGACGGGACAGGATTTGTGGACGGAGGGATGGAGTTGTCTGGGATGACTTTGTTGTTGATTTGGGGGTTTAGACTTAAACAACCAGATGTATTATGCTGGCACTTACTAATGATTTCGGGATAGGTTGGAGGCATGAATTAAGAAATCTGCTTGGAGCCAGCCCTCATGGCCTAGTGGTTGAAGTTCAGCACGCTCCACTTTGGCAGCCAGTTGGGTCCCTGCACCCAACTGCACCACTCATCTGTCAGTAGCCATGCTGTGGCAGCGGCTCATATAGAAGAACTAGAAGGACCTACAACTAGAGTATACAACTATGTACTGGCCTTTGGGGAGGAAAAAACAAAAAGACAGGAAGGGTGGCAACAGATGTTAGCTCAGAGCAAATCTTTCCCAGCAAAAAAAAAAAGAAATCCTGAAAGCTTTCTATGCTTCTTAAAAGACTGCCTCGCTACTGTGACCCAACCAGAACTCATCACTCTCTACATTAAAAAAAAAAAAGAAATCTTGGGGCACTGAAAGTTTAGATATCATGAGTGGAGCTACCAGATAGGCAGTTAGATGTGCTAAATGGGAGCTCACAGAAGAGCTGAGGGCTCGTGGAAAGAATTCAGAAATCATGGGCATATCAGTTGGATGGGATGAGATTACTCAAGGTGAGGATTAAGATAGAGCTCGTGTGCTCCACCATCTGCTCTTGTAGGGAGAAGCAGAGAGGACCATTTAGGAGACTAATGCATCGTGTGGGGGAAGGAGGGCGGTGGCTCAGATGGTGGTGGTGGAGGTGGCGAGATGTGATCATATTGGGGGTGATTTTGAAAGTAGAGCTGACAGCCTTTGTTGATTGAATATGGGCTGAGGGAGAGAGTGGAGTCAAGGATGAGAACAGTGTTCTTGGCCTAAGCAACTAGGTGAATGGTGTTGCCACTGGCTGAGGTGGGAAGAAGAGCAGGTTGGGAAGGGACAAGTTGGCAGTAGGGTATTCTTCTGGGGTTCATGGGGAGGTCTGAGGGAGAGAGGCACGTTAGGGAGGTGTCAGCTTAATGGAGACATTCCCAGGAATGGGACCGCATCAGGTCGCATAGCATAGTGGTTCTCAACCCATTGGATACAGCATCCTCTTTTTAATGACAAATATCTCATTAACAAACCTCCCTTCCTATCCTAAAATGAGACTTATGGTTAATAAATACTGCCTATGTATACTTTCTAAAAAATTGACGATGCCCTAACCATTAAATAAAAGAGAAATAAAAGGAAAGTAATTGACAATAAAATAAAATGTGTTTCCGTATGTAAGTTCCTGGGCACAAGGACACTGGGAGTCACAGTGAAGCAGTTGATGCTTTCACCACTTTCCCCTGTAGAACCTCTGGAAATGTGACAGCCGCAGTGCAGACTCCTGTAGCTCGAAAACCACGAGTGCCGTTGCTGTACATAGAGTGGGTTTTCTAAACAGGGAACTCGTGGTACCCTTTTATCAAAAACAGTCCAGTCCCCCCACCCCCCCACCAGTGTAAATGGTAAGTGTATTCTTGGAAATTTTAGTGCCTAGTAGAACAGTGGAAAAACTGTTCTGTTACATGTAGAACAGTTGGGTTTTAGGTTCGGGTAATTATAAGCAGATCTTTCACCTACAGGAATGTCAAAGTCATGCAGAGTGCCGAACAATTTTTAGTTATGTGGACTATCTCCCTCATAGTCTGCACTCACCAAAAGCTAGGAATGTCTGCCCAAAACAGCACCACAGGTTCCCAGAGTTCCCCTGAAGAGAACCATTGTCCTTGGGCAGAGTCTTTTGCTAGCTCACAGTTTGCCTTGGGGGAGGGGAAATGATAACCCAGATTCCAGAGTAGAAAACTGAAGGTGATTACTCCCTTCAGAAAGGACTGGGGGGCGGGGGGAGTAGGAGAATGTCTGATCAGATATTCTAGGAAGGCTTCAAGAAAGAGGTGGCATTTCAGCAAGGTGGGAACGTTTCAAAGGAAGAGATGGAGGAGGAAGGACATGAGGATGAAGCAGTAGGTGGAATAACTGGACCCGGTCGGCTTGGTCTTCCTGGAGCCTGGCATGCTCTGGGCATTCATTACAGTTGACTGATTGATAGGGAGGCAGGGAGCGGTTTAGTTTGGCAAGCCCCTGGGGAGGCCCCGGCTCTATGGGAGTGGTTGTTAGAGGCTGCTGCGAGGTAGGTGTCAGTTTCGTGGTCCATTTTTAACATCTTAAAGAACAGATCAGTCCCCTGAAAATCACGTGCCCGCTGTCTTGCCTTGAGTCATCAAACCACATGGAGAACTTAAATGTGCTGGGTGAGCGTAAGGCTAACATGGACATGGTGGACATGTCCTCAGGGAGCACACAGCCTTCCAGGGGACACAGACCACTCAAATCATCACACCTGCACAAGTAGGGAGCCGTGAGAGCAGCCCGAAACCCAGGGGGACTCATGGGGGGCCCCTGAGGAAGCGACAGCTGAGCTGAAGATGAGTGGGAGCGAAGAGAGGCACGAGGGCGGGCAGAGCATTCAGTTCCTTAGGTGGCGGGAAAGAGCCTAGGGTGTTTGGGGAATTGAAAGGCGGCCCGTGAGCCTCGGGCGGGCGTGGAGCTTCTTAGCCGCGGGAAGGGTTTCTGGTCTTCATCATAAGCGCACTGGAAATCACCGAAGGGCTAGCATCTGAGCTGACATGATCAGATTTACACTTTTTAAAGGTCACTTTTGTGGCAATTCATGGAGAAGAGCTTGAGGCCTCGAGAGAATGGACGTGCCCGGGAGCTCTGAGTGCCTGTGCTGGGTGTGGGCTCCTTCCTGGCGTCCTCTCTGCTCTGATCTGCTCCCTGTGGAGTGAGGATGGCATGGGATGGGGATGGGTAGTCAGACAGCCCTCACTCTGCACGTGCCACCAGAGCTGCCTTTTTATCCTTCCAGCCTTAGACCTGGGGACCTGTGAGCCCTGCCTCCAGTTACTAATCATGGAGAGGGTCGACTCGAGCCACCAGCCCCTTAGGTGAGGACTCCGCCTGGGGCTCTGTTGACCATTCCGAATCATGGAGAAGAAGAGAACTGCTCTAGCCAGCAGGAGACGTTCTTGTTGAAAGGCCTGAGCCAGCTCAACCGGCTCTTCCTGTGGGCTGTCTTCGGGAGAGCGGCCTGCCCCCACTGACCCGGAGCTAGAAGTTGCAGCTTCCACTGATGGGGAGGTGGGCCCTCGAAGTGGCCTTTGTGTGGAAGGCGATGTTGACGCTGGGGCTGGTCCTCCTCTACTACTGCTTCTCCATCGGCATCACCTTCTACAACAAATGGCTGACGAAGGTACCTCGGAGGCCTTGAGGTGCAGGGGGCGGGCGGGGAGGTGGCTGTGGCTGCAGTGCCCCTAAAGTTTCACAGCAGGAAGGCCAGGCTTCAGCCAGTCAGTCACGCCAGTGATGGGACAGGGCCCTAATTCCTGCCACACCAGGGGTTCCCCTTCAATGCTGGGGTCGAGGGGAATCGAGAAAGGGGGAGACCCTGAGGGTGGGCTGGGCAAAGCAGGAGGCTTTCGCAGCAGCTTTTTCCCATCCGGTAGAGAAATCATTCAGTATTTTAAGAATTGGCACAGCCCTACTGGCCCACACTGGCTGCTGGCTGGGTAGGGGCGCTGGGGAGGGGCTGGAGCAGGTAGCTACAGGCCTGTTGAAGAGGTGGACAGCACCCTGCTACGACTGACCCCCGGTCTGCCACCTGCTCTCCGTGTGACCTCCAGAACTTGGACTCATAGGCTCTCATCCCAAGCGATTCTAATGTGGGTGAAAGCCCCTCGCACACTGCAGAGCCCTGGTGAACCACGAAATTAGCCCCACGGCCACCAGCCAGAGGCGAGGAGGGAAGAAGGAGGCAGACGCGGCCGGGCTGTAAACCGCACCTGGGCTGTGAGCTGTGTTCTCCACACAGAGCTTCCACTTCCCCCTCTTCATGACCATGCTGCACCTAGCCGTGATCTTCCTGTTCTCTGCCCTGTCCAGGGCCCTGGTGCAGTGCTCCAGCCACAGGGCCCGTGTGGTGCTGAGCTGGACTGACTACCTCAGAAGAGTGGCTCCGACAGGTATGTGCCCTGGGGCGGGCCGTGGGGCTGGCCCACTGGAGAGGAGAGTTGCTGGGAAAGCCAGAGGCCGAGAACAAAAGGAAGCTGCCCTCGTGGCTTGAAGTTTAGGCCCTCTCCCCCTGCTTCACTCTTCCCTGCCAGCCTCCTCCCCCTCCCCCGCTTCTGCCTGTTACGTGCTTCCCATCTTCCCACTCCCCCCATGCACACCCAGAAAAAGCTCTGATGCAGCAGTGGCCTTGTGGTTCCGGGAGCCTCCTGCTGGGGCCTGGGGGCAGTAGTGAGCAGAGTGCAGGGTCCCGCCCCTCGCCGTGCTGTGGTGAGGGCGATGGGGGGCACCATGGAGCACGGAGGAGGGGAACTCGCCAAGGTGCAGGTGGGCGGCCGAGTGGGGAGGGTTTCCCACAGCAAGGGCTGAGTGGGCTGAGGCCTGGAGGGTGAGTGAAACGGGCCGGTCCTGGGAGGGGCCAGCACCTGTGTGGCTGGGAGAGGTTTAGTGGTGTGGAGGTCTGAAGGGGAACTGAGAGAGTCTCGGGATGCTGGGAACTCAGCGTTGGTGAGAGGCTGCGGGAGAAATGAGGAATGAGAGGGGTTGGGGTGGCGCAGTCAGATCCCGGAGGGCCGGGTCCTCGTGAGGAGTGTGTGTTTTGTCCTGAGGCAAATGGGAGCCACTCCAAAGACTTTCCAGTAAGGAAGCTACAGGATCAGATTAATACCCCATTAATATCTCATCAAGGGGATATTCAAAATATTTGACAAGTGGGAACAAGACAGGCCCCAGCCAACCAGAGTGGACTGCAGCCCTAATGCTAGAGCACACCACGTGCTTTTTTTGGCCAACAGTTAACCCTCTAGTTGCTGGGTAGAAAGGAAGGCCCAAGGGCCCCAGAGAAAGCTGGGGTGTGCAGGGCAGAGCAGGGGCACTCAGTGCCCGATGGGATTGTTGTAACACCTTGCCCACCTGTGCTGCCTGCCCCGGCTATGGCCGGTGGGGCCCCTGTCTCCACAGCATTGGCGACGGCGCTTGACGTGGGCTTGTCCAACTGGAGCTTCCTCTACATCACCGTCTCACTGTGAGTACCGGCCCCACCCCGCCGCCTTCCTGCAGCCTCGAGCTCTGTGTCCAGCCGGCTGTTTCTGCACCGGCCGGCGGGCCAGCCACTACACCACTCTCTGGGACCAGCCCTTGCTCTCTCAGCTCTTACCCGGCACCCAGCAGCTCTCCAGGAAGTCGCCAGCCTCTTCCGTAAGCCCTGCACAGAGGGGATGCTGTGCCTGCCTCCCAGATGGCCTGGGGAAGCCAGGGGCTCAAACAGCGGTGACAGCCATGGCCGGGGAGAAGGGGCACTGACCGGTGTGAGGGCACGCAGCCGCCCAGAGGGGCAGGGCTACCGGTTAGGAATCTCTCTGATTCTGTGCCTCAGAGAGCATAGTCCCTGCCTTCCCTCACCTTCCTCGCTCCTCCTGGTCTCCACCGAGGCGTAGGCAGATAGAGGTTGTGGGTCAGCCCAGGCAACTCAGGCCGCCTTCCTCTGGTCTTCTGCGCCCACATCACCTGCTGCCCTGAGCAGAGCCCGCTGCCCTGGTTGTGCTGTGGGCCCCTTTCTTGGTGGTGAGTCTGAGCCCGGGCTACACCGGTGCATTCTGGGCAATTTTTGCTTCCAGGTACACAATGACCAAATCCTCAGCCGTCCTCTTCATCTTGATCTTCTCTCTGATCTTCAAGCTGGAGGAGCTGGTGAGGCCTCAGCTTCCCTTTTGACCCTCCTGCTCCCGCAGATGCTAAGAATAAAGGGGAGTCTGAGCAGTGGCTTGTCACTGTGTGTGACAAGGAGACAAGCCCAGCCCAGGTGGCAGTACCTCCTGTTAGTGAGGAAGGACCTAGACACAGGGCACTACTGAGAATATTTAGAAACTGATATGGCAGGGGTAATGACAAAAGGAGAAAGGATTCAAGGACAGGGGCCAGGTGGAGCCGGGTCCTGGGGGCTCCCTGCTGTGTGAGGCAGTAGCCCTTTGTGTGCTGGGTCCAGGGGAGGGCATGGGACCTGGGACAGCCATGGGAGAGCAGTGCAGTGTGTTAGATCAGGTAGCCATGGTGGGTACATGCCGGCTAAACGTAAACCCTACATACATTGACAGGAAGGAGCTGGCAGGACCCCCGGGAGGGGGAGGTAGAAGGGTTTCTTGCCCAAGGGCATCCGAGATGGCTGCTGACCCCAAACTCCAGGTATGATGAACTCGAGACCCCCAAGTTAGTTACCCCTGCTCCCCATCCTAATAGCGAGCGGCGCTGGTCCTGGTGGTCCTTCTCATCGCTGGGGGCCTCTTCATGTTCACCTACAAGTCCACGCAGTTCAACGTGGAGGGCTTTGCCTTGGTGCTGGGGGCCTCGTTCATCGGTGGCATTCGCTGGACCCTCACCCAGATGCTCCTGCAGAAAGCAGAACTTGGTGAGAGAGGGGCCGGGCACCAGGCGGGGTGGAGGCAGGCCAGGCCAAGCCTGAGGGCTCACCCATCTCCCCATTCTGCAGGGCTCCAGAACCCCATTGACACCATGTTCCACCTGCAGCCACTCATGTTTCTGGGGCTTTTCCCTCTCTTTGCCATATTTGAAGGTACGTTGGGTTGTCCACCTCAGGGGTATCTCAGTACAACGGACCCCCAGTCTCTGCTCTGAGCCCAGCACTGTGGTGGCAGCAGAGGTTACAGAGATTAAAACTGTGCCCCCTCCCCTGGCAGTGCCTGGTTTGGGGGCTGGACAGACACTTAAACCAAACGTCTAGAATCCAGTGTGATAAATGCTGTGTAAGGAGTGTATATGAAATACAGCAGACAGTGATGACAGTGACCGCACAGCCCTGAGGGTATGCCAGGGCTCTTCCAATCATTTTTAACATGCCAACGCCTCTAATACCCCCCAAACCCTGTGTGGTGGTACTATTATAATCCCCATCTTGGATGTGAAAGGAACTGAGGCAGAGAGAAGTAAAGATAACCTTGCCCAAGGTCTCATGGCTCAGAAACAAGCCTGAATTTGGATCCAGCAGCTGGCTCCAGAGTCCCCCTCTTAACCGTTATGCATTCTGTCTCCTAGAAGGAGCAGGGGTCATGGAGTGTTTCGGGGTGGTAGAGTGGAAAGGCAAGTCACAAAGGCTTCCCAGACGATGTCCTTTGGAGGATGAATGGGATTTTGACAGGCTGATGGGGTGGGGTGTCCCAGGAAGTGGAAACTAGGTTCAGGCGTTCAGCTGTGTGCTCAGTGTGTGCTTCTGGGTGGGGGGGCCAGGGGCCGGGGCACAGGAGCCTCGGCAGGTCAGCAGTCCCCTCCGCTGTCATCTCCCGGAGAAGAGGAGAGGCAGGGAGAATCATCTAGGCTGGGAGGTGCGGCACCACCTTCCTTCTCCCATGTTGTGGGATTGGTCTCTGTCCCTTGTCTGTTTATCCTTCTTCCCAGAGTCCCTTCTGTCCTCAGGGTCGTTACAGAGAATTCTGTCCCACATCCGTTTAAGTTTCAAGCAGTGAAGCGTCACGAACCTCTCTGAGGAAATTATTCTGCAGCCCCGTTGTCCAGGAGACTTCCGTTCTGCAGCTTCATTTTTGTCCTTTTTAAAATCTCTCCCCATTCCTTCATTAAGCCCTCCTGTACCAAACGCCGCACTTTCCCGCCCGCCCAGCGTTGACACCGTTCCCCATCTCTGCAAACCCACATCCAAAGCCCCTGGTAGTCGTCACTTAGCAAAGCTGCACGGACTTAGATGCTTTAATCTTTTCTGGTAAATTAATCCCCCAAGCACCTTCATTACTTATGTTGCTCTTCCCCAAATTCCCTTCAATTTGCCGACGCCTTTGCAGTACTGCTGAGCCCAGCAGCAGACAAGATGTCCTACATCGTAAGGCTCTTTGCCTGGGGAGGCCTGTCACTCTGCATTTCTTTGGTGCTTTCCTCCAAAACTCTCAAAAGTACTCGGCCAGCCCCCGGCTCCCACCGTTGTCTCTGTTGTGCCTTGCTGGGGGCTCACCTCGCCCTGCCGATACACCAGTGGGCCTTTCTCTCAGATGGGCAGTGCTAGCGGGCCAAGAATCCTCTGGAAGTCTAAGCAAAATTTGGTATGTGGATGCCTGAGTAGGTGTCTGAAACGGGACCATGGCTTCTGTCATACATTTGTGTGTGTGTGTGTGTGTGTGTGTGTGTGTTGTTGAGAACTGTTCATCAAATTACACTGTGTGTTTGAGAAACTCTGTCTAGTCCCAGTGCTCTCCTTTCATCAGTGGGGAACTATGGTCCAGAAAGGAGACATGTCTTGGCCAAGTCTCACGGCTACATGATAGCCAGACCTGGATTAAAATGAAGGTTTGTAAGGATAGAGCTTCATCCCTGTGTATAGGTGGCCCCCCCTGAAACTCAGAGCAGGGGACTCCCCAAGGGGCCCAGGGTATCATCAAGGTCCTCACTTGATGGGTTGCCCCATCTCTCTTTGGCCCAGTGGTTATCACAGCTGCAAAATCCTCCACCCTCCCCCGCAGAGACGCGTGGGTGACCACCGTGAGGGAGCAGGGTGCTTCCTCCGATGTTCTCTGCCATGCCACTCCCTCTCCTGAACCCGGAGGCTCGAAAGCCCTCCCCATCACTCCCTGCGAGGACCTCTGGCAGCCATCACCGCTTCCCCGGTTGCCCCAAGTCCCAGGCCATCTGCATGGGACTCTCACCTCCCTTCCTTTTCCTCAGGGCCTCAGACAGGCAGCAGGTGTGCCCTGCCGCAGTGCCACATCTCCCCCTGTTGCTGGGGGGGGGTTGCTGAGGCTGCTGGGCGGGCACACCCAGGACGCAGCCTCCCGCTCTCTCCCCCCATTGCTTTCAGGTCTCCATTTGTCCACATCTGAGAAAATCTTCCGTTTCCAGGACACAGGGCTGCTCCTGCGGGTACTTGGGAGCCTCTTCCTTGGCGGGATTCTCGCCTTTGGTCTGGGCTTCTCTGAGTTCCTCCTGGTCTCCAGAACTTCCAGCCTCACTCTCTCCATTGCTGGCATTTTTAAGGTACAGACTCAGAGGTGACCCCCGTCCTGTCTTAGAGGGGAGCCCCCTAAGGGTGTTTCTCAACAGCAGCTTGCATCCCAATTCCTGCACCCCAGGGCCCTGCAGAGAAGAGACGGAAGTGCCTAGTTAGGGTGCGAAGTGCCATGTTCTCATCTGTACCCCCTCCCATCATCCCTGCAGCCCCGTGAGGTGGGGATGGTCACCCCCGGTTCACAGCTGGGGAGACAGATGAAGTGCTGCTCCTACCCAAGGATACACAGCTAGGAGGTGGCCGAGCTGGGATTCAAAGCCGGGTCTGACTGCACCAAGCCTGGGTCCTATTTGCATTTTACCACAAGTGCCAACTCTGGTCATTTGGCAGCAGCCTGGAGCCATGGGCTGAGAATCCCCCAAGCAGACTCAGCAGTAAAGAGTTCCGTGATCGATCGGCAGTGTCTGCCATGGGCCCAGTAAGGGATAGTTACGTCACAAGGGCCCTGTGTTTGCCAGTCCTGCCTCCTGCCAGTCTGCACTCTTGCCCTCTCCTGTCGTCACTTCTCCCCTGCCCTACCCACCCCATCTCTCCTCCCTGCTCAGGGCCGTGGAGGGAGTTCTCTCTTGGACCAGGCAGTCACTGATAGTGGAGCAATGTTCTTAATACCGGAAATATAGGTCTCCCCAAGGGTCATCCAGTTGCCAACCAAATGACAAGGCATAAGCTGTGGTTCTAAGAATGAATCCTCTCACCAGTCCCATTTGCAGCCGCTGTCTGTGAAGAACCCCGTGACCAGTGTGTGTCCTGTAGAGCCCAGGGTGACGCTGCATTCTTCCGTGGCAGCTGAGGCCTCTCCATCTGTAGGTGCCTTCCGGAAGGGCAGCTGGCCCTTATGCCTGTGGACATGGCCGTGGGCTGATACCCGGGCTCCCAGCCCTGGGTGCCATTTGCCTTTTAATCCTGACGGAATTCTATGAAAAGCACCTCCTTTGTTGCATCTCAGTGATACAAAGGGAGGAAGGCGTTACAGGCGGGCCTGGTCCTCTGAGCTTGGGGAGGCCTTCCTCTTTGCCTTGCAGGCCAGCCTGCCCCGGCGGCCCCAGGAGTCTCGGCAGGTCTGGCTCTGTCCTACGGGGGGGCCCAGTGCCCCTGCCCTCTACCCTCCTTGCAAAGGAGCCGCTGCCTCCTGCTGATCACTCCCCTTCCTGCTTCTCTGTCTGCAGGAAGTCTGCACTTTGCTGTTGGCGGCGCATCTGCTGGGTGATCAGATCAGCCTCCTGAACTGGCTGGGCTTCGCCCTCTGCCTTTCGGGAATATCCCTGCACGTCGCCCTCAAAGCTCTGCACTCCCGAGGTGAGCCGGAGCCCCTTCCCAGGCCTGTGCTCTGGCGGCATTCTCCCTGCGACCCAGCCCTACCAGGAAGAGGCAGGTGTCTCTTGACTTCCCCAAAGCAGTTCCAGCCTGGTGGCTGTCGGCACAGTTCAGCCGCCCCTGCGTTGGCTGCTCCTCTAATTCAGGAAGTATGCCTGGTGATTCTTCAGCCCCACTCCTCCGAGAAGACATGGGTCATTTCCAGGGAGTGGGTGGGGGGCTGCGTGGGGGCCTGGGTGACGCAGCACACACCCACATCAGGGCGCACCGAGAAAACCATTAGTGGGTCTGTAACTGGTCTCTCTTTATCCTCAGGTGATGGCAGCCCTAAACCTTTGAAGGGGCTGGGCTCCAACCCTGACCTGGAGCTGCTGCTCCGGAGCAGCCAGCCAGGGGAGGATGAATATGAGGAGGAGGAGGAGTACTTTGTGGCCCAGAGGCAGCAGTGACCAGCCAGGGGACCAGCGTGGAAGCAGGCCACTCCGGGGTGCTCACAGCCAACGGCAGCTTGGGGCCCCAGGTGGCTCCTCACAGCAGCCGGAGAAGCGGTGGACTGGAGACTCGCAGGCTGGGCCTCAGATGGCACCTGACCACGTGCTGGGGCTGGGTCAGGGAGTTGGTGAGGCAGAGGTGAGCACGGGGCCAGCCGGGGACCTGGCCGGACTGGGGCCCAAGCTGTGCTGGGGTCGCAGCGGGAGAAGGGAGGGGCTGTTTTTCTCGACTGCCTGCCAGGCTCTGATAGCCAAGCCTGTGCTTTCAGAGGCAAACAGGTTTCTAAGGGGACTGCCTTTGGACTGCAGAGCGGTTCGGAAGGGGAGCTGGAGAGGCTGGGGCCTCATCACCTGGAGAGCAGCTTTTCTCAGCAGATCTATTTATAGTTTGGAAATAAAGGGTTTACGGTCCACTGGCCACCTTCTGTTGCCTGGAGGTGTGGGGCCAGGGAGGGGCGGTGTGGGCCTGGCCTCTCCCCTTCCTTCTGTGCCTGGGGCCTGCTTCAGATCACTGGTCATACCCTAGACCTCCCACATGCCTTGTGCTCCTCTTTGAGTCCTGGTGCCCTTCCTTGGGGCCTCACCACACCTGCAGGCAGGAAAAAAATATGTACTGAGTATTCTGGGGACTTTAATACTTTCACAGCCTGGATTTGAATCCTGTCACCAGCTGTGTGACCTTGAGCAAATTACTTAACCTCTCTATATCACAGTCCTTTCATCTGTAAAACGGGGATAATAATTACTTAGAGTTGTTCTGAAGATTGAGTCAATATTGGTAACAGCTTGAATGTTATGTAAATGTTTATTTTGAAAATCCTTTCAGCAGGCATGGAACCCAGACCCTAAATGAGCGCCGAGCTAGGGTGCATGGCCAGGTCTGTGTGTCCGCGTGTGTGTCCACAGAACATGTATAGAAGGGTTTATTGGCCTCTGGGACCAGGGCCTTGCACTCACCTGCCTTGGACAAGTCATGCCGCCCCTCTAGACTGCAGCCTTCTTTATGAAATGGGGGAGGGAGGGGCCGGGATCCCGGCTGTGAGGGGCGAAGCTTCTGAGGCCAGGCCTGCTGCTGAGAGCTGCCTCCCCTGCGTTGGGAGAGCTGCTGGGCTGTGGGGCCGAGTCCTTCCAGACAGAAGTGCTTTTAGGCTCTCACAGCAGGTGGCGCCATTGCACCGTGCTGCGGCTCTCGAACTGCCCACCTGCCACCGCTGTCCACGTGCAGGCAGGGGTCCTTGGAAGAGCACAGTGGGTGTCTGTGGGTAGGGACCAGGACGGGGCTTGTTATGAATTGTTCTAATCAGATTGGGGCCACGAAAGCTCACTCTTAAGTCCAGGAAAATGTTAATGCTTTAGAAACGGGCGGGCAAACTTTTTCTGCCAGATAGTAAATATTTTCTGTTTGGGGGCCACGTAGTCTCTGTCGCAGCTAGTCAAGTCTGCCATTGTAGCAGAAAAGCAGCCACAGACAGAGATATGGAAACAAAGGGGCGGGGCCGTGTTCCAGTGAAACCCTATTTACAAAAATAGGATTCGGCTTGCTGGCTGTAGTTTGCCAATCCTCGCTGTAGAAGAATCCTTAAGAATTATTGAGTCCCACTCCCAGTCTTACAGCCCGGGGGACTGAGGCCCAGGAGGGGACAGTGACTAGCCTGCGGTCCTCAGAGCCTCCGGGCTCGGAGGAATTAGAACCGAGATCTGCCCCCAGTTCAGCTTCACAGCGAGGACTTCTTGCACAAATGGAGGGTGACACAGGGCCTCCCTGAGGTGCTGCTTCTCTGGTTCCTGCACCTCTGCCCCTCCTTGGATTCCACAAGCTCAGAGGCTGGGATTAAAGGAAGCTGTGCTCCACACCGGATGACGTGGGGAGAGCCAGCAGAAAGGAGGGGCGGGGGGCCTCCCGCCTCTGCCGGAGAGGCTGCTTGGGATGCAGGATGCTTGGGCAGCAGGGAGAGCCTGCCAGAGCCCTGCTGGCTCAGGTGGCTGAGAGCTTCCTGTCTACGCCCCCCGCTGTCCCCCTCTCCCCACACAGGGAGCAAGCGCTGCTGTCTGGTGCGGTAATTACAGGGTGCAGAGCGGGGGCCCTCGCCGCCCGCACATTGGGTTCAATGACAGCCCCTCACTTAGCAGCAATTACCAGCCAAGCCTAGAGGAGGGCTCCTCTCCTCCTCCCCCACCTGGCCCGCCCAATCACCTAGCCTCCCAGGCCAGACAGTGTCCCCCCTTGGCTTTGAGCCCTAGAAGCACCCATGCTGTCTGCAGCCACTGCATCTCAGGGCTGCACCGTCGCCATGGCAACTCGGTGCTTGCACAGGTTGAGGGAAGCTGAAGATGTGACTTGTCTCTGCAAGGCTGTGGTGTCTGTCCCTCTGTAGCCTCCAGCTCCTGGGCTTCTGCAGAGGAGGAAGGCGGGAGGGAGGGCTGACCTGCAGGTTCGAGTTTTAAGTGCTTACCTGCCCACGGCCTCTCCCAGGAGCCTACGGTGGAAGGAGAGTTAATGCCCCCAATATACAAGAGTGTCCGCAGTTGGGGTTGTGGTAAGGATGAGAACGAGCTGGAGTTTGCCTGTGGGAGAGACCTGAGACATCAGGTGGGACCTGGCATACCTTCATCTTCGTTCTGGTACCCTTCTCAGCCCTGAGGGCTCAGGGGATCGCCTCCATCTGTTTCTGCCCCATTCTGCTGAGAAAAACCTGAAAGTCCCAGTGGCTTGAGAGTACAGTTACGTGGCACCAAGAGAATTGTCTTCGTGGTGCTTGCTACAGCTTTCTGCATCATGGACTGCTGATGGACTGAGTTGCGTCCCCAGTTTGCAGTCCAGAGAACTGAGGGTGGGGACCCCCAGATCATCTGTTTCGGTCGACAGTGTTCGGTGAGTGCTGGCTGCGTGCCAGACACCGTGCTGAACTTGGAATGGAGATGTTCATCCTTGGAGGGATGGCAAATGCAGCCACACTTCCTCCCAGCCCAGGGAAGTGCTGAGGCAGGGGACAAGGGAAATGGGGAGCAGAACAGAATGGACATTCACTGGGTACCCTCTAGGCCTCTCACATAGGCTATTTAATCTCTGACAACCTAGAGAGCTAGGAATTGATTGTACCTGTTTCATACTGTGGGCACTAAGCTCGTAGAAGTTAAGCACCATAGTTCCTAAGGACACAGGCTTGGATCTCCAGCAGATTGGATTCACATCTCCTCTCGGCCCTATGATTAGCTGTGTGATCTTGGGCCTGTTTCTGATCCCCTCATGAGAGAGCCAATGTCCTTGTCAATAAAGAAGAACTAACAACACATATCTCCTGATGAAGCTGTTATGAAGATGAAATGACACATTGTGTGTAAAGAGTTAGCACAGTGCTGGGTGCTCACTGATTACCACTCAGCAGATGTCAGCAAAGAGGATGTAATGTGCTTGCCTGGGTGACAGAGTGAGAAGAGGAGCAGGCATTGGAGTCCTGGCCTTTGAAGGGCGCCATCTTTGCGACAGTGTCTGGCATGGAGAAGGCACTCCATAGATACTTATTCTGTGAAGGAATTTCCAACTGTAGAAACTGAAGTTAAGGGGCCAACTCGGTGGCCCAGCGGTTAAGTTTGCACGTTCTACTTCAGCAACCTGGGGTTTGCTAGTTCGGACCCCAGGTGTGGACTTATCTACAGCTTGGCAGGCCATGCTGTAACAGGCATCCCACATATAAAGTAGAGGAAGATGGGCATGGATGTTAGCTCAGAGCCAGTCTTCCTCAGCAAAAAAAGGAGGATTGGCAACAGACGTTAGCTCAGGGCTAATCTTCCAAAAAAAAAAAAAGAAAAACTGAAGTGGAGATTTTCCGGGTTCTGGGGCAGTCTGACATCCAAATGATTCACCCCACAATTCACCACCACCGCCGTCACCCATTCCTGCCAGCCTCCAGCCTCCCAGCCATCCCCTTGAGCTTTCACCCTAACCACACAGCCCTGGCATCAGCCAGGCCCCTTTGCCCCCACTTTGTAGTAACCAGTTAGCTTGAATTCTGTTCCCATGGTTGGTTACGGTTTCATTGGCAAATGGTACATTTCCCAGAAACAGGCCCACAGCCCTGGTCCCACTGGCATCCTGCTGGTGGGGCCGTCCCTTTCTCCTGGATGTCTGATGAGAACTCTCCTGCTGGGACGACAGAGGGACAGAACAGAGAACCAAGAGAAAATGCATTAAAATGCATTCAGTAGATGTTTCTGGAGCATCCACAATGCACCCTGCCCAGTGAGAGCTGCTGGAGATGCAGAAGTCGTTAAGACGCTGTTGCCGTCCTCAAGAAGCTCCGCAGGGCTTTGTAATCCAGCGAGGGCCCTGGGAAGCAGACTCAGAGATGGAACTTGGCGTGTAGGATGTTGGTTAGAAAGTGCTCTTGGGGACAACCTGTGGAAGGGAGCAGAAGGATGCAGTTTCAGCAGAGGGAGAAGTTGAGCTGCGAGGCAATCCGGACAAAGTCCTCAGTCAAGCCCACGGGGAGCCCTGGAGCTGAGAGGACCCTTCGGAATTGTCCCAAATCAGGTGACAGGTTCCAGCCTTCGCAGTTGCACACTGCGCTGTCATTGGAAGTGGGCCTGCCCTGGAGTGAGGCGTGCCTGTGGTGACTGTCCTCACAATCGAGACAATCTCCAGAGAGGGCTGACGCTCAGGGCTGTCTCCCAGCCACGCTCCCAGCGGCTGGGGGAAAAGCCAATAAGTCACGCTCAGTCCAGAGGGGGATCTGAGCAGCCCATCACAATGTCCACGACACCCAGGGTCCACAGCCTGGCTTCGGGGACGACCATGGATCCCTGAAGAGGAAGCAATGTCTGGCATGTATGTGCAAATGAGCATTTTTCTGGAGGAGGGTGTCCTTGACCCCCAAAAGATTAAGAACCACTCATCTAGGGAAAGCCAGACTTGTCTAAAACTTCAAAACAACATGATCAGGGATAGACACTATAGGTGCTCAATAAATATGAATGGATGGATGGATGGCTGATGGGTGGATGATGGATGGGTAGATGGATAGGCGGATGGATGGATGGATAGGTGGATGGATCGATGCCATATAACAGAAGACTATTGGGAGAGACAGGAAAGGGAGCAACCAATTCTGCCTGGGGCAGGAGGACAGCAAAAATTTCCAGGAGGAGCTGACCCTTTTAAACTGAGTCTTGAAGACTGAATAGGAGTTGCCAAGCGGATAAAAGGAGAAAGGCATCCCAGGCAGGGGGAAGAGCCGATGCAGAGGCACAGAGATGTGAGTGAGCCCGAGGAGGGTGTGCTTGGACAGTGTGGAAGTTAGTTCACCTGGCTGGCCAGAGGTACACGTGGGTAAGAGGAGCAGGATAGGGGCTCCCTCCTTCGGAAAGCCCACAGGTCCCAGGAGCTGTCCCATAGGAACTGCTCCACTAGGTCGTTCTTGAGCAAGCAGGGATCTCCCCTCCCCCCACCAACACCCAACAATTGCCTGGGTCTCTAGGTGGGGGGAGGGGAGGTCCCAAAGACAGTTCCACACCAGTGAAGAGCATTGGGTCACTTACCGCATCCCTTCCTATCCTGGACTTCCTTTACTCCTGCGGTTCACTCCTGAGAGACTGGTATTCCTAGTCGCCCCACTATCCAGATGAGAAACAGGCTCGGACAGGCTAGGTGACTTGCCCAAGGTGACTCACTAGCTCCCAAGCGAGGGGCCCTCCCTCCTGGACTCACACCTCCCAGCGCCCTGCTCTTTCCCCTTCCCCTTTCTGGCCCCCTGGTTGGCATGCCAGCAGTCTCGCTCCCCTCCTGAGATTAGGCCCCTCTGGTTAGGGGTGTGAAGAATGGCCCACCACAGGGGGCTGAGGTCTGGCAGGGCTGGTATCCCGCCAGCAATGTTTTGCTCCGGGAGGAATCCCCCGCCAAGCCGAAGCGTCAGGCCTGTTCCAGGGCTGCCCCATGAATTAAACATGCCCCCGTGGTTAGCTCAGTAATGCTTTTATTAATAGTTAATTACTCAACGCGCGCTGGGGAAATGAGGCTCACTCAGGCCTCGTAAATTAAGGCAGTGATCTTGTGGAGGAAGCCACTGGGAGTTCACTGCCCCGGCCCCTCCCATCGCCGCACCTCTGGGCTTGCCGTTTAGCGCTAAAGGAGACGTGGCGGGAGATGAGGGGACAGGGACCTTCTCAGGGTGGAGGCAGGAAGTGGAGGATGACCATCCACCCCGTTCCTCAGAGAGAAAGGGCCTGAGGGGAGGGGCAAAGTGTCAACTAGGAGATGTCCCTGCACCGTGACAGCTGGTCACCGACCTCTGGTCCTTGTCGCTGCTGGGGACTCAGCGTAGCATCCAGGGAGTCCTCAGGGCAGGGCCACCTGCCTCAGGTGTGGGCCTCTGGCGGAGAGGAGCAGATCTAAGGTGATCCTGCCACGAAGCCACGGGCCTCCCTCCCCACTCAGCCTTTCTCTTTTCACGAGTGTCCGGACTCCCCTTCTAGGTGCTGGCTGTGCCTGAAGCAATCTCCCCTTCTGACTCTTGGCTGAGCTGGATAAGGGACTTCTTCTAACCTGGTTTGGCTCTTCTAAATTTAACTTTCTCCTGTGTTTCGTCTGCCAAGCGACAGAAGCCCCTCACTTTGTCTTCCTGGGAGATGGGAGCCGACCCCCACTTTGAACCTGCTGTATGCCAGGACCTGTCCCTCTGGTTCATGTTCATTAGCCCCATTTTTCAGCCCTGTGACTTTGGGCCCGCGACTCCACCTCCCTGGGTTTCCATTTCTTCATCTGAAAATGGAGATGACAACACCCGTGTCTGGAGTTACTGTGATGATTCAACGAGGCAATATACGAATAGTACTCAGAACACTGCTTAACACACAGTAAGTTCTAAGTGGCAGCAATTGTTATCTTCTTCACAACCATGCTGCCATTTTACAGATACACAAAGTGAGGTTTTAAATATCTTCCTTTGCCTGAGAACACATAACCCAGAACTTCACGGTGCCAAAGCTCATCGCTTTCCTTCCATGGAGGCAAAGCGGGGAGCCCATCTCCCCTCCAGAAGAGCATGCTGGTCAAGTCCCAGGAGCCAGGAAAGCTCTCCCCGTCTGTCCACAAGTCATAGAGCCTCACCAAGGCAGTCCAGGCTGAGACACAGGAACACAGGCCCCGCAGCTGGGCCAGCCCCAGTCCAAATCCTGCCGCCCCCGCTAGCCGTCATGTTGACCCCTGGAGCCTCAGTTTCCACTTCTGGCAAAATGGGCTCATAGTAACACTGACCTCCTCACATGTGGTAAGGGTTTCCTTTTGAAAGTGCCTGGTATCCAGTTGCCTTCTTTCAGAACTCTCTGTGCCTGCGTTTCTTTATATGTAACCTGGGGACGAGAAAAGTCCTCCCTCAGTGGGTTGTTAGAGCCCCGCAGAGATAATGCACAGCAATCTGGCGTGCAAGCAGGAAAATATGTAAATATATAAGCTGCTTGTGTTCCTGGTCCAGGCTCTTCAAAGGCAGGGATTTAGGGGTTAAACACTGCCCCTGGTGGATGCGATGACCCCTGCCTGATGAGGGCTCTCCTGGGTCAGGTGTTGCAGAGGGTGGGGGACAGATGGCCTCTGACACCCATGCCGGCCACCAACACTTTGCTTGTGAGAGGTCAGCCTCTCTGCAGTGACCCCCTAAACCGCCAGAGCGACACAGGGGCAAGGAGTCCGGGGCAGGAGCTTGATGCCCTCCCCCTTAGGGAGCACGAATCGCTGAGGAGTGCAGCTCCGGGTTCATATATAATATGTAGCGTCAGATTTAAATGTCACTGCTGCAGGCGGCTGACCCGGGTTCCCACACAATGGGATGCGAGGGGCGCCTACGCCGCCTCTTCATCTTCCTGGCGGTCGCTGACCAAAGGGAGGGAGATTTGGTTTCTTAAAAAACTAAACAGTTGTTGAGCGCTCTGGCGTTGCCTGGGCAACAGCCGAGGCGGAGAGAAAAGCTTCTTATTGTTTAAAGTTATTCTTGCTCGATTTCAAAGGGCTGCTCTGAAAAGACTGCATTCTCCAAGCAGCCCACCTGGTCCTCTCTGCCGGCCTGGCCTGGCTGTGCGATCCTGGCTCCTGCCCTCCCTCAGCCCCAGTCCCACTTCCCAGCCAGAGGCTGTGGACGGGCGGGGTCATGGCCTTGCTGGACATCAGGGCAGGGAGGTGAGTCCCCTCCTGTGCTCTATACATTGCGCCAGGACCAGCAGCGCTCATGCGGAATGAGCACACAGCCAACATAAGGAGGATCTGTGCTCCCCCACCACGGGCTGCTTTTCCAGCTCTGTGTGACCTGGGATATGGACACAAGTGTGGCTCAGTGACTTACGGGTCAGCTCACAGAAGTGCCTGAACTTGAGGGATGGGGCTCAACCATCTAAGTTCCTGAGAACTTGGGCATCTTGGTTTTCAAGCCCAGCCAAGGGCAAGACGAAGGTGACAGGGACAAGTCATTGCTCTGGGGCCATGGCTGAGTGCAGCTGCCAGGATAATTTGAGACCATGCAAGTGGCATCCCATGCCCCTCTGCCCCTCGGGTGACCCTGTGTTGGAATTGTTTACTCAGCTCTCTTCCCCCTGAGACTGTTAACTCCCTAACAGCAGGGCCGCTGCTATTCATCTCCATGTATTCTTGTAAGCTGCCTCAAATCCTTTCAGGAGTAAGGCACATTCTGAAAATCCAGATGAGATGTAAGTATATTTTTAATTAAAAAATGTTCAGATAGTGGATACATACACATGATGCAAAATTCAAAGTTTAAAAAGGAATAAATACCACGTCTCCTGATGCCAAGTCTCCCTCCACGGGGACAGTCATGGCTTCCAGCTTCCGATGTATCTTTCCAGAGATATGCCACTCATAGAAGCAAACGGGCATCAAATAAAGTATATTATTCACATCTTTAGCTCCTGTATCTAGCTCAGGACCCAGTACATAGTAGATGCTTGATAAAAGTCTGTTGGATAGATGGACACAGAAACAGATGGGTAGGTGGATGAACGCATGACTGGATGGATGGATGGTTGAGTAGGCAGATGGATGGATGGATGGGTAGTGGATGGGTGAATAGGTGCAGGTCTTGTATTTAGTTCTCTTTCCTCCCAGATAGCTGAGTTTCCCAACAGGATGTTTCTTGAGAGAAAAATGACAGACCCAGCATGAGACATGTTGAGTCTGAGGGGCCTGTGTTATTCAGATGGGAACACCCAACAGGCAGTTGCATTGTGGTTATATCAGAGGGGAGTTTTGTCCTACTGCTGATAACAGAGACCCAGCTACAATGGCTTGAATCTGTAAAGGTTTCTTTTCCTCATGATGAGAAGTTCCAGTGGAGGGTCAGCCCTCCAGGGTATCAGGAATGAGGTCACTGTGATGCCCTTTCCCTCATGGTCTCAAAAAAGCTGTTGGAGGAAGGGACTCCAGCCATCATGTCCATGGTCCAGCAAGGAAGAAAGAAGAATAAGAGGGGCAAAAGGATGAATTCGCCTCCTATAAAAAGCCCTTTCCTGGAAGCCCCACCCAGTGACTTCTAGTTGTATCTCCATGGCAACCTGTAGCTGCAAAGGAGGCTGGGACGTGTGGCTTCTAAGGTGGGCAAATGACTCCCCTGGAGAATATTGGGGATCTATTAGTAAGGAAGGAGGGGAAACTGGATAAAGAGGAGGCATCTAGCAGGCTCTGCCACGTGGGTGGAGAGTCAGAGGAGAGTTCTGGGCCCGAGGATTGGCATGCAGGAAGGCGCGTCCCAGGGATGAACATCAACCAAAGCACAGAGGCGGGCAGGGCATCTCACACCGCATTCCCTCCAAGTCCTGTTGGCTGCAGCCTCAAACCATCTCCAGAGTGGGACAGCTTCTCCCACTCCCGCCCTGGGCCAGGCCTCCATCATCTCTCACCTGATGACTGCAGCGGCCTCGCTCCTGGTCTCCCTGCCCCCCCTCTGACCTGCTGCTCAGTGCTCCATTCTCAGCCCAGCGTCCACAGCGACCCCCTAATTGGCAAGTAGGAACACCTCTCTCCCTGCTGCACACCCTGCAGTAGTTTCCCGTGTCACTCAGAATGAGACCCCTAGGCCGGCCAGGCCTGACGTGATGTGGCCCTGCCCTCTCCATCCTCTCCTGCTGTCGGTCACTCTGCTCCAGTCACACGGGCCTCCTGGCTCCCTCCCGCTCCAGGGTCCTCACACCTGCTGTTCCTTCAACCAGACCAGGAATGAATTTCACACAGAGCCATCACATGGCGACCCCTGTGCCTCCTTCAGGTCACTGCTCAAATATTACTTCCCCAGAGAGGCCCCCCGGGCCGCTCTGCCTAACCCCCTCCTCCCCGCCATCATTCTCTACTCCAGGACTTAACCCATTTGGGGCTATGGACCCCTGGGCCTCTGGAGAAGCCTATAGACTCCTTCCCAGAATAATATTTTAAATGTGTAGAAGAAAATACATAGAATTACAAAGGAAACCAATTATACTGAAATACAGTCTTCAGAATATTTACAGAACAAGCACATGCTGGGGTCCTCGGTGTGCCTCTTTATGATGCCTTAGACAGCACGACCCAGCAGCGGCTCTGTTAACGGCCGCAGTTCCGAAGCAGTGATGGGCGTGAATGATATTTCGAAATGTCTGCAACAACTGTAATGTGATAGGAAATATCTGATATCTGCTGGGGACAAAGTCACAGGCATTGCTAATACCACCATGGTATGTTGCCAACATTTATAATTGAAGAGAAATGCTATATTTCAGTTAGAGGTTAGTGAAATCAAAACATGATTTCCCCCCCCGCAACTTCACTGACCTCCTGAATTCTGTCCACAGATCCCTGGGGGGAGTCTGGGTTTCTTTGGTTTTGATTTTAAGTCCCTTTCTCTGACATTACACATTTATTTGTTAACGTGTTTACTGTCTGGTCCTCCCAGAAGGGCAGAGATTTTATCTGTTCTGCTCGCTCTGTATCTTCCGTACCTAGAACACTGCCAGGCACATAAGTGATCAATAAATATTTTTTTAAATCAAGGAACCAGCAAGGGATGAAGCTGGAGAGGCAGAGAGGCTGGAGCCAGATGTGAGGGGCCTTGAAGGCCGTGCTCAGTTGTGTGGCTGTGACTGGTGGTGATGGACTCGCCCTGGGAGAGAGCAGCCCGGGGGAGGTCACTGTCCCCACGGCAGCCGGGCTGACAGTTGGATGCTGGGGAGGGGAGTGGACCGGCCTGGCCTGCCTTCCGGGGCGGCTCCTTGAGGGAGGCTCGGGTGTAAACAACTCCACGTCCATCGTTAATGTCAGCAGCCACTGCCCTCCCTGCTCCCCCCGTCTCCTCCTTCCGGCCTCCCTGGTTGTTAGACGGCGACCTTAGAGAAGCCGGGCCCAAAGCGCCGTCATCATTCTTCAGTGTTTCCCAGGCAGTGATGGCGTGCCAGGCCACAGGGACAGGGCCCATGGGCTGAGGAGGCGGGCACGGGGGTGGGTGGGGAAGGAGAGGCCCAGAGGTTCAGACTCGCCTCAGGGCCGTCTCAGTGGCAGCTGTTGTGGAGGGAGCTGGTGTGTCAGACCCTGGAGCCAAGGAGGAGCCGGGTCACCCCTCCCAGCCTGGGGCTGGCCATTTTACAGACACCTGAGAATCCCAGGAAGAGCAAACGTCTGGGATCAGACCGACTTGGGCCGCTTGCTCCTTAACTGCATCTGCTTCATCAAGTCACGTAAACGCTCCAGGCCTCGGTCTCCACACTCTCAAATGGGAGCGGGTGAGGATTCCACGGGGAAAAGAATAGATCGGAAGCAGCCGCTCGATGCTGGGTGCATGGTCAACACTCAACAAACAGTCCTCCTTGTCACCATTAACATATAGGAAATGACTGGACAGTGGGACCAATTGCCAGCATTCCATAGTAATCCACCTTATCCCCCTGCCCGTAAAGGGAGGGGGAGGATAAGGCCGTACCATAGGAACCAGTAAGTCAGTAGTGGAGACAAAAAGCAAGTCCTGGAGTCAGACAGATCTGGATTCAAATCCAGCTGTGTGACCGTGGGTAAGCCACATGACCTCTCTGAATCTCAGCTTTCTCATTCATAAAACAAGGATAGTACTTTCTTCTCATAATGCTGTGAAGATTACTGGACAAGAACGATGTGTGAAAGGCCCCAGGGACAGGGCCTGACCTGAGGAAAGCACTCAGTCAACAGAGCACGTGCATACATTATCACAGTCCCAGCCCTGTGTGGGGGACCCAGGAGGAGACAGATGACGGGAATAGTCCCCCCTGTGCCGAGCAGCTCCCACTTTAGAAAGCACTCTTTCAGAGCTGTCATTACATTGGAACCCCACTCAGCACTTCAGGACGAGCAGGCCTGAGAGTTTGATCCACATTTGACAGAGGGGCCACAGGAGCTCAGGCGGCAATGGACTCCCGGAGCCATGTGCTCGAAGATGGCACAGCAGTGCGATTTAGGGGGGACGTGAAGCTGGGTATCTCAGCTCGAGGCCCTTTTCACATCAGCCACTGGGGTGTTCATTCCCTCCACAGAGAGTCGCTGAGCCCGGCCCCAGGGATGTGGCAGTACTTGGGCAGACATGACTTCTGCCCTCGAGGTGCCTGGAGCCTGGTGGACTCTGGACCCGGAGACCCCTTCCCACCAGCACAGGGAACATCCACATCTGCTCACGGACGACAGATCGGGGAGCACCCTGAGTCCAGAGTCGCAGCTCTGGGTGCCCCCTTTGGACAGTGCACAGGCCAGGAAGAGAAGCGTTCTCTGTCCTTGGGGATGAGACCCACTCGTTAATAAGCCCAGAGATAGGTACTAGGATCCCAGCGCGAACAAGAGTCCTAAACTGCAGGATGCCATGGGCAGACGTGTTCCGGAAAAGCCACGCCATCCCCTGGCCTCTCGGAGAGTCACATGCTTACGAACGTGCTGCAGGCTCTCTGGAAAGTCCGGCAGGAAAGACACCTGTTCCACCTGAAGTCTCCCAATCGTTTTTGACCACGCACTCCTTTGTTCCAAGCCACCTCTGCCAGCTTGAGTATGTGCTAGAGCGGTGGGAAGAGCTCCGCATCTACAGCCAGGGACTCGGGTTCGAGGCTCAGCCTTACATGGGATTAGCACTTCGTAAACCAATCGTGGAAACATTGTAACCCAGAGGAGGGGAAGCGACTTGCCCAGGTCACTCAGCACCAGCTCTAGAACCCAGGTCTCCACGCTAGTGATAACGTGATGGGCGGCCTTAAGGCGTATCTGGCCTTGCTTCCCCTCTGACGGGGCAGCCCTCACCCAACCTGCTGGGTGGGTGTTCAGGTCTACTAGTCCATATGGTGCCTTTCTGCAGATTACAAAAAGACAAAAAGGCTTTTCCTTCTCCTGGGTCAACAAAATCCCATTTCAGGGCACATGGATTGATAAAGCATTGCATGGCCTGGATTTCAGCCCCACTTGCTCCCTTGGCCAAGTACCGTTGTGCAGGATACAACCTGTACAACTGTACATGGCAACCCTTATATACCCTTTCTCCTCATTGCTCCTCACTCCTTCCACCTTCATCCCTTTCATGTGAGCAGCACCTTCCCCTCAGGGGGCCGGGGTGAGGCTGGCATGGGAAGAGCCCAGTTGGATGGGCTCTACTTCCCAAGCCCCAAAGCAGCATTGGCTGAAGGTGCTGACTCAGCAAACTTTAATTTATCTCACAGGCCAGGGGTGCGCGTGAAGCAATTAGTGAAATAATGGTTATGTCGCACTAAAAATTATTTATAGAGTCACCGTGCACACAGCTGTGATTAAATTAGACAACCAGGGGGACTTTAACTGCCAGCGGAGCCAGCATCCAAGGTCCGGGCTCCAGCTGGCTGGGGATGGGGTGGGTTCACTTCTCCTGTCCACTTGCACCCCTGCCAGGCAGGGGTGAGAGGGCCCACATGGGCAGTGGGGTGGTGAGGGGGTCCCTGTTCCAGATGATCTGAGCTGCCAGGACCCTGGAACTAAATACGTCCGGGGCTTTGCACATTTGGGTTCTCTGTGAACCCTTAGTGAGTGAAAGAGAAGTGGTTTGGGTGAATTAGAAAAGACGGTCCTAGGGCACCCACGGGCTTGCCGTTGACCCCTGCAGCAGCCCCTGAGAGCCAGAGCCGAGCTGGAAACCAGAGATCAAGCCAGCCTTTCTCAGGGGGCGAAACAGAGGGCTGGAAAGTTCATCTTTCCTCTTCCCCTGGCAGGCGTCAGGAGACCCTTGTTCCAGCCCTGGGCCCTTTACCCCAGGGTGAGCCCTTTACCCCACCTGGACCTCAGGGTATCCCCTGAGAGTTAGTGTCAGACAGGGCGCTTCTACAGAGGGGAACAGATCTTTGTTGAGAATCTGTCGCATATGGACGCTGTCTGTATTTATATTTACTGTCTTATTCGTGTTTACATTCATATTCTTATTTAGCTCCTCACAACAGTCCTGTAAGGTAAGTATTCTTGTTCCCCCTTGACAGATGGAGAACCTGAGGTTCAGAGAGGTAAAGATATTTGCCCACAGCCACACAGCAAGTGAGGTGCTTTCTAAAGCCCCATCAGACTCCAATGATGGAGCACTGTGGTGCTTTGAGTATTTGGGGGTGCCTTCTGGGTACCCAGCACTGTGCTGGATGTGATGCTGAAAAATGATAACAGGGCTTCCTTTACACTCTCATTTCCTCAGCAGCCCCTCAGGTGCATATGAGGAAACTGAGTCACAGAGCGTGCCTTGAATGTCCCAAAACCCCCAGTCTGTGAGTCAGGGTTTGTGTTCATTAACAGGTCTCCATCTCTCACCATGATGCTGGTGGCCCCCCCCAAGTAGGAGCCACAGATCTTTGCCCAAAGTCCAGGGCTACCTGTGTGACTCCACAATTCTCCCGGGCTGCTGAGGGTGTTGGCAGCCCTGAGGGTGGCAGCTGGGGTAGGGAGTGTGCGATGCAGTCACGGGCCCTTGGCGGAGTGTTGGCTCCAAGCCTGGCTCCTCCGCCAACCCCAGGCCAGCCTCCCTGGCACTTCCACCCCGGCCCCTCTGAGCTGAAGATGGTTTCAGACCATTTCACAGGAGTGCTAGGCTCAGTCATCTTTTAGTGGCTGGGGCCCTTTCCGGATCTCGCTGGGCCTCCCTCTAAGCAAGCCCCTGGAGGCGCAGAGCAGAGGGGTGACCAAGCAGGGCCCCAAGCCCGCAGTCTCCCCTCTCTTCCTCCTCTCTTCTAGCACTTCCCTCGTGGGTCCCCCATCAGCTCCTCTGTCCCCCACAGCAGGTCCCTCTCTCCAATCATAGTTCCTGCAGCTCAGCTCCCTCTCCAGAAGACTTCTGCCCAGGGGCGTGTACTCATGGATCTCCCTGAACCCTACCCCTGGTACCCCAAAGCAGGAGGGCTGGATGGCGGGAGGACAGAGGATTGAGAGGGGAGCTCGGTGCCCCTGGTGCCCCTGTCTCCAGCGGGTCCCCCCAGGGAGGAACCCCACCATCCTTTTCACATCCTTTTCACAGCCCCTCTCCCTGGCCGCTGCCCAATGTGACTCCTCATCCAAGTCAGGGCCAGCCTCTGGATTCTCCTGGGTGCACACGGGGCCAGTCCCCTCTCCCAGGTCTGTCCTGAGTCCTGCTGCTGCCTCGGGCCACTTAGCATGCAGCCCTGGTTGTGCGGCTGCAGCAACCAAATGAGATTAGCTTGCCTGCTAAAGCAAGTCCCCACTCGCCACCACCCACGGCCCTGCACAGTCGCCAGCTGCTCTGGAGAGCCCACGGCTGGGCGGGCCCGGCCCGGCCCCTACCACCTCACTCCCCCTCGAACTTGGGGCCAGGGGCAGGTGGAAAGAAGATGAAGGATCCTGCCCAACCTTATAGGCCTGCAGCCTCCCTCCCAACAGGCCTTCTGGAGTCAGCAGGGGGGCAGAGGGGACGCTGGGCAGAGGGAGACAAACGAGATTAAGGATGCTTCCTGGCTTTGTATCCTTTGCCAGTTCTCCTCCACCCAACCTCCTGGGAGGAACAAATGGGACATACACCCTGCCGCTTCTCCGCCCTTTACATCTCCAGGGCCAGTAGTAGGGAGCGAGGGGGAGGAAGGGTCCGGCCCAGCGGCACTCCCTCAGCGTCTGCTCCCACGCCTGCTGGGAGTCAAGCAAGAAGGTCTGCCCCGGCCCCGGGCCTCCCTGCCTCTCTCCTGGCCAGAGAAGGGGAGCCGTGGGAAGAAGGACCCAACTCAGCCCCAGCCCCCATCCAGCCGGAGGCCCTGCCCCTCACCCCCAGGAAGCTTCCAGGGCCTGTGAAGGAAGCTGGCAGGAAGAAGGTTTTCAAGAAGCCCGAGTTCTCAATCAGACCCCCGGAGAGGTGAGAGATGCCTTTGATGTCAGGACTTGGGTGAGGGTGTCTCATAAGGGGGTGGGGTGTGCAGGGGACCCTGCCTGGGCTCCTGCTGACAGCTGCAGCTGCCTCCCTGAGCTCACGTGAGTCTCCAGAACTGCCTTTCTTCTTGTTCCCATCTCTCCTAGTCTCCATCCTACAGGTGACCTGCCCAGCCAGAAGCAAAATGCTCCTGAGGCCACTCAGATGGCCCTGAGCCACCTGGGGCTTCATGCCTGGCTGGGTCCCACCGGGCTGCTCCCCTTTAAGGGCTGAGATTGGCACCTGCTGGCTGAGGATGGCAAGCCCCTGCCTGCCTCCCGCATCTACCTGGCCGGTCCAGGTGGGTCCAGCGGGGTTGGATGGGGGCTCAGTGTGAGGGAGGGGCTCCTCCTGTCCTTGCCTGGAGGGGAAGGCTCCCACATCTCCCACCACTCCCTGCCCATCTCCTCTCCCTCTCCTTCCTCCTTCTCAGCGTCTGCCCCTACCCCAGCAGCTCAGTTGGCCAGCTCATGCCCTGCACACTTCAACTTGCACTTCTCTCCTCACATGCCCGCTGTGTAACTTTAGGCAAAACACCAAACCTCTTTGAGCCTCACTTTCCCCATCTCCAAAATGGGAGTGACCCCTACTCACCTTAAGGGCTGCTGTGTGGCTCAAATTACATCACGACTGTGCATGGCCAGGAGAATCATGGAGCCATCTCAAGGATTTTCATTATCGGTGACTGAGAATCAGTTCCTCAAGAGTTTGCTGGCCTTTTGCCCAAAAAAGGCTCCGCAGGCCTTGGCCCCAGCTGTGTGGATGTTCCTCAGCATGGTTCATTTGGAGTGGATACGGGCGGGCCCCTTCTGTGATGGTGAACAGGGGTCCCGCTGGCCTCTGGCCCTGGGCAGAGGGAGGAGGGAGCGTCGGGATGCATAGGCAGGAGGACGTGGATTAGAGTCCATCACAGAAATGACTTTCTTATCACCACACGACCTGAATTGCCGGGACCAACTCTGGAAATTGACTTGCCTCCCCTCTCTTGCCTCCCCTCCACTACCCTTCCCTCTGCTCCTGCTTCCCTCCCCAGCCTCAGCCCCCATGTCTGAAAGCCCTGTTGGGAGACACCAAGAGACAGAGATGCAGAGAGAAGCAAGGCAAAGAGGAAAGTGGGGCGGGCAGAGACCCCACGCTCCTAGAGGACCAGGAGGCAGAGGTGGAAAACAGGCAGGGATGGGAGACACAGGGGGGACGTGGGCCTTCAGCAGAGAGGAGCACGTCCTCCTCCCAGCTCATTCCCCCACCTGCTCCTGCACCCTGCTGGCCAGGTTGGTGCCTTCTCCTGCCTGCTGGCCCCTCTCCAGCCCCGACCTTGGCGCCTCTGCACCCCGCCCGGGGCAGGGCTCTGATGACTGGGGCAGAACCCTGGGCTGGAGCCCACGGGTGCTTGGAAGCAGCCCTAGTGAGTTCCTGGCAGAGCTAGGCTGCAGGTGGTGGGGAATGGGCCTCGGGCGGCCGGGGGCAGCCAGCTGTGTAATGAGGCAGCACTCCACATCCAGGCAGGAGGTGGGCAGGGCAGGGGCTCAGGTAAGCAGAGGGAGGGCCCAGCCCCGCCTGCCCCAGGTCCCCAGTCATGCTGCCCTGGAGTATCCCATGGGGGCTCAGGGCCCAGGAAACTCAGACGGAGCTGTGGGAGTCTTGGCAGGGGGCTGGGACCCACGATATAACCTTCGACAGCCCTCATGGTGCAGCCCAGCCCAGCCCAGCCCCCAGGCCTGACGGAAGATCAGAAGCCGAATGCTGCTGCCTCACAGCCTGAGCTGGTCCTGGCTCCCCGTTCCCAGCCAGCGTCTCCATCTACAGCCTGAAAGTCTGAGACTCCGGCGTTACCTGGCTCCAGGCCTCTAACCACGCAGCCCCTTCCCTCACCCCTCTCTGCTCGCCCACCTCCCTTCCACATGTCCACCTGTCACTAGTCTAGTGCAGACCCTCTGGGGGTGGGCGGTCCCAGGAGCCAGGGAGTCGAGCAAGGGGAGGACCCCAGCCCAGGATCATGTGGCCCCAAACCTTTCCCCAATAAGCCCACCCTCCCCAAACACACACGTGCGCATGCGCGCACACACACACAAACACACAGATACACACACACACACTCTGCTTCTTTTGGATCACTCAGAATGTGTTGTTGAATCTCAAGTTCACAAATTATCACCTCTTAATCCAATCCCCATTTTACAGGTGGGGAAATCGAGGCCCAGAGAGGGAACGGACTTGTCCAAAGTTACATGGCAAGGAAATTCCTCTGAGCCCAGCCAGTCCTTCCCTCCTGGAAGGACCTCCCCTGGGAGCCCCCAGTGGCCTATAGGCTGTCTCCCCAGGCTCTCCAAGTCCTCCTGGCTGCCAGACCCGGCCAATTGCAGGGCCCCAAAGTTAATAAATCAAGGTGACTTTGGGGACGAGAATCGGCCTCCTTCTCCATTGTCCCTCCCATTTGCATAATCCTGGCTGGCAATATGATAATGATGTTTGTTAAAGACAGAGCACAATAAATTAATACCGTTAAGTTGTTGCTGCAAAATGCAAAGCAGGTAATTTACTGCCAGCAAGGAATGGAGCCTTTAAACTGTAATGGATTAACTTTCCCAGCAGCAAATGTGTCCCCCGAGGGAGGGAGGGGGACGGCAGGGGCGGGGCTGGCTTGATGGTAGGGAGGCCGGCGTTCTTCCCAGGGTCCGGGCATTTGGTGCCCAGGCCCCGATCTTAGGTCTCCACTGGATGTCAACCTCTTCTCCATTGTGCAGAAGGGGAAACTGAGGCCGGCATGGAGGTTGAGCTGTAGAAGACCACAGCCAGACAGTGCTGGTGAACTGGGACTTCCTGGGACAGCACACACCCCTCTAGAGGAGGGGGCTGCGGATGCCCCATTGGTGCACCCACACTGGGACCCTCGGAAGCAGCCCCTGTTGCAGACCTTTCTTTCTTGAGGGTGACTAGAGGGGTCCCACCAGGCCTAGTCCCAACCCCACAAGTGGCCAAGCTTCCAGCCCAAAGGAGGCCTCAGCCCCAGAGTCAATCCTGGCTCAGGCCTGGCTCCTCTTGGGGTCCACACCACGGCAAGGAGGGAAGGGTCCTGGGTTGGTTAGGGCCAAGGGGGTGGGGGAAGGGGAAAGAGTACACGGGGGCGGTGGGGGGGAGTGGGGGCTGAGAGTCAGACCCTGGCCTGATGCCCTCCCAGGTGTACCCCTCCCCCCCCCCCACCCCAGACACTGGTTCTCAGGTCCAGGGAGGGGAGGGGGCTGGGGAAGGGGGAGGAGAGGGGGGAACGGGATCATGGCCGTGTGGAAGGTGGGTGGTCGGTGGGGAGGCAGGTAGTGTCTGTGGCCCGGGGCCCTCACCGGTGCCTCTCAGGGCAGCCCCTCCATTACGGCTCGGACAGCATCTTCAGCCCCCAGGAGAACTGCCGCAGCCCGGGCTCAGGGCTGGCCGCCGGGCGGGTCCCTGGGACCCCAGCAGAATTCTAATTTCCCATTTATCTCTGCAGCTTCTCCAGCTGTATTAAAGGGGCGACGCTCCGGAATCAGCTCCCAGGCTAATTGGAATTGGGCCTCCTCTCACTCCTGGACAAGGGTGGGGTGGGGGTGGGGGTGGGGGCGGGGGCAGCTCCGACTGGGGTAGGGGGTGCTGGGGACCTGGGCTCCACGTGGGTGGCTGTGGTCCTGGAATCCAGACTCGCGATCACAGTCCTGACTGCCACGTGCCTTGAGCAAGCCCCTGTCCCTCTCTGGACCCCTACATTCCCTCATCTGAGATGCTGCCGATGATAATCACAATAGCAGCAGCACCCATCACTTTTGCTCAGCATTTCCTGGGTACCAGGCGCTGTCCAAAGAGCTCTACACGACAGCCCTCGTCTAATCCTGCAACAGCCCAGTGCAGTCAGCATCATTATAGCCTACCGTATGGATGAGTAAACTGAGGCGCAGAGGAGTTCAGTAACCTGCCCAGGTTTGTCAAGTGCCTGGAGACACCCAAATAGACCCAGGGTTGGGTGGAGCTCCCTATGCCCATTTTGCAGATGAGGAGACCGAGGTCTGGTCCACAACGGCTTTTAGCTTTGGGATTATGTCACTCCCTCAAAGGCTCCCTTCCATTGCCTCCCAGGGTCCAGGGCTGGCATTTCCAGGGTAGCAGGCCGGGTTTTCAGATGGAGCCTTCAGTGCAAACATCTGAGGTGGGGCAGGGCTCTGTTCTCCCAACACCTGCCTTTCCTTCGCCCCTCTCTCCTTCCCTGAACTCAGGCCTCAATCCTGGCATCCTCCTGGTCTCCTGGGGCCCTTTGTCCCGCACATGCTGAGCTGGAGGGAGGGCCTCACCTCCTGAGCACAAATTCATTCCCAGACAGACTCCGGATGCAAACCCCATGCCTCTGCAAGTCCAGAGTGGAAGGACAGAGAGGAGAGAGGGCAGAACTCCACCAGAGCCTGTCCCCTCGTGACCCTAGAACCAGGCCCTTTACACATGTTACCTTGTTTCACCTTCACAACAGCCCCACGAGCCAGGGCAGCTCGCATGCCCATTTTCCAGACAAAGAAACTGAGGCTCCTGTGAAGTGCTTTGAGCAAGTTCTCGCGGTGAGAACCTGGTTGAGCTGGGATTCCAACCCAGTTTTGTCTAAATCCAGAAGCTGAGCCCTCAACGGTACGCTCTCACATGCAAGAGGGAAGCCAGGGCTTGGAAGTTCCAGCGAAGGAGGCCCTGGCATGAGGGCGTGAGCACGCGACTCCAGGGAAGGGGCCGGGCTGGGGACCAGGGCACCTGGGTCTAAACCTCTGTTTGGTCCAGACACGCTGCGTGATACTTCCTTTCTCTGATCTCAACGGCAAAATGGAGCTAACGATAGTGCCTACCTTACAGGGCGGCTGTGAGTATTACAGGAACTATAAATAAAACGCTTATCACACAGCCCGACACACAGTAGGTGCTCCATCAAAGCTAGCCATTGATTCCAAATGAAGTCACACCAGCCTCCCAGGACTGCCGGAGCAGCCCAATTGCCCTGCTCCATGGTCTCAGAGCTTGTCAGCGCAGGAAGCATCAAAGGCAATGCCCTCATCTTTCAGATGGGGAAACTGAGGCCCTGGGTGGAACAAGTGAGTGGCAGGGCCAGGACTCAGCCCCCAGTCTCCTGGAGGCCTCCCTGCCCCAGCCAGGGTGATGGTTCTCCTTCCAGTCTCCTTTTGCGCTGTCTGTACGCATCTGTCTGTCCGGCTGTCCCTCCCCTACGAAGCCAGCAGGATGGCTGACCCTGGCAGCCCTTTTTAGTCCAGCTGCTGGCAGGAACCAGCCTGAATGAATGCAAAGAGACCCCCCTCTGGAGGCTGCTCTTGCCGTGTCCCCTGTCCAAATGTTAATTTTGCCAGGGCCTTGATAAATCTTCCTGTCGTCTCCATCCGCCCGAGACATAGATTTCATCTTATTGAGAGGTGACACTTCTGCCCTTTGGTAGCAGCTATCACTTTCAGGTGGCGCCCAGAGTGGAGAGCAATGAAGAACCAGGCCCTGCTAAATCCCCTTCTGCCACCCAGCCTTTCCCTTACACCCCGTGAGGCCACCCCAGTTGAGACATCGTCACCTGCCCCTCCAGAAGAGGTCCCAGGGCCGCGCCCCCTCCCCTCGCTCCCAGCATTTTGGGGCACACCTGCACGTCTACACCTGAGGCTTGCTCAGGCCTCCAGAGCCACTTTGCTGTCAGGATGGCAGACTGGAGGAGCCATGGAATAACGTCCAGGGAGCAGCTCTCAACCACTGATTCTTTGGGGCTGGGGTGTAAGTACCCCAGCTCCCTCACCATTTGGGGGCGGATTCTCTGAGGTGTGAGTTCCACTCTGGCTCCCAGAATTCCCTGGTGGAGTTAAGCTCTAGCTGCCCGCCGTGGTAAGGGGCTTGATTGTGCACCCCTCATGGGCTGTCTCCCTTCCCCTCTACTTCCTCACCCTCCCTGCTGCTGCATCCTGGGAGCACCTCCCAAATAAACTGCTTGCCTTTGACTCCTCTTCTTTGGGTCTCCTTCTGTGCGTACCCAAACTAAGACACTCACCAAACATTCCTTAGCACTCAAGATGTAATGCACTCTAGTCAGCAATGGAGATGCAACAAGAGGTATGTTGACATTTATCGAATGCCTCTATGCAGAAGGGCAGCTGCTGACCTAATTAACCGGAACTCAATTAAGGATCCCTTTTAAGTAGCTTAAGACAAAGATCCCACTTTACAGAAGGAAAGTCAGAGACCCAGAGAAGAGTGGGGACTTGTGTAAAGTCACTCAGCCCAGGCAGGACCAGAGCAGGGCTCTGCATTCCTCCCCTTTCTCCCTGAAAGGGAAGCAAAGAGGTCAGAGACAGCTGCAGGGCCGGGTTCTGTGGCCGCCGAGAGTCCTCCGCCTCCTCGTCCTCATCTCCCATCCCCCCACCTCCTCCCCGATGCAGTGGAGACCCCTCCCCTCGGGGCCATAAGCACTGCAGCAGGAGAGGCTTGTCAGGCTGGCAGTGTCCTCGCTGCTGGCTGGACTCCCTTCATCTCTGCTCTGAAGACGCACCGGCCCTGAGTGAGCAAGTGCCCCTGCGTCCTGTCAGCCACGTGGTCCTCCAGGTTAAGCCTGGCCCTCTTCAGGAAGTCCCCAGGAGGGACATCCAAGTACTACTGAACTGAAATAGCAATATTTCGTCATCTGCCTTACATTCCTTATCTTAATGACTCGTCTTCCGTCACTTCCGACTGAGTCAGTGTGTGCCCAGTGCTGGCAGGGAGGGGATCAGGGTTTGGGGCCAGGTTCTGCCACTTGCTGTGTAACTCCAGGCAAGCTGTGTAACCTCTCTGAGTTTTTCAGTACGGGGGGGCTGTTGTGAGAAAACAACTAAATAATAAATGAAGGGTATTAGCATAGTATACAGGACATAGGGAGAGGTCAATAAAGAGTACCTGCCATTATTACCCAAAAAATGGGATTAATAATATCTACCTGAGGTTCCTTGAGAGGAGCTCACGACACAAAGCATCTGAAGCATACGGCGAAATAGCAGGGGTTCATTTAGGACCATCCTGGGGCAGGACCAAAAATGGTGCGGTGACTCAGGCAGGGGCATTCAGCTTATCTGTGGCCATGGGGTCCATCCTAGTGGCTCCAAATGCCCATCAGGGAGATGACCACCTCGTCAGCTCCCATCTGGGGCTGACCCCAGCCCCAGCCAGCCTTGGGGTGTGGTCCAAGCTGGGGATGCCAGCACCAAGGATGGGTGGGAGCCTGGAGCCCAGGAAGACGCACGTGATCAATACTAAACCAATCTCTTACAAGATTACCCTGGCCTCTAGTATCCAGTCGTAAAGAAAATCACTCAGCACGCCAGGGAGACGTGAAAAATGCCAGAGATTACAGTTTGGGATGTTCCGAGTGAGAGTAAGTGAGTCCGGGATTGTTTCCTGCAGTAAATAATTCATCCACTTTAAATTTCATTTTTTTCTTGCCAACGCCTTCCCGCCCTCCTTCCGTCTCGCTGCCTCTCCCGCCAGCTTCCTCTCAAGCCTGATCTCCCCACAGCTCCCACCCCCACCTCAGTCCAGGGCACCCCCACAGCCAGCAAGGGGCTCATCATACAAATGTTTCGAGTCTGTTAATGACACTAATCGTCTTTCGCTGCTAATTAGTAACACTGCCAAGAAAAACTTCTCTGTTACAGAGGCTGAGGACCACCCAAGCAGGACAGCCTAGTTGGGGCAGCCATGGGAAAAGCCGCAGCTATGCTGGGCAGTAGCGCCGGAGCTGGGCATGGGGTATGGCACCAAGAAGAGTGAGCCTGCTGGACCAAGGGCAGTCTGGCCAGGGACAGCTCCCACCATGGAGGACCTTGTCCTCTGCCCCATCCTCTACAACATTCAGCGATGATGGCTGCAGGTGGAGGCTGGGACCACGCCAGGAGGCAGGGAAAGAGATCTGGCTAGTGATGGCCCCTTCAGCACTGAATCACCATGGGGACTTCAGGGCCTCCAAGTCAAAAGCATGGATCGACTCCAATCTAACAGTCAGTTCTGAGACCCAGGGCTCAGAAGTGGCTGATGGTGGGCACCTATGTGGAATCTCTTTGCACACCAGCAGCTGGGTCTCCAGCAGTTGACCGCTCAACAAGTAGACCCTGGGGAGACGCTGGGCACCCAAAGACACATCTGGCTCTGCCCTGATCTCCAGGAGCTCACAGCTTGGTGTGGGGAGATGTATAACAACAGTCAACATCCACTGAGCATTTACTCTGTGCCAGGCACTGGGCTAAGAACTCATGCACATTCATAGACTCCTCCCAACAACTCCTGGAGGTAGGTACCTTTTTGGTTTGGGGTTTGTTTTTTAATTTTTTAATATTTTTTTGGTAGTTAGTCTTCTTATCCCCATTTTATAGGTGAGAAACCTGAGGCACAGAAAGATCAAGTAATTTGTCCACTGTGACAATAAGGCAGAACGAGGATGTGAACTCAGTGAGCCTCGATCCAAAGCCCATCTGCTCTAACCACAAAGCCGTCAACAGAGAAGCCAAGGCAGTTGTAACGCGGTGTGAGCTATGCTGGGACAGGGTACGTGTCGGGGCTGCAGGAGCACAGAGGAAGCATGTCAAGACGTCTTGGGTGATTGGCGAAGGCTTCCAGGAGGAGGTGGGGCCTGAGAGAGCCTTGAGGGGTGCATAGGAGTTAGCAAGGGGAAACAGGCAATAGGAAGGAATTCCAAAAGGATAGGGCATTGTGAGCAAAGCACAGAGGGAAGAAAGGGCAGAATTCAAGTGATGTGGTGATGTTTGAGGGTAAGGAGTGAGGTGGAGATCCGTAAGAGGGCAAGCTGGGGAGACCCAAGGAGCTGGATGTTATGCTGGGGACATGGGGAGCCAGGCAAAGAGAGCAGCAGAGAAGACCCGACTTTGAGAAGCTCCCTCTGGCTACAGCATGAAGGGGGATTGTAGAGGGAGAGATACAGGAGATTGGTGATAGGCCAGGAAAGGGCTGGCCAGGGGGTGGGCTCAGGCTGTGTGCTACTGGGATTGGAGAGGAGGAAGCAAACTCAGGAAGTGATTTGGAGGTAAAAGTGGGTGGAAGCGGTGATGGATTGGAAGTGGAGGTAGGAGAAGGGAGAGGGAGAGTCCAGGAGGTGGGACCCAGCAGGCTCGGGGCTGACAAATGAGGGCTGCCTCTCTCTGGGCCAGGCCTCTAGGGTGTTGGCACAGCTGCGCACTCAACCCCAGCTTGGGCTGTAGGGGGCCCAGCCACCAGGAGCCAACAAGGCAAGAAGCACCCAAAGCTGAAAGGGCCCCTGGCCAACTGTATCTCCTCCCTCTGGCATGTCAAATCCCACCACCCCAGCTTCATCCTCCTGGGGAAAGCATCGCCTCTTCTCGGATGGGAGATCATATGATGCCTTGAACTCCTCTTACAGAGCTGAACACTCAAGTTACATATGATCTTTTTCAGGGGCAGCTTTCTGGGGTTCCCCCACTGGGCAGAATAAATTGTTCCCTCCTCTGTGGTCCCAGAGTGCCTTGTGTGTTTGCACAATCCTGATGACCCTGGAGTGGTTTTTCTTTAGTCTGCCCGCTGCATTAGTCTGGGAGCTCCTGAAGGGGCATTGTGACAAGGGATCCTTTGGTTTGTGTTTTTGCAAATGAGGATGATTTCGCGTGAATGCATTTTCTCAAGTTATCTTCCTTTCTAGATTGTGAGCCCTCTGAAGGCGGTCTCTTGTCTTATTTTATTATCCGACAGTAACGTTGACTTTTTTTGATGTTCAGCTCTACAAATTTCAACGCATATATAGATCATGTAAGCCCTGTCTGAAGGCACTGTTAATTCACATAAATGGTATTATGCTATGGATCCTCATTGGTTTCTTATTCCCTTCATTTCGTGTTTTAAACACCCACACATGGCTGTCACTGTGTATGTGTCTTGTCTGTTGTACTAACAGCTGCCCAAACCTCCACTGTGTGTGTCCCCACATCTCCATCTACTCCCCCAGGCAGGGCACCCAGGGTTCCTCCAACTCCCCCGACCACAGACAACATGGGGATGAGCACCCTCAGACTTGTCCCTTGTGGACATGATGAGAATTTCTCAGGATTCTCAGGAGCAGAATCCCTGAGTCACGGGGTCAGCATGTAAATGTGATCTCTGAATCCCACATCATTCACACGGGTGTCCCAGCCCATCTTGGGGGATGACAGGTTATACAGAGCCGGCACGCACCAATAGGGCTGTCCCAGGTGTTAGAATGTTGACACCCTTCCACTCTGGTGGGTAAATAGCTGCTTCCCTGTCTTCTGAGGCTCCCAAGGGTTCAGCCCACCTCCTTGACCCCCAGCTGCTCCCGGAGCTCCTGGTTTTTCCCAAGATCCAGCAAGTAACCGGTTATACTTGACCCAGCAAGGAGCTTCAAGGTCCTACTCCAGTTCCCAATGTCCATTTCCGACTGTTACATATTTCAAATATCATCCTTGCCCATAACACTGTGTAGGGGAAAGAGCTGGAGAAGGGCCCCAGAGGTTGAAGATCAAGTCGTCCCCAGCAAGTCTCTGGCAAGCCCCGTCCCCTTACTGGATTCCCACTAGATGAGACCAGCACTGCTTGTATAATCCTCACGGCACCCCTGAGAGATCGGGAGTGGTTCTGCCCATTTGACAGATGAAGAAACTGAGGCCTACGGAGTGGGAGTGGTCACACAACAAGTAAGGGGCAGAGATGGGACGCAAGAGAGTTTGAAGAGGGAGGTAGGCCCCAGTCCCATCATGCCTTGAGGGGTCTCCACTCCATACCACACCACATGCAGTAAAATGCACCCACCCGCCCTCCCATCCTTTATGCAGGAGTCAGGGAGAGGTGAGCTGAATTGCAGCTGACTACTTGGCACAGTGTTAGCTTTCGTAGACATTTAATTAAACACTCATTAATTTCAATTTTGCAGTTTTCTTTTTGTATTTTGAAGCTCATCACTTTTTTTTTCCTTTCGGCTCTCTAACTTTTCTGTAGGCCCTTGACGAGAAGACTGAGGGCCCTTCTGAACACCTGACCATCACGGGAAGTACTGGGCCCTAGTCTGTCCCTCCGTCTCAGTGATGGGCCCTTGGTAGACCCCCCTGGAGCTGCAGTCAACCTGGGCAGGAGGGGGGAGCAGAGATCAGTCAACTTGGGGTCCTACACTCAGGGGCCCCACCTCTGCCTCTCAGACTCAGCATTCCCAAAGGCGAAGGTTCCCCAGGCCCTGAAGTCTGTGCTCAGGCAGCCTGTAGGGGCTGACACAGGGATCCCCGAGGCCAGCATGTGGGGGGCGGGGGGTGGTAGGGGGTTACTAGGGGAGGCTGGAAATTATGAGTGTTTTTTAAAAAAATGTGGATAAGGGTAGGGAGGAGCGGGGGCCTGGAATGCCAGGATTCCAGGGTTAGAGCCCTGGTCTGGATTAACAATAGTGTCAGCTAATACCTACATCTGTTGGGCACCTACTGGATGCCAGGCACTGTATTCCCATCTTCTTATTTAATTTTCATGACCCAGTGGGAGGGAAGCTGGGCAAATTGGCAAAATACTTAACGCCTAGTACAGCATGTGTGGGTCCATCAGGACACTCAGTACTGATGCTGGAGCAGGTCCTCAGGCCCCCAGAAGAGTTGGCCTTTAGTTTCTGGATCATAGGGAGGGGAGGTGCTTCTAGGTGAGACCAGGGAAATAGCAGGAGAGAGCACTGGGTCCATTGATTATTTCCCGACCAGTATGGAAGCATTGCAATGTTTTAACAAGCCCCGCTGGATATCAGTTCAGATTAGAGGTTCTATTATCATCATCTCCACTTGACAGTCAAGGAAACTGAGGCTCAGAGAGATGCAGTGACTCACCACCTCTAGTCGGGAGGAGCTGCCTGAATTCAGACCTAGGTTGGGCTCACTCCAGGGGGCAGACCTTTAATCTTTAGGTTTCTAATGTTTAGCTACTTTGTCCCAGCCCAGGGAACTCACATTCTGACTGTTTCCTCTTCCCCCAAAAGATGTCCTCGCTGCAGCCTCCAGCTCAAAGGACAGCAGCTCAGGCGGGAGGAAGGGAAGGGTTAATTGGGCAACAGCCCAGGGCAGGCATGGCACCGTTCTCAGCCCTTGCAGCCGCTGGCACCTGCCCTAGCCTTTCATCTCCACAGGTGCCAGGAGAGACAAGCTGGAGCCGGGCCGCCAGGGACCCAGCAGTGAGAGTGGCTTCCCTTTGATGCCCGTTGAGGCTGCCTGCTCTGAGCCCAGAATCAAAAGCAGGCAGCAGCAGCCAGTGCCCCAGGGTCCCCAGGATGGAAGCCTCTGGCCACCCCCTTCTACCTGCCTGGCTTGGGCCTCTACCGGGGCTCCGCTTTCGCCAGGTTCTCGGGGACCAGTCAGAGCAGGAGAGGGGCTGAAGGAGGCTCAGGGCCACAGGGGAGGAGGGAGAACAATGTGAGGCCAGGGCACCAGCCGCTCAGGCCCAGGCCAGGCCGGGGGTGGGGAGTGAGTGGGCGCCGGAAAAGCACAGAGCTCGAGCATGGCCTTTCCCTGAGGCGGGTGCAACCTTGCGGGGCTCAGGTCTCAAGGTGAGAGCTGCGGGGGGCCGGTGAGGAAAAGCAACGAATTTAAAAGGAATTAGTCAGGAGGAGGTGACAGGCCCATTCTGAAGCAAGATGAATGGGTTTCAGTTGGCGAAAATGATTCTAATTTATAATCTGCTTCTTGCTGCCGCTCGCCAATTAATTCTCTATAGATACATAAATAGGCCGCGTGTTTGCTCTGCTTCAAACGTAATAAACATTACACTCTGTCCTCTTCTTTTGTGCCGGTTCCTGTCACGGCATTAGGCCCCTCAGCTAATTCCTCACACCTGTCTCTGCCACTCAGGGGAGTGGGGCTGAGACGGGAGGAAGTGCCTGGCTGCAGGAAACTCGTGGCACCGGTAGATAAATGACTGATCCAAAAGCTGCAGGCACGTGCAGCCAGGCTGGGCTCCCCACTTGCTCTGGGAGAGGCCCAGGCAGGCAGGCAGGGAGGAAGGGAGGGAGGAGGGTGGGAGGGAGGGGAGTCCCCCATCCTCCTCTTGAGACTCCCCTGTCACAAACTTTGGGACCATTTTCCCAATGAGAGAAGGAGGGAGGGAGGGAGGGAGGCAGAGAACCAGCTGTCATTACTCTCTGTCGTCCCATCACTGGCCTGGGGTTTCCTGGTTCTTTCTCAAACACTCCATGCCCAGCCTGCTCCTTTCTTCATCTTTCTCACCCAGCAGTGAGAGGTTTCCCAGATCCCCCTTCCTCAAATGGGAACCCCCTCTTCAAAACTTCCTTTCCTCTTTAAATCTCTCCTTAGCACTACCACCATCTGACAGCCTATTTATTTTATTAATTTCTCCTATTTATTGTCTTCCCCAACTGGAATAGAAGTCCATGAGGGTATCCTGTGCTCACTGCTCTATCCTCAGTGCCTGGCTCATAGTAAACGCTCGATAAGTGTTTGTTGAATGAATGAATGAATGAGGTGGGAACAGGATGGGAGGGAGCAGCAGATGAGACCCAAAGATTGAAATGATATCTCACTCCAGCTCCTCAGCTCATCATCTTCCTTACTCCTGAGAGGCAGGGAGGTGTTGGGGAGGGGTAACTAGCCCCAGGTGACACAGTGGGTTAGCAGTGGAGCGGGGACCAGGATTCCAGTCCTGGGCTCTTCTCTAAGGCATCTCAGGCCAGGGCTATACAAGAATTCTTCCAGGTGGCATGTTGAGAAACTGAAACTCAAGGAGGTGGCATGACTTGCTCAAGATCACACAATCATCTATTCAATGAAATGACTGAGTACTTACTGTGTGCCGGGCATGGTTCTGGCAGATGAGGAGGCAGCAGTGACCAAGACAGACAAGATCCCTGCCCTCACAGGACTTACAGGCTAGAGGGAGGGATGGACGTTGGACAGCTTAGCAAATAAATGTAAATATCAGGAAGTGGTAAGAGCTCAGAAGATAAGTCAAGGTGAAAAGATAGAGAGCGATGCAGGGGTGGAGCGGGAGGGTGCCATCCTACTTGGGTGGTCAGGGAAGTCGTGTAGAAGAAAGAGTCTGGGCAGAGACCCCACTGATGAGAAGACCACCTTGTGAGCACAGAGCAAGGCCAGGATTTCCACTCACATCCGTCTGCTCCAAAGAGTGTGTTCCTCCCCAATCAAACCGTGTGGCTACTAAGAATGAGCCTTCGGGGAGGAGAGACGTGACAGGGAGGGGACTAAAGTGAAGCAAGAAGCCCTCACTCTGAGTGGACGACATGCGAATTGGGGCTGGAAACCTGGGTGGGAGGTAACCCATCGCAAGGGATGGGGCAGGGGCCTCTAGATGGGGGACACCGCGGGAGCAAAAGCCTGGAGTGGGACGGCGGCATTCAGCAGAGCTAAACTGGCTCTGGGGGAAGGTGGGCGCAAGATCTGATTTGTAGGGTTTGCCAGTTTTCATGGTGTAAATACTCTCAACATGGCCAATTTCAAGGGCTTGCAAAACTGGCTTGCAAAAATTCCTGAAAAAATCTAACAATTGGCTTTGATGAGCCAGTGTGAGTCAGCTCCAGGACACCACTGCTTCAGGTCTCAACAGCAGGCTGGCTAGACAGCATGCTTATGAGGGAAGAGCAAGAAATGGTTTGAAAAAGTATGCACAGATCAGAGAATTCAGGGCCCTCGGTCAGCATGAAATTATCCCCTGCTGCTCCTTTATTTTACAGAATAGAAAACCAAGGCCAAGAGAGAGCCAGGGACTTGCCCAAAAACACATAGAGAGTTGGGGCCAGAGCCAGGACTGTGGGGAGATCTCAGACTTCTCAGGGTAGCTAGCTCCCTCTCTGATGCCTCTTAAGGGTCATGATCCCTGATGGCCCCATCAGGCCTGACTGTCAAGGACTCCACCACCACTTCCTGGAGCAGGAAGAGGGAAGCAAGAAGGGTGTTCCAGGTCCAATGGAGTGCAGAGGTGGCAGAGCTTAATGCCACCTGGTGGGGTGATACTTAGGCTGGGTTTTGAAGGATAAATAGGAGTTTTCCAGCAAGACAAAGGAAGAAAGAGATCTCCAAGAGGCAGGAATTGCTTTATAAAAGTTCAGAGTGTGATAAGAAAACTAAAAGTGTCTGGCATTACCAGGATGCAAGAAGGAAGCAGCAAGAGATGAAGCTGGAGAGGCGATGCCCTGCTCCTCAGGCTAAAACAAAAATGGTGCGCTTCCAGGCAACCACAGAGAAGCTATTTTTAGATGGGTCCTCGTGTCTTATCAGAACCAGGGGAGTGTGATGCTACAGCAAGGTCCACCTCGTCATGGGTGAGGGCCCGCAGTGAGGGAAGGCCCAGGTTCCGTGGCGTCACACCTTTTTTCTACTGGTGCTCAGCAAGTGGCTCACCCCATGGTGGGTCTCTCCCCTGGGCCCCTGCTGATCCCCCTTCCCCTCCTGCTGGCTTCTCTGCTCCAGGCCAGGAATAGAACCTCACATCTGACAATTCTCAGCAGTGTTTAAATTTAATGGGTCTTCCTGCTTTTTTCCTCCTCAGCACCTGAGCTGGGCCCTCTGCAGCAGCCCTGGGGAGAGGCAGGTGAATAATTCAGAGAGGGTCGAGTGTTTGAAGTTAGGGGGCCCAGTGACAGGGCTGTCTCACCCTCCCACTCCCGGGAAGGGGCTTCAGGAGGGATAGTCCAGGTGTTCAGGACTCTTCTACTCTCTCTGTGTCTTTAGGGCTTTTCAGGAAAGCTCGGGGGAGCCCCATGCCCGTCTCCAGGCAGCCACCTGCAGCTCGAGGCCTCGGGGCTGCAGAAGCTGTCTAGGGCTGATAGGAAGGGAGAGGAAGAAGCAGAAGGCTGGGGTCTAGTCCCAGACTGGGGTTCCAGGAGCCAGATCTGGGAGCTGGGATGCACGCAGACATGGAGGTCTCGGCCTAGCCGGGCAGCTCCACAGCCCCTGCTGTGAAAACGGGCTCCGGACCTGGGGCCCTGTCTGCTGTCCATGGTGCTGCCGCAGTTTGGGTCCCAGATGGCCGACCCGGACTTGCACCAGCTCTCCCTGCCCAGAAGTTTCCCTGGCGCTGGGCTCCGTCTTCCACCTCAGCCCACCCTACTCCTGCAAACAAAGGAGGCTTTCAGTGTTTTAGCTTTGGCAACTTTCCAGCCATTTTCATTCCTTCCTTCCTTCACGCAAGTATTTACTGAGCATCTACTATGCGCTGTATCTACGGATGCAGGGAGACAGCAGTGATCGATCAGATTCAGTCCTTAACTGCCGGAGCTCTGCCCCATCCTTGTGCCCACTTCCTTGAGGAGAAAGGGGGAGGGGGAGAGGGACCCCGGGCTTCAATCCCTGTTCTGCCCCTTGCTTGTTCTGAGTCCTTGGCCAGTCACTTTCCCCTCTAAATCTGGGTTTCCCCACCTGGAGCATGAGGCTGAGCATTCCACTTTGCCGAGTTGTCGTTATCCTTATTAATTACAGCAAACGCTTATTTCAAGTGTCTTACGTGGATTCGCTCATTGTCTTCACCCAGCCCTTTGACGTAGGCACTGCTATCATCACCCCCCACCCCGCTTTACCTGCGAGCAAACTGAGACGTGGAGAGGTGAAGTCACTTGCCCAGGATGACACAGCCGGTAAGTGGGCTGGCGGGATTTGAACCCAGACAGTCTGGCTCCAGGATGAACGCGATGAGGCGTTTGAGCGCGCAGCGGGCGCTTGGCGCGTGTGGCTCCCCCGCGGGCTCGCCGCCGCCTCCCTCTCCCACCGGGAGGCTCCGCCGCCGCAGCCCTCCTCGTCTCTCTCCGGCGGGGCGGCCCCCCCTCCCCGGAGTCCACGCCCCGCCCCGCCCCGCCCCGCCCCGCCCCTGAGCTCGCGTCGGCCCCGGCAGAGGAGGCCGGTCCGCAGAGGCGCAAAGCGCTGGGAGCCCAGGGTCAGGGGCCCTCTGTCCCCATCCCCGTCCCCGGTGCCTTCCCGGGAGGGGCTGGGGTGCGCCCTGACTGCCCCCCCACCGCCCCCCGGCGGGCTGGAGGCCCCAGTCGCCGCGCTGACATTTCTTTGGTTGTTCATGTCACGGCCCTTCAGTCTGCGCAGTTTTACAAATGTGCTGGTGAGATGAAAGGCGCCGGGAACAGCGACTGGAGAGCAAGTTCGGAAAAGCTTTTAACTTCCAGCTCCTACAGACAAAGCGAGAGGAGGGGGAGGGAAGGAGGGGAAGGGGGGAGATGGAGGAGAATAGAGGAAGAGTAGGGGCAAGGGGGAAGGAAGGAAGGACGGAGGGAAGGGGAGAAGAGAGAGGAAGGGAAGGAAGGAAGGAAGGAGGGAAGGAAGGAAGAAGTAGAAGGAAATGTGGGGAGAAGAAGGTAGAAGGGAAAAGAGAGGGGAAGGACGGAGAGGATGGGGACAGAGAGCCATAGCAGGACAGGCAAGGGGAGACTGAAGGAGGGGGACAAACAGAGATAAGAAGAGACAGAGAGACCAGAGAGAGGGAGACAGAGAGACTGGGAGAAGGTGGACAGATGGAGACAGAAAGGGATGGAGAAAGACAGACAGAGATATGCAGCCAGGGAAAGAGAGAGAGAGAAAAAATAGAGGGACACGTAGAAAGAAACAAAGAAGGAGACAGACACTCAGAGAGAAAGGGTCAGAGAGACCCACAAACACTGATGGAGAGAAGGAGACAGAGACAGAGGCGGAGGAGCTGAGAAGGGTGATCAAGTGGACAGTGGGCAAGAAGGTAACAGACAGAAAGAGATAAACAAGGAGACAAAAAGACAGAGCCAGAGCCGCAGGTGGGGACAGAGAGAAGTGAGGCCATGTGGGCTCCAGCCATATGTGAGCAAGTGCAGAAAAGGAGAAAAGAGCCAGGGGAAATGGCAGAGCCTGGAGCTGGGAGCAGCCTGCCCCCAGCCATGCCCTTCACTGACACCTGTTCAGACTCTCCAAAGGTGCCCCAGAGCAGACCCTACTATTAAGGTGTTCAGGCTAGAGCAGTGGTCCTCAATTAGGGGTGATTTTGCCCCTCAGGGGACATTTGACGGTGTCTGGACACATTTTTGGTGTCACAACTAGGGAAGGGGGGATGCACTACTGGGATCTAGCTCATAGAAGCCAGAATGCTGCCAAACATCCTACAACGTACAGCACAGCGCCCCCACAACAAAGAATTATCTGACCTAAAATGTCGATAGTGCCAAGGTGAAGAAACCCTGGGCTAGACGGAGGGGACACCCGTGGGCTCAGGTGACCGCTCCAAAGGAAGAGCATGCTCAGTGCACCAAGAGGGGGCTGGACGCCCTTCCAATGGAGGTGAACGGAGGACTCTCACAAGCCCCTTCCCCAGAAGCTCCCCCATCCCATCCCTACCCCTGGAAGATCGTGTCTCCCTTATTTGTACACGCACAGGTTCAGACCTCTAACGAAGCATCTAGAATGAGCTAGGCATGTTACTTGTCTGGGGCAGTACCGCACACCAGGTCAGTGTGCAAGCTCGGGTCCCAGCCTGCCTCAGTTTGAATCCCAGCTCGGCCACTTGTGTGACCTTGGGCAAGTTTTACAGTTTCTCTGTGCCTTGGTTTCCCCATCTATAAATGGATAAGTTGGATGCTGCGAGAATCAAATGAAATAATCCATGTGAAAGACCTAGCACAGGGCTTGACATATGGCATTGCTCTCTAAGGTTAGCCCTCGTCACTACTGGCTCATTGGATCTACAAGTTAATGCTCAGGCTTGCCCACCGTCACACAGCCGCACTGGGCAGAGCTGCTCTCAGCCCAGTGCTGCCCAGGGCTTCCTCTGTCACACTACACAGCCTCTTGCTGCACCTGTCACACTGCAGCTGAAGGCCCTGCTTACCTTCTCCCATGGCCTAAGTGCCATGCACCAATCTGATCTCACCACTTGCAGCTGCCTGATCTTGACATTTCAACACTCTGTGCCTCAGTTTCCTCATTTGTAAAACGGGGCTCATACTAGTATCTGATTGTTTCAAGGACTTAAAGGCAAATTCATGGCACACAGTAAGTGTTCAATAATCACTGATGGTGACCTCAATGTGTGCCCAGAGCCTGGCATAGTGCCTGACACAGAGTGGATGCTCAAAGGTTTGTTGGAGGAAGAAAGAATTAGAGATAATGGTGGAAGTGAGTCTGAGAAGAGACGTTGAGGGAGGGAAAGCAGAGATGGGAGAAGAGAGAGATCAAAAGAAAGATGTGTGAGTAATTCATTCAACAAACATTTATTGAGCACCTACTGTGTATATGCAGATGTGAGAGCAATAGTGTCCCACCCCAGAACAACGTGTGCACAATTAAGTAGGTCTGACACCTGCAATGAATAGTACAAACCAGGAGCTGGAGGGAGAGGATGGGTGGGAGGGAAACCGGAGCAAATGGCAAAAGTGAGTGGAGGGGAGGGAGAGAAGAGAAAGTGAGGAGATGTATCTGGAAGGGCTGGCCTCTGGTCTCTCAAAGCATGAAAGAGCGGAGGCTAAGAATAGAGAGGAGAGGGGAGGAGAGAGATGGAGAGAAGAGGACGACACAAAGGCAGGCTGGGAGAGATCAATGAAGGGGAATAAACCGAGAGAAGGACTTAGGGGAGGGAACGGGCTGGCGTGATGGAGAATAAATCTCAAAATAAATAAAAGAAAGATAGAGTGTAGTGGGAGGGGCCGGAGGGACAGCCAGCAGGAAAGGGATTCCAATTGCTAGGGAGAATGAGAGGGGAAGGACCAGGGTGTGGGGATGGAGGTGGAAATTAGGGAAGGAGGCAAGGAGCAGAACGGGGTGAGGTGGAGCCTGGGTCCCTGAGGACCCACAGAGGCCCTGGTGGATCCTGTTTCCTCTTTGCTCTGAACTTCAGCAGGTGATCATATACCATTATGTGTCTGGTCAGTGACAGCATGGCAGCACAGAACGAGATGGCTGTCCTGTCTCCTGTTATCCTTCACCCACTTATCCGACAGCCCTTTGAGGGGCTCCTAAGGGGTCCCCCAACCCAAGACAAAGGGTGGGTCTATGGAAGTCACTGGTCCTAGTCCACCATCAACAACCCCATACTGAGAACTCGGGGGTCAGGAGTCTCCTCAATTAGGCCTCAGCCTAGAGAGATGGGACTGAAGAGAAAGCCATGCAGCCAGGAGAAAGAAACTGGGCTGGGCAGAAAAGACCCCAGGCAGCGGGCTAGCTGGATTTCTAAGAGGATGGAAAATGTGGCCTGGATGGTGTTTCAGGGCTTTGCGAGGGCGTGGGTATTGGTAGGCTCTGGAGGCCAAGGTGGCGCTAAATTTAGGACGGGGTTGTCTTACCTGCTTACTTTGTTGGTTGCAGGCATGTCCAGCGTCCCCACCCCCCCCCCCCCACCCCCCAAGAAGAGGAGAAGCCCCTGTTCTCCTCCCAGAACACGACCTCATATTTCCCTAGAGACTGGGCCCCAGCTTCTGTCCCCGTCAGTGCGCAGTGATTGCTTCTGAAACTGGTGGGTGTGCGCAGGGGCCTTCCTGGGCAGCCAGCCAGGGGCGGCCCCTGGAGAAGCCTGCCCCCACCCTTGCCTGCACCCCCTCGCCTCTGAAGCCAGGCTCCTACAGTAGCGGGGGGAAATGGGAAACCCTAGACACAGTAAAGTCAGGCGACAGAGAAGGGTCGGGTCTCAAACTGGGGCCTTCCGGGGAGCTGCCGGGCGGGGAGGGAGATGGTCCCCCTCCTGGGGGCGCTCCCTTCGCGCGGATCTGGGGTTGGAGGAAGGAGGGGCACCGCCCCCCGGGGGTTTCCTGGGACCCGGCAGCCCGTAAGATGGAGAGGCCAGCCCCTCCCGGCGGGGGAGGGGCGCGATCCGGTGGGCGGGGGCCGGGGCTCCCCGGCTGCGGGGGCCGGGCCCCGCGCCCGCCTGCGGCTCGGCGCGGCGCGGCGCGGCGCGGCGCTCCTGCCTGGCGGGCGCTGCATTCTCCGAGTCTCCACCAGAGGCTGCGGGAGGAAGGAAGGGATCCGTCCCTTGCACACTTCCCCCCTAGTCAGACACGCACACTCCCTCGCTCCCGCTCGCTCACTCCCTCGCTCTCCCTCGCTCACACACACACGCGCGCACACGCCGCCGCGGCTCCCCCTCTCGCGCCCGCTCCCCCTCCGGCTCCTCCGGGCGGCCGCCGGGCTCCGGACTCGCCCGCCCGCCCGCGCCGGGGCGCCCGCCGCACGCAGCGTCCCGAGGCGGCAGGACTGGGGGGAGCCCCGGGCCGCTCCCCGAGGTAAGAGCGCGAGGTGCCGCGGGAGGGGCGGCCGGATCGCCTCCGAGGGGAGGCTGCCCAGCAAGGAGGGAGCCCCCTGGCCGGCGGGAGCGGCCCGGCAGGCGGCGCGGAGGGCGAGCCTCTCGCCGCAGGGGGAGCCCGGGTGCCTGCGCCCGGCCCCCGCGCGCCCCCTCCTCTCGGCAGGGAGGGCGGGGAGGGAGTTTCCCACGTCCAAACTTTCCCCGGCGCGGAGCCGAGCCGCCTCTCGGCCCGGAGCCCGCGGCCCCCACCCGCCCCCCTACCCCGCCCGCCGCGCGACCCGGAGCCTCCGCGACCCCCGCGGGCCGAGGGGTGGCAGCGCCGGGGGCCAAGCCCGCGCGCCGAAAGGGGCTGGGGAGGTGGCGCACAGTCTCAACAGTGGGGCCGGGACCCAGGCGTTCCTGGTGCCCCTCCACCCCCTGCTACCGGGGCTCGGCTCCCGGGCCCCTCCCAGAGGCGGGGTCCGGGGCCGGGAAACACCGAACGGCGCGAGCGTGTGCGCGCGGGTGTGTGTGTGCGAGGTCGTGGCGCGTCCGGGGGCACCTAAGAGGCAGACTCAAAGCCGCGGCGACACGCACGGCTGCGGCCACCTCGGGGGGAGGGGGAGAGCTGGTCCGCGGGGACGCCCGCCGGCCCCACCAGCGCGACCCTGCTGCCCTCTGGCCGTCGGGCCGGCTCGCGGACAGGTGGTGAGAGAGGGGCAGCGCTGCCCTCTTCCCTAGGACTCAGCTACGGGAGCACTGTCCCCTCCACGTAAGAAGGACAGGGCCCGACGGCCTCACGTCCAAAGGGAGCGCCACTTGGGACTGACCCTCGGGGAGGGGGCGCCGGGGCGCTGAAGGAGGAGGTGATCGTGTGCGCGGGCTGGGTGCCGGGCGGCTCGCGGTGGGCACGGTCCAGACCCGTCTCGCACGTGCCCCGGATTTGACCTCTCCTCTCGCTCTTCTCCGGCGCTGTCAGGCCCCGGCCCCAGCTGGGGCGCGGCTGGACACCACCAGGCAGGGCTGCAGCCGAGGAGCTAACCCGGAGTCCCCCGAGGTCTCCCCGAGCTGCAGGGGCACCCCCTGGCGGTGGGCAGAGAAGCCGCCTCTTGAAGCCGGCGGAAAGCTTCTTAACACTCGCGCTTCTGGGAACCGTCTTCTCCTCTCCTGCTGCTCGGGCCTGGCGGGGGGTTGCGCATGCCAACTCCGTTTTCCGTGGGTCTGATTCCAGCTCTTTCCGGGTCCCGGGGGTTGGCCAAGGTGCCCCCAGCGCAGGCAGCGGCTCATTCGAGGGCTGCTGCCCGCCTTCTATCGCCCCTCCAGCAGGGTTCTGGATCCGTCCTCTTCTCCACCCAACCAGTCAGCGCCACGACCCTCTGTCGGCACCACCACTGCCTTGGAACCCAAAGGCTCCTTCCTAACGTCATGCCCCTCTGTCCCTCATTAGTACCCCCATCCTTGTCCTTCTTGCCTACTCTGCCCTTTAATCACCCCTATTCTGCAGCCCTTTTTGGAATTTGGCCTCCACACCCAGAATGACATCCTTTGGTCTTTGCCCATCTATGGCCATTTCCTCCTCCACCCATCTTCCATCGCGCCTGCCTCAGTTTGTTTCTGCAGCATCACCTGCCCCCTACCCCTCTCCCGGCCTCATCTACTTCTCCACTCCACTCCACCCCTATTCGTCTCCCTTCCCCAGTGTCTGGGACGCTCCTCTTACACTCTTCCTGGAAGGGAAGGTCCACATTTAAACACTGCCTGCCTCCTGGGGGTGTCTGCGTGCCCCTCTGGGACCACCCTGCCAGCCCCCCTGGGGCAGATGCTTTGCAAAGCCAATCAGGTATCTCTCAACCAGGGGACAGCTGCCCCTCCTGAGCGGCCCTCCGAGCGGACTCCTGGAGATGGGGAGCCCCCCTCTGCTCCTCCAGACTGTGGGCACAGTAGAGACCACCCGAGGCCCCTTTTTCACATTTTAAAGTATTGGAAACAGAGGCCTGGTCACAGGGCAAGCTACATCCAGAGCCAGAACAGGAACCCCGGGGTCCTGACCTCCAGCCCCACCAGCTCTCTTTATATGTTGGACAGATTTGAGGGGAAACAGCATTTTCTTGCCTTCATGCTGCAAGCACAGCAGGAAGACGCCTGCTTAAACGCAGCAAGAGGTATTTAGGTTAGACCCCCGTGCTCCCAGGCCAGCATCTGGGGAAAGCTGTTGAAATGCCTGTGGTGGAAAAGCCAAAATAACAGACACTGAGAATGCAGCTTGGCTCCTAACGGTGTGGTGTGACCCCCGGCAGGTCGCAGCCCTTCTACAAAAAGTGTGTGTGCGCGGAGGGGGTGGCTGTGACCTCAGGACATTTCTGGTGGTCTGGAATAGCTGTGGCTGGAGGCGAGACTTCCAGCTCCCCTGCTGCTTCCCCAGGCTCTGGTTTTTCCCAGGCCTTTGTGGGAGCCCTGCCTCCAAATCCTCCTGAGATGGGGCTGGGCTGACGCCGGGGCAGCCACCCCAGGAGGGCCTGTCTCCTCCGAGTTAGCAAAGTTTGGAGCAGCCAGTTTATTTACCACATGGGCGATAGGCGTCAGCCAATTAAATTTCCTCTCCTCTCTCTGTTCTTTTTTTTTTTTCTTCCATCAGGAAGCTCCATTTGGAAATGCAGCCTCAGGTATTCTGAGAGAGAGAGAATGATTCCTGTTTATATAACCCAGGCTGCAGCGGCTGGTGCAGCTCGGCCTGGGGGCGGCAGCTGAGGGTGGAGTCGGGTGGTGCCTGGGGGAAAGGAGACCCTAAGAAGGTGCCCTGGGCTGGGGCATCAGGGCTGGGAGCTCCCCCATCCCGCCCTGGAGCTGAGCCAAGGAGGCCACTAGGGGTTGGGGACAAGATGGGGAATCCACACCTGCCAGGCTGGGAGGAGACCCAGGCCTCAGGCCAGGCTCAAGGAGAGGAGCCTCATGCCCCTCACAAGGGTGGGCATACGCTCTGCCCCTGGACTCCTTAGAGGGCCCTTAAGATGGAGCTCTGGACTAGAGGCCTCTGCTTCCTGGAGCCTTGTGTTTTGATACAGGCCTCTCTAGAGAAAGCCTAGATTTTTGTTTTGGCCTTTTTTGGACCATCAAGACAGGCCCCGACATCAACTTTTCATCAGGGCCGTGGGCATACTAGGACTTCATCTTTTCTCCCATAGAGGAGGCAAGGACTAACAAGAACTTGTCTGTGGAATGGCCTGAGCTCTTTGTATCTGCCATAGGAAACATTTTTCTTATTGAGGATGATGTAGAGTGGGTGCTGGGAAACAGGGGCGCAGGACAGGGGGCGCTGGAGGCATGGTTGTCATGTACAGTTGGGCAGGTTGTTGACTGTTCAAGGGCACTCAGTGTAGGAGGAGAGTAGGGGCTGAGATCCATCTTAAGCTCCACTCAACCAATCAGGTGCCCTACAGGCAGACTACAGACTATGTCCTCCCAGAGGAAGAGGCACCTTGCTCGAATGTGCAGAAAAGGCTTTCTCTACTTACCAGCCATGGGCCTGTGGAGCTGCATGCCCTCAGAAGAGGATGCCTTTCTTTAATCCCCACAAAGGTGGCTCAACTAGGAGTTAAGGCTGTACACCCTGTTCACTCCTTAGCCCAGTTCTCTTGCAGTAGAGACACACCTTTGTGAATATGAGTCTGGGTCTGAACACATGGTGTACAGAGACCTGGAGGAATTCCCTTTCTCCCCTGTGCTTCCTTCCTCGCCCCATCAGCAGGCCTCCTCCTGCTGTCACATTGGGATCATGCTGGGAGCTTCTTGCTTCCTCATCAGACACACAAGCCTTCGGCCATCCACTCGCTCCCGGCTCCCTCCTTTGTGTAAGAGAAATCGCTGATTAAGAGCATGGGCGTTGGAGTTGGAGCAGCCTGGATTTGTGACTTGCTGGCTGTGTGACTTTGGGTGAGTTGCTTCGCCTCTCTGAGCCTCAGTTTCCTCCTCTGTGAAACAGAGGGAAAAGTACTACGTACCTCATTGGGTTGCTGTGAAGCTTAAATATGTGTGAGTCTGGGTGCTGCTTCACACAGCGCCTGGCACCCAGGGTCCTCCACAAATGGAGCGGTTTTGTTGCTGTTATTGTCCCTCTGTTTGTGTCCCTTGGTTCCCACAGGGCTGAAGACGGCTGTCCCTGTGGTTTTGCGCGTGACTGTAGCTGCCTGCTCCCCTGCGGGAGGCGGTTGGGTCAGGGCCACCAGGATCTGGCTCTGATCTCAGGATCCTTCGTGGGACTGTGTGGTCCCCGCGGGTGGTCCAGGTGTAGGAACAGCTTCTAGGTGCCCACAGATTTGCCTCACCCTAGTCTCTACCTTTCTCCCCTCGCATCTGTCCCACGACCCCTGCGCCGGCTCAGACCTCCGTGGCTTTTCCCAAACCTCGTGGCAGCCTCCTCCCTGGCCCCCAGCCTCTGGTTCCCTCCCGACCGCAATGCCTGCTGCAGCCGGAGCGATCTTTCTCCAACGCAGGTGGGATCATGTCACTGGCTTGATTAAAACCCTTCCATGGCTCCCCATCGCCTACTGAATTAAGTCCAGACTCCGCACCGTGACATTCAAGGTCCTTGTAATCCGTCTGCATGCGCCTTTATCTCCCACGGTGCCTCCAGTCCGACACTCCCGCATCCAGCCACACCTGCCTTCTACCTGAACGCTCTTCCCCTGGCGACCCTACAACGTGGTCAAGACTCAACCCAAATGGTACCTGTTCCTTGCGTCCACCCATCTGTCTGACCATCCATCATTCATTATCCAGTTTAAAATATATATTTACACACACGTTAAGAGTTTACTATGTGCTAAGCATTGTGTTAATGCTAGAGAAACAATGGGGACAAGCAGACAGGACTCCAACCCAAAGGAGTCTGGTGGTCCCAGGAATGAGGTGGACAATTAAGCAATTCTCATAAGCCGTGATGAGAGCCAGTGTGGGGGTCGGGGTTGTGAGCAAAGGCTTCCAGGAGGAAGCGCTGTTTAAGCAGAGACCTGCAGGCTGAGTAGTGGCTGTCTAGGGGTGAAGGGGGGAGAAAGGATGGGAGCGGGGAGAGCAGGCCCCAGACCAAGGGGTGAGGGCACCGAGGCCCGAGGTGAGGAAGAGCATTAGAGGGACTGCAAGTTCAGTTGGCTGAGCGCAGGAGGCTGAGTGGGAGCTACAGGAAATGAGGCCAGCGTGGCGGGCAGAAGCCTGTGGGTCTTGAAGCCCACAAAAGGATCTTGGACTTCATCCGGAGAGCACTGGGGAGCCACGAAGGGTTTCAGCGGTGGGGTGGCATGGTGCAATTTGCCTTTAGAAGCCTCACCCTGCTGTGGGTGGAGAATGGACTGGTGGGGAAGACGGTGTCCAGCGCTGCTGGTGGCCGGGCCTGGGGAGTAAAGGAGGGCTTGTGAGGGTTGGAGGCGAATGGACAGGGCCGGGAGACGTCGTGGACATGGGGGACAGGAGGAGTCCACGTTTCTGACCTGGGAGGCTGAGTGGGTCATGCAGGGAGCTGGGCTTTCACGAGGAGGTGGAGACAGCTGTGGACGTGTTGCATGCGAGATGCTGGTGGGACCTGTGGTGGAGATGCCCTTTTTGTGAAGAAAAGACTGGGCCCACCCTGAGAGTTGTAGGCCAGAAATAGGTCTTTGAAGCCACAGGATGGACAAGATCACCCAGGATAATTTCGTAGAATGGAAAGAACCGTGAAGGACCCGCAGATTTCAAGGACAGATGCACCCCAGGAAGCCTTCTCTGACCCATCCAGGCACACACGACTCCCATCTCTGCTGAGCCTCGGAGCAGATAATTTAGATTATTTTTTTACTGCCTGCCTTGTATCATCCACGAGATCCTAGTTCTCAACCAGGGGCGATTTTGCCCCCTAGGGGATGTTTGGCAATGTCTAGAGATATTTCTGGTTGTCACAACTGAGTAGGGAGCTGCTACTAGCATCTAGTGGGTAGAGGCCAAAGATGCTGCTAAATAACCGGCAGGGCCCAGGACAGCCGCCACCCCAAAGAAGGATGCAGCCCGAATGTCGACGGTGCAGAGGCGGAGAGAGCAGCCCTGGATGAGAAGAGCTGAAGGCAGGCACCTGGCCTTTTCCTTTGGTCTCCCCAGCGTCTCCCATGGCACCTGGCACGAGGCAAGCTCCCACTGAATTAAATTTCGTCTTAAGGAGGGGCCTCAGGCCACACAGCGTTGAAGCTGGCAATACTTAAGCCCCAACCCTCCCCAGCAGGCTGGACCAACCTCATACACAGGATAGGCCAAAGGAGGGAAGGAAGGATGGGCTGATGGGGGAAACCTGCTGAAAAGCTGCCAAAGACCCCAGAGGTTGAGGACATGTTGCTGCGTATAGTTCCCCAGCCTTGTTTTTTCCTTGTCTTGTTAACTTCTCTTGTTTCTTTGTCACTCAAGTAAATATATGTTATTTTTTTAAATAGGTAAGTTACAGATAGACAAAAAGAGAAACAGGACAACGTACTGATGGAGAGCGTGAACTCTGGAGTCACGGCCGAGTTTAAATTGTGGCTCTGCCACTTGCTGGTTGAATGAGCCTCTGTTTCCTAATCTGTAAGATGGCTTTAATAAACCTACCTCGCAGGGTTGTAGGGAAGAGTAATGAGGTGGTACAGGCGAGGGGTGTAACGCTGGGCTCGTAGGCAGTGTTCAATACAGAGCGACTACATATGTGTGTGTGCATGTAAATTCACATGTACCTACATATATGTATGTGTGTGTTTTTCTGTATGTGAAAGCATTTTTAATTAGCCATAATCCCACCACCAGTTGGCTGCCATTTCGGTGCATATCCTTCTTGATGTATATAGATTTTTAAAAAATAAAAATGGCATGTTGCTTTATACATGTGCCTTTGTAACCAGCTTTTTTCACTCTATAATATATTGTGAATGTCTTGCCATTTCGATAAATATACATCTACATCATCATTTTTTAAGAGCTGCGTGGTTCTCCATTGTGTGGCTGGACCATAATTCATTTAACCAGTCCCCACTGTTAGACATTTGGGTTGTTTCCAATCCTTTGCGATTACAAACAATTCTGCGATGAACATCCTTGTACACACAACTTCACGCTCTTGTCCGATGATTTCCTTGGGGACCACTTGGACATTTTTGGCAGGAGGCGTGTGGCCCTGACCAGATTCCTCAAGTGGAAGCCCTTGGACCCAGTGAGGAGGGGGCTTGGGGGCCGTCCCTGGGGAAGGGAGAGGATGCTGGGTGGCAGAGACCTGTGTTGGCTCCCGGAAAGCAGGTTCTGATGTTAAGATTGGACTTCTCTGTGAGCAAAAAATGAGAAGGCTCCACTTTATCTCTCTGTTGTCACTGTGGTACTTGCAAAGTAGGGGACTAGGGGGTGCGCAGGTGGACTCTGCGTGTTGGGTGTGTGTGTGTGTATGTGTGATGGGCAGAGTGACAGACGCCAGGCAGGCAGGGGACGCAAGGTGGATGGGCCCAGGCGGGCTGATGGATGGGTAGCCAAGGCAGATGGATCCAGGTCACTGGGCAGACAAGATGATGGGCAGTGATGAGGCAGACAGATTCAGGTGACCAGACATAGGACTGTGGCCTCACCGTGGGGCCCACAGGAGCCAGGGGCTGAAATCATGTTTTCAGAGACAACAGGGAGATCCTGGGAGACGCAGCCAGGCCCCAAGGCCAAGAGCCTCCCTGGGCTTCTGCCTTCTCTCATCTGAGCAGCTGTGTTTAGGGTTATGTACTTTAGAGTTGAAAGGGCCTTTAAGTGTTGATGGGCCCTACCCCATTTCATAGATGGGGCCCCAAGGCCCAGGAGAAGAAGAGAACCTGCCCAGGGTCCCACAGCATCCCAGCGGCAGAGTGAGCCCTCTGCCCCTACTTTAGTCTATTTTCATTTCCATTTTTCCAAATGAGCCTCTCACATGGGTTTGAGGGGAAGGGGCGAGGTCGGCAGAAGGGGAGATGGCAGCACAGCTGGGGAGGAGGACTAGGGGGTCAGAGTGAGCCTTGTCATGAATTTCTCTCTCCACCCCCCTCCCGTGACTCTATTTATACCACACTCCTGTGTACAGTTGAGAGCACAGACCTGGGAGCAAGACCACCCCAACCTTGTGCCTCAGTTTCCACATCTGTACCTACCTCGTGGGTTTGTTGAGAGGATTAAATGAATTATTAGAAGTAAAGCACTTCAAATAGTGCCTGGCCTCTAGGGAGGGCTCTGTAGGCATGAACTACCAATATTACACTATCTTGCCTGTAGTTTTTCCTTTGAATTCTGTGTGTGTGTGTGTGTGTGTACATGCATGCTCACTTGCACCTACACAAGCTGGCTTTCCCTTGAAAGCAAAGGTTGTGTCTTTCTCATCCTGTACCCTCCCCCTCCCACCATCAGGGCCCTTTAGCCACTTGGGCACACAGTCGGTGCTCAATCAATGTGTCTTGATGAAGTGACTCATTTGATTGTATCTTGTCGAAGGGACTAGGGAAGGTTTCATTGGGAGGCAGCATTTGAGCTGTGTGTTGAAGTCTAGGATGGCGCTGCTGCAGTGGAGGTGACCAGGTAGGGGTGGGGGCCTTCCAGGTGGTGGGGACAGCATGAGCAATGGGGGAAGCTTGGTGAATGTTTGGGTGGCAGTCAGTTGCCTGGTTTGACCAGAGCACAGAGAACATCAAAGGAGGAAAGGGAGAGACCAGAAAGGGGAGGTTCAGCTGAATTCAGAGATGTGGAACCCCAGGCTGAGGAATGCAGGCAATAGGGAGCTATCAAATGTTGCCGACTGGAGCTGAGCTTTAGGAAGATCATGCTGATAGCATTGTTTTAGGATCAACTTGAAGGAAGGAGAAAGGAAGCAGGGGGCAGGAACAGTTGAAATCATCCAGGAGACATGTGGAGTTGGGGCTTGAATGTCATGGAGAACAGGGGCCGGAGGGAAAAGGCACCAAGGAAATAAGATCAACAGGACCCAGAGATGCTGGTTGTGGAAGATGAGGGAGAGGGAGAAATGAAATACAACCAGGTCTCAAGCCTGGGTGTGTGGGGGAACTGGGGTGCCATTACCCAAGTTAGGGGAGCCTATACTTGGGATATGTGGGAAAAGTTGAGACTCCAGCTGGGATTATTCATGCATCCAGCATCCTGTCTAAGCCATCCATCCATCCATCCATCCATCCATCCATCATCCATCCATCATCCATCCATCCATCCATCCATCCATCATCCAATCCATCATCCTCCTGCCCACTCACCTCCATTTAATCATCCATCTGCCCATAGTCCACCCTCCTTCACCCACCCTCACCCCTCCATCTATCCACCCGTCGCTCACCACCATGCATTACCACCTTTCTTCTCATCTTCTTGCTACCCGTCTATCCACTCTCATTTATCCACGAATCCATCAACTTATTCATCCAGCCAAGAAACATTTCTTGCTAGCCTACAATGTGCCAGGCTCTGGTAACATCTTGCCACAGGCGTTTGGTGATGCTTCATAATAGAGTAATTAGAAAAACCAACGGAAGGGACTGAAATTATTTTACCTAGAAGAGAGAAATTTTGGAGGAGACTGACTCTAAAGCTATGACAAATGTCCCAATAGAAGGTGGCCTGTAGATCAGCTGTGTTCTGTTCCAGGACAGAGGAAATTGGCTGTTCCTGCAGCTGGAGGGATCAAGCTTAGCTTGGAGGGAGAACTACCTTATTGATCATTACCGGTGTCTGAAGGACCTCCCTGAGAATGTGTTTGGGCTGGAGCAGGATACGAAGTCTATACGGGTGACTCAGAGGGAATGGGTGCAGACTGGGGCATTTATGGAGTAGTTACTGGGAAGGACTCAGGGCTTAGCCTGGAAGAAAGGTGGGGGTGGATGAGTGGAGACGCAGAGGACCAAGGTGAGGGCACCTTTAGGGGAAGGGGGCTGTGTGGGCCGAGGAGACAGACCTGTGGCTAGGATGAGCCAGGCCAGCATAGGGCACCCAGGTAATGATTTAGGAGGAAAACACTGAGAATTAAATTTCTCAAAACAACTCTTAGAAGGAGGCCCTCCATTCTGCCCACTCAGCCTCTCCCTGTATAAGCCAATGTTTCTCTCTGAGGCCCGACCCCTCCCAGAGCCTCTGCCTCCTCAGTTTAGCCCTTGATCCCTTCACTGAGCCCATGTTCTCTGTTCAGAGCCTTTGTCCTCTCAAGACTTCCATCTTCCTCACAAATCCTAGGGCCCAGCTGAGCCCCTGGCCACCTCTCACGGAGCCCCCGTCTTCTCTGAGCCCCTACCTCCTTGTGGAGTCTCTCTCCTCTCATGGCAGAGACTCTCCATTTCCCAGAATACCCAACAGACCTCCTGCTCCCCCCTCAAAAGCCCCAGCCCCCTGCAGAGCACCCCCCCCTCCTGGAGCCCCAACTCCTCTCACTGTGCACCACCCCTCCTGGAGAGCCGGGCTCCACGGAGCACCTGGCTGCCTCATTTAGCTCCTGGCCACTTTCTGGCATGTACTTCCCTTCCAGCCCCTGTTCCTGACAGAATTCTGAACTCTCCCTGAACCCCCGGCTCCTCTCTGAGCCCCTTCAGTTCCCTCACCCTCCGCCCCCTCGCAGAGCCCGCTCGCTGGTGCCACCGCCATCCCAGGGACGGCAGCCTGCTCTGTACCCTGGGGGCTTTGAGGATGGAGGGACTCTTAGGTCCCCAAGTGGGCTGGCCTGGGGGTGGAGACCAGCAGCTCTGACAGCTCAGCTCAGTTCGTGAGCTGAGAGAAGCTGGAGACTCTCGCTGCTTCTGGGTTAGGAAAACAATCACAAATTAGAGAAAATGCTTTGGGAAACTGCTCTGCTGCGCGAGAGGGAGGCTGTCTCAGGAGGGAGGGAAAGAGGCTCCTAAGCCAGCAATGGCTCCCTGTGGCCTCGCCCATCCGCTCCAAACCATCTGCTTGGTGTTGGAGGCCCCATCGCATCATCCAACATGGTTGCCCGCGGAGCCCTGACACACACCTGCTCCAGCTAAGCCATTGCTCCGAGGTCCATGCCCACCTGCGGACCTTTGCTCACTCGGACTGAGCTCCTCCATCCGTTCAGTCTGAACGCCCCCTTTCAGCCCTTCCTGAGCCGTTGTTGCCTATCTCGTCTCTTTGATGGTCCCTTGAGGACAGGAACCACGTCTTGTACTAAAGGCAGACAGATCTCGGCACCAATCCTCATCTGATACGCATTGGCTGGGTGGCTTTGGGAGGGTCTCTTTGACTTTCTGAGCCTCAGTTTCCTCATCTGTAAAATGGGGAGAGTAAGATCTCCCTTGCTGGGTTGTTCCTCAGAATAGGTGAGGCAATGGGCACACAGTGCCTTGTTTGCAGTGGGTACCAAATCAATGAAGATGCCCCTTTCTGCCTTACAGCCGGATCAGAACTTTGGGCTGTGAGGGCCAGCACTTATCATGAATGTCCTCTTAGCAGCAGCATCCCCAGCTGCCTGTTCTCTGCGTGTCTGTCCACTATTCCCCTCCTGAGAAGATACAAAAAGAGGCTGCATGGGCTTCAGTGCAAGCACTTGGGGAGCCCTGATGTACAAGAGTTGAATGTTAGGAGTCTTCTGGCCATCAGGCAAGACTCAAGCCAGGCCAGCTTCATCAGGAGGAATTAGATAGTAGCCAAGAGCTTAGATTCTTTAGCCAGATGGTCTGGGTTCGAGTCCCTGTACTGCTCCTCCCCAGCTCCCTGAGCTTACGCATGTGATTTAACTGCCTCAGTTTTCCCATCTATAAAATGGAGATGATAATCACAGTGCCTGCTCCACAGGGTTGTGGGGAGGATTAAATGAGCTAATGTTTGTAAAATGCTTAGAACGGTGCCTGGCATCTAGTAAGCCTATAAAAGAGTTTGTTTAGTAAAACCGATGAGGGATTCAGGGACATTGGAGTGGGCAGCAGGGGAGTTCAAGCAAGATGAAAAATGGGCTTTCGGAACTGGGTTTCTGCAGAGCTGGAGTCCAGCAAGCTGCCCGTTAAATTGGCCTCTTTCTGAACAAGGAGAGCATGGGATGTTCTTGAAGTAAAAAGGCTTTTTCTGGAGACCGCTGGGGTGCCATTTGGAGAAGGATGGGTCCGGGGATGCTGCAGGCAGAGGCAGCCTCTGTAGAGGGCAGCAGGGAAAGGATCCAGGGCTCTGGGGACACCTCTGAGCCCCGCCCGTCTCGCTTTCCATTTCTCTGGCCCAGTGGAGGCTGCTGGCGTGACTGCTGTTTCTGTCAGCGAAAGGTGAGGTTGACCGCTGTGCCCCCTTGATGGGGGAGGGCCAAGACACTTTGTCAGAGTCTCAGAGAATCCCTGCCACAGTCTGGCTGGACGGGGAGCGGAGGGTGTGTCCTGGAACCGTCTCCTCAACCTCAGCCGGGTCTGGAATTAGCCCTGTTACTGCATGTCTGCTCTGTGCCAGACCTGTGCTCCACACAAGGAGGATGCAGTGGGCCAGACATTGCCCTTGACGCATTTGGGAGAAACACCAAATTCCTGGAATCTCTCATCTCCATGGGCCTCAGTTTCCTTATTTGTCCTCTTCCTTTTCCCAGAGTGGTCCTTTCACCTGCCCTTCTCTTTCCCTCCTCCTCCCAAGGCTCCTCCCGGAGCAGAGGATGGAGGAGAGAGAGAGTTTGTACAAACTGGGGGCATGGCTGGAACTTCTGATTGGCTGGTTAGGGCCATTCTTCTCCCTGGTTGCCATAGCAGCCATTTCCTGGGTTGTCAGTGATGAAACTCGTAACATTGTTTTCAAATAATCCGTGTAATTGAAATAACAATTGAGCTGTTAACTCGTCTCTCACATCCGGGCTAGGACAGATCCTCCTCTGCTACACCCTCCTGCCCACCCCAGGAAGCTCTGGCCCCTCCCCACCTCCTCTCTGTGGCTCCAGTCCCTTCCTTGGGTTGGAGGAAGAAAGAGGAGCTGGCTTTATTATAACTCAGAAACTCAGGCCCCCAGAGCTGAACCAGAACTCAGAAACCAGAAACCCCTGCTTTTGCAACTAGAGGCACAGAGCAGGAAGGGGTTTAACAGGGTCACACAGGAAGCAAGCAGCTGAGATAGGACACAAAGTTCTGTCTTTAATGGAAGTTGGAGTCGATGTGTTGCCTTAAGGGGTTGACATAAAATCACAGAGCTGCCCCCTTCTAAGCACTTGGTCTTGTATGAATCCTTACCCACCCCATCCCCATTTTACAGGTAAACAAACTGAGGCCCCAAGAAGTTACGCTTAATACAAGTGTTTTTATAACTTTTCAGAAAATACCTGTTGAATGGATGGATCTCAAAGAGCACAGACCACTTCTGTCCCTCTTCACCCGCGCCCCCCAACCAGGAACTGAGACCTATGTCTTCAGTCAGAGGACTTCTTGGAAGAGGGGAGTGAGGGCAATTTGGGGACATGTAGGTTAGAGGAAGAAGAGGAGGGATTCCCGGAAGAGATAAGAGAGGGAGGGAATTCCAAAGCACTGACCCTCCCCACCCCCATCTGCTCCTAGCTTGGGTCAGCAGCTGTGTATTCAGAAGCATCAATGTGAACAATGCAGGTCCCTGCCCAGTCCTCCGCCTGGGATGGGTTGGAAAATGGAAGAAGCAAGGCGTCTTCTGAGTACGTCTCCGCGCACGTGCGGAATGCAGGTCTGCAAGGACAGCTGCCTGGAGAGGCAGCTCCACCGAGGATAAAAGGCTTTTTAAAAAAAGAAAGGAAAGCGCCTGGTCGCTGTCCAAGGTACTATAGCAGGGTCCGCACGCTGTGTGGGGAGCTGGAGCGACAGGCACTTGCTGGGATTGGGGGTGGGGGCAGTTCTTTGAGCGTGAGACTGGGGGACAGCAAAAGGTTGGCTTCCTTCTTTGGATTCTAGAGTGCTGGAATCACTAAGGGTCTTGGCAACCATCTACTCCCTCTATTCATTCATTCTTGTTTATGAAACATTTATTGAGCACCTACTCTGTGTCAGGCACTGTGTGGGATACCAGGACATGAGAATTAGAGACACTCTGTCTCTATCTTCAAGGACTTTCAGTCTAGTGGGGAAAACACACACACACACACACACACACGTCCCCAACACTGGCCAGGGGTCTTCTAGAGGGTTAGAGGGTGGTAGATGCAGAGGCACAGAGCACGGAGTGATTAACTCTGCCTGCAGGAATAAGAAAGACCTCCTGGAGCAGATGACTTGGCCTCAGTCTTGAAGGATGAATAGGAGTTCTCCAGGTGGATAATGGGGCGAATAGCATTTCAGAGATAGCATAACTAAAGGGAGGGAAGTATTCATGGTTTAGAGAACAGTGAGAGGTTCTGTGTGGCTCAAGTGTTGGCTGCCTTTGAGGAAACTGAGTTCCGAGAGGGGCAGTGACTTGCCCAAAGTGCCACCTTGAGTTGGGCACAGCCAGGACAAAAACACAAGATACCTTACTTTGTCAGAAAACCAGAACATCTGAGCTCATTGGGTCTTTGAAAGACTAGAGTCCAAACTGCCCATTTTTCAGATGGGGAAACAGGGTTAGGGATGTTCAGTGCTGTGCTTGACGTCCCACAGTAAGGAAGGAGCAGAGCTGGAATTTGAAATTTGATCTGTCTGAAAGCAAAGCCTGAACTATTTTCGCGGAACCAAAGCTGGGAGCAGGGTACGTGCAACCTCAGCTCTGCTAGAGAGCAGAAGGCTCAGGCAGGGACAGGCTGCCCCAGTGGGACCTGTGCATGTGGTGGAACAGGCAGCGTGGACCAGCGCCTGCCACATTGTTGGCACTCAACGCTTGCATAGGAGGAGCACAACTCCAGCAGGAAAGCTCAGCCTCAAGACCTTCCTCTTGGCTGGAGTGGAGCTGCGTCCTGCTTGCAGTCCTGTCCTTGAGTCTCTGAGTGACCTTGGGCAAGACACTACCCCTCTCCAGGCCTTAGTTTTCATGATCATCTGTATCATAGGAGGATTCTCCTTGCCTACTTTTTGGGGTAGTTGTTCTTAATGGTAGGAAGGGGGGTGGTTTTGGCCCCCAGAGAACATTTGGCAGTGTCTGAATGGTTTTGGTTGTCACAACTAGGGGGACAGGGGTGCTACTGGCATCTAGTGGGTAGAGGCCAGGGATGCTGCTGAACATCCTACAGTGTGCAGGACAGCCCCCACCACAGAGAATTATCCAGTTCAAAATGTCAATAGGGCTGAGATGGAGACAGCCTGTGCTCTGAGCCTTTTTTGTGACGATCAAATGAGGCCAGGGTGGGCACTGTGCAGAGGTGCACCCCAAGCTGTCACATAGAGAAGCAGAAGTGGCCTTGATGTCAGGCAGACCTGGCTGTGTTGAGAGGTGCTTAACCTCCTTGAGCCTCGGTTGCTTCATCAGTAGAGCGAGGGCGGTAGTAATGGCACCTATCTCAGGATACCACGGAGAAGATGTGATGAGATATCACATATGCAGATGGAGAGGAAGACAGCAGCACAGGAAGTCGGGGGACCCTCACCCTGAGCCCCTCTCCTGCAAATGGAAGCCCTGAGCCTTTAAGTGCAAATTCCAGAGCCAGCTCTGCCACTGAGAACTATAGGATCTCAGAAAACTTGCTTAACCTCTCTGTGCCTCGATATCTCATCTGTAAAATGAGATTACAATAGTACCTACCATATAGGCTTGGTGGGAAGATTAAAAATGAGTTAACAGATGTAAGATACTTAGAGTGGCACAGGGTAAGTGCTCTGCAAGTTGCCAGCTCCTCCTCCTCCTGTTACTATTACTAGCATTATTATTATTATTTGGATTCTGTCTTGAACAAGGCACTCACACGAGTTGCAGAGGGTGCCTCAGACACTGGCCTCTCCAGATGCCATCTCTCTACAGCTCTCTGCCTATCCGTCCCCCTGCCCCAGGCCTCCCCTGCCCCAGCTGAGGCCCTCTGTGCCCCTGCCAAGGCTGCTGGTCTCCCTCTGAACAGCTCCCACCCTGCTCGTCTGTAGCTTCATGAGTCCGTCTCCAGCTGCACCCTCCTCCTCTCCCCTTGAGTCTGCCAGAGCCAGAGATAGCTCTGAGAAGCGGAATCCACGGGGAGGGGGACATGTGGGAGCCTGCACCTCACTCTATAACTCAGGCCCCATCCCACCAGCCATCAGCCCTGAATACTCACGTCCTGAGCCCTGGCCCATCTGCAATAGCCCTTGGCTAACCCTTTGGAGAATGGGTAAGTTCTCCAGCACAGGGTTTCTCAACCTCAGCCCTATTGACATTTGGGACCAGATAGTTCTTTGCTGAGAAGAGTTTTTCTGTGAACTGTAGGATGTTTAGCAGTATCCCTGGTCTCTCCTCACTAGACACCAAGGGCTCCCCTCCTCCAGTTGCCACAAACAACAATGAGTCTAAACGTTGCCAAATGTCCCCTGGGTGACAAAATTACCCCTGGCGGAGAACCCCTGTTCTAGAGCTTTGCTATCAAATGTGATTTTCTGTCTTATAGTATCCCAGCAGAGAAGCGTTTAAAACCTAATGAATGTCCTCAAATTGGGCCCCTGCTGCCACCCTCAACTTTATCCCATTTTTCAACCAAAGTTCCAATCCTTTGACCCATTCTCAAAACCAATTGGCCACAAGCATCAGGCCCAATTCCAAAACTCTCAGCCTTAACCAGAAACCTTGGGGCTTAATCGTAAGTCAAAAACTGCAACCTGTTCCCCAAACCCCAAACCTTAATCCAAATCCTAACCCTAAACCTGTGACCTATTCCAAAACTTCAGATCCCTTAACCCCAAACAATTCTAAATCCAAAGATTAGTCCCAATAGGAAACCTACACATCCAGATCCTTCCAGCACCAGCTCCTAATTCCTGTCCCTTCTGGCCTCTGGAGATCCTTTGGCTCAAGCTTCTAGCCTCTCCCCTCCAAGGTAACCCCAGGTCTCTGGGGAGAGGCAGGAAGGGCCACAGGAGTAAGAGGCTCCAGGAGGCAACTCTGTCTGTTCCTAACCCCTCCCTCACACCACCCCAGGCAACCCATCTGGAAATTCTATTATTTATTCACTTGTTTATTCAAACATCTAAGGAGCACCCAGTCTGGGGGGCTTGTGTTGGACACCAGAGAAACAGTAGAGAATTGGACCCCAATGCGGCCTGCTATTACTGGGGGGACAGAGAAGTAGGCAAATAGTTCAAAACAATGACTCCAGAGTCACTTAAGAAATAGCCACTGAGCACCAATTATGTGCCAAGCACTGTTCTAAGTGCTGGCAATACAGCTCTGAGCATGAAGGACAAAGCCACGACACAGACAGCTCATGTTAAAGGCGAGGAAGCGGGTGATAAATAAGTGAATTAGTGATACGTGAGACAATGCCAAGTTCTACTGGGGGGAGGGAGGACCTGGGGGGTGGAGAAGCTGTTCTAGCTCAGGTTGTCAGGGAAAGCCTCACTGGGCTCAGCCATTTGAGCCGACCCCTGAAGGAAGGGAGAGAGTGAGCCAGGCAGCGGGGCAAGGGTGTTCCAGGCAAGAGGACCAGCAAATGCAAAGGCCCTGAGGTGGGAACATGCCCGTCATATTCCAGAACAACCAGAAGGCCAATGTGGCTGCAATGGGTGGGAGAGGGAGGGGGTAGGAGGAAGTCAGAGAAGTAATGAGGCCAGATCATGTTGGGTCTTATGAGCCATTTCACTCCGAGTAAGACGAGAAGCCCAAGGAATTTTGAGAGGAAGAGTGTTATGATCTGATTTATGTTTTGACACCATAACTGAGAACGGTCTATACGGAGCAAAGGCAGGAGCAGGGAGACCAGTGAGGAGCCTGTTGCAATAAGCCAGGTGAGAGAGGATGGTGGCTTGGACCAGCCTGTTAGCAACGAAGGTGGTGAGAATGGTCAGATTCCGGGTCTATTTTAAGTTAGAGCTGGCAGGATTTGCTGATGGATTGGATGTAGGGTGTGAGATAGAGTGAAGTCAAAAATGACTCCAAGGCTTTTGGCGGAAGCGGCTGGAATAATAGAGTTGCCAGTTACTGAAATGAGAAAAGCTGGAAGAGGAGCAGTTTTACATTTATTTTCTTTTATTATCATTTGTGGGAGGGTATAGAACTCAGGAGTTCTGTTTTGGATGTGATGAGTTTGAAGTGCATCTTAGACATCCGAGTGGAGACGTTGAACGGGCGAGTCGACACGTGAGTTGGGGTTGCCGGGAGAGATCTGAGTTGGACACACACCCTTGGGCGTCATCAAGCTGTGAGACTGCGTGCAGCCACCTGGGGAGTGGCTGTAGACAGAAAAGATGAGTGACCCGAGGACTAAGCTCTGGGACCCCCAACAGATGGAGGGAGATGAGGTGGAAACAGCAGAGGAGCCTGTGAAGGGACGGCGGGAGGTATGGGACGCAGGAGGAGCATGGGGTGCCCTCATGGCTCCCGGCACCATTTATCATACCATTTAATGAAGTCATGGGTCAAGACAGAGAAGTTGCTACAGAGGAGGGAGACACCAAATGCAGAGCAGCCAGGGAAGGCTTCCTACGTTGGCGATGACATTGGAGCCTGGCTTTGAGTGAGTGATTATTTTATTAAAAATCCCCCATCAGACCAGATTGGGAAAGGGCGTTCCAGGAGAAAGAACAGTGCATGCAAAGACCACGAGGGCGTGCAGACCAAGCTCATGGTCCCTGCCTTTCCAAACCTGCTACTTCCTCTCTGTTCCCCACTTGACCAGTGAGGCCACAGTGCCGTCCTCTCCAACAGGGCCCTCTCCCTCACCTCCCCAAAGCTCTCCTACTGCGTCCTGAGGATTCTACCTGCTGTGTATCTCTAGAAACAGCCCACTCCTCTCCACCCTGGTCTGGGCCGCCATTGTCACTCTCCTGGACAGCGGCCTCTTCTCTCAGCTCCCCGTCTCTTTCTCAGCCACCCCGTGAGGGTCCCAGCAAGGGGAGGGGGCCAGTCTGCTTTACACACACAGCGGCCTGGGTGAGTTGAAAAACACAATAAGGTTCATGCCAGTCCTCTTCTTCCAAGGGTTTAACAGCTTCCCACTGCTCTCAGGATGAAATTTAAAACTTAACAAGGCCCACAAGGCCGTGCGTGGTGGGGCCCCCTGCCTGCTCTCCATGCTCGTGTCAGCCCTCCTTCCCCATCACTCCTGATGCGCCAGCCTCCTGCTGCCCTTCAGGTTTCTCAGTTCTGCCATCCATCCAGCCCCAGGGCCTTTACCCATGCTGTTCCCTCCACCTGGCTGCTCTCTCCTTCCCCACCCCCACCGTGTCAGTTAAAACCTGCTCATCCCTCCAGTCTGAGGAAATCAGCCTTCCTCAGGGAACCCTTCCCGGAGCCCAGACTGCACCAGCCCCCCTGTTTGGTGCTGTCCAGCCTCCTTGCGCTTTTCTTTTGTAGTCATTATTGCACATTTTAATGGAGCCGTGAGCTACTGAGAATAATAGCTAGCAGTTATTGCATACTTCGTGCTCAATAATACACGATGATAAGGACAGTACGTGTTTTTGTATATTTTTAGCCATTTAATTCCTCACACAAGCCTACGAGGCAGCTACTATTATTATTCCCATTCTACAGAGGAGGAAACTGAGGCCCACAAGAGGTTATTTGCTCAAGGTCACCCAGATAGCAAAGAGCCAAACCGGATGTGGACCCAGCAGCCTGGTTCCGGAGCCTGAAATGTCTGTCGTTTCTGGTTGCTGTTAACCCCATGGGATCACAGAGCACGGCTGTCTTGTTCACAGCTTCGTCTCCTGCATCCTTCACAAAGCTGAGTAAATGTTGAATGAATGAATGAATAAATGAATAGAAGTTTGAGCAGCGCAGAGTTTGCAGTGTGGGAACGCAAGCAGGGAGGCTGGAGCGATAGGCAGGATGAGACATGGAGGACCCTGAATGGCAACCGGCTGAGTCCAGACTTGGCTCTGGGCCATGGGGACCATGGGGCTGTCGTGAGCAGAACAGGGCGGAGCGCAGATAAGTTTGTTAGAAGGATCCCGCTGTGGGCTGCCGCGGAGGAGGGCCAGAGGTGGAGTCCTTCCCTGCCCAGTAGCCAGGCAAGACTGGCACCTACCCCCTCCCACTTGGCCCTATTTGCATTCCGCGTGTGGCTTGGGCTCCACAATTAACACAAAGGTACAGTCATTCATTCTGACTGGCGGACCCGGGGGATCAGCCGATCGGGGGCTGGCTGCGCAGGGCTTCTGCTGGGAAGGCATGTCACAGCACAGCGGCCACCGAAATGAAAAGCTATTAATAATGATCCTGGAACTTCACTCCCATCAGCTGTTTGTTTAAAGGTGTTCGGTACTTGGAGCCGCCTGATTTATGTGGGCAATAACACGCCCTGGTCGGTCCGCACTTTTTAAAGCAGCGCTAATGGGGTGGGACCGAGCCCACGGGGATGCTGGGGAGTAGAGCTTGAAGGCCAGGCCTGGTCAGGCTCAGACATCGACTCCCTGCCCAGCACCATCCTAAGAGCCCCTGGAGATGGCAAAAGGGAGAGAGCCAGGGGAGATGGGTTCAAATCCCAGCGGCTCCACTTGGCCATCTCGAGCATGTCTCTTTCCCTCCTTGAGCCTCAGTTTCCTCATCTGCACTTTGAGGAAAAGAACATCTGCACTGCAGGGTTGATAGGGGGATGAGTGAGAAGGATACAGTAAGTGCTCAATAATGGCTTTTTCCTCCTTCTCTTCTCCTCATAGAAAACTGTGCTCACCACCTGCCCAGGCCTCTCCAGGAAGGAGAAGCATTCAGCCCACTTAAGTGGGCTTATTCAGGATCCACAGTAGTATTTGACATTTACATTTCTGAAGACCTCACAACAACACAGGGAGAGAGGTAATATCGTGCCCATTTTAGCCATGAGAAAACTGAGGCTCAGAGAGGGAAAGAGACAAACCCAAGATGACCCAGCTCAAAGTCCACTACATTATGAGTTCCAAATGAGCAGAGATGGCATCTATTTTGTCCACCACTGAATACGCAGCCCCTTGCACAATGCCTGGCGCATAATATATGTTTGTTGAATTGAAAACAAAAAGTGTCAGAACCCTGAATCTTTGACTGGGAGGCCTACTGCCCTTTCCACTGGTTAATCCCATGGGTAGACACAGTCAGAAGAGCTGGGTCCTACCCTTACCTCTTAGGTAAGTTACTTAATGGGAACATTGGGTCAAATGACTCCAGGGAGGGGTTTCTCAACCTTGGCACTGTTGACACCTTGGGCTGGTTAATTCTCTGTTGTGGGGCTGTCCTGTGCACTACTGGATGCTTAGCAGCACCCTTGACCTCCCCCACTAGATGCCAGAAGCATCCCCCCAATTGTGACGAGCAAAAATGTCTCCAGACACTGCGAATGCCTTGGGGAGAGGAGTGTGCAAGATCGCTCCTGGTTGAGAACCACTGCTCCAGGAGCTTTCTCCAAATGAGGCACAACTTCTGAACAGCAGAGGTTTACATTGTGATTGGAGGTATGGATGGGAGACAAGACTTGAACGCCTGACCCAGCCTACAACCCAAGGAGAAGTGTCATATTGCCCTTTCCCCAAAGTCACATTTTCCCCCTTGGCCTGTTAAAGAGCAGTTCTTCTTGCCAGAGCCAATCACCAGGCAGTTTCTGCTGATGACGCTGACCTGTTCCACACACATGGACTTGCAAGGTTAAGCTTCCCAGAATGCATTGTGCTAAAACTGGGGACCACTGGGTCCCTACTGGGTTCAGAGGTGAGGGAGAGATCTGAGGCTGTGGAGTATGAAGGCCAGGAGTGATCAGAGCTGGTGCTGGGCGATTTGGAAAGACAAGAGAAAGCAAGAGGCAGGTCAGGGGCAGGTAGAGCCCAAGCAAAGATGGGGAGGCAGGCATGAGTAGTGGTAGGGAGCGAGGGAAAAAAAATGGCCTGTGCCCATTCCAGAAGGACAGACACCAGGACATCCTCCCTTCTCTGGTAGGCCCTCCCTCCCACTTTCCCACCTGGGGAAGCCACCCCTTTTCCACAGGGGACACAGTTTCTCCTGGCTCCAAGTCATCTCCTCCAAGCCTCCTTCCCACGGGGACCTCTTACACAGAGGCAGCCTGGAGGGGTAGAACTCGCGTACGCTTGACGTGGGCCACCATGGGTTCCAATTGCAGATTGGAACTTACAGCCCTGTGGCCTTGGCCAAGTCACATGACCAAGAGTGATACTCAAAATATTTAGCTGGAACAACACAGGCATTGACCACAGAGAACAGACGAGGCCTGAAAATAACCAGTAGGGCTGGCTGAACATCATCAGCCCTGTCTCCGAGCCTCCATCTCCACGTCCATGAAATGGTGACACTCGCGTCTACCCCATGGGGCTATGGGGTGAAATGGAGGTAGGGCACCCAACACAGCAAATGCATACAGCAGGCAATCAATAAACGTTCCTTAGGTTCCCCAGAGGATCCAGAAGGTGCTGAGGTTTGAATTCTCGGCAGTGGGCCCTGGATCCCATTCTCTCTTTCCAGCTGTTGAGGAAAGTTGTCTGATGAGCGGCTCCCTCTGGCCAGGGCTCAGGAGCACGAGGCTGACAGCTGTGCTGGGTCCAAAACATCAAACGCAGCCAGCGTGCACCACACACCTACTCTGCAAAGGCCCCAAGCTGAGGCCGGGGGCCCTTGACCTTGCTCTCAGGGGTCTTCGTCCTGCCCAGGGGCCCTGGAACACCCAGTTGTCACCCATCCCAGGAGGACCTGGATCTGTCACTCCATCCCGGTCCCAGCCAGCCCCCTCTCGGTGTGTTTAGGCAGCTTGTCATTACGAAATCCATTTTCTTATCTCCTACCATATCTATTTTTCTAATTCTTACTTAACGAGCTCCCCTGAAAATAAGAAAATCATTGGAACAATTTCCTTAAGTGTGAAAGATTAGTCTGAAATCGGCATTAAGGGGACTAATTACCTTCATTCTCCCACCTTTCCGACAGCCGTTTGTTAGCTACGAGGACTCATTCATCTGCTGCTCAGGGAAGTCAGTCAACATTTGGCTGCAGTGGGACTCTCCGCTCCTGCTTTCCCTCACAGGAGTGCGTGTGCGTGTGTGTGCATGTGTGTGTGTCCGTGTGTGCGTGTGCGTGTGTCAAAAAGAGAGAGACAAATGGGGAGTGGGGGCAGACAAGGGCAGAATGTCTCATGGGTAGGGGTGAGGGGTGGGATCTAATTCAGAATCGGGGTGGGTGGGTACCCAGGGGAGGTGTGGGCGTGAGCCAGCAACACAAGGCCTGACAAGCTCCCAGAGGGCCAGATCCCCCGCCACTGACTCGCTGAATGACTTTGGGGACGTCACATTGTCTCTTTGGGCCTCAGGTTTCTCATCTGTAGGTTGAAGGTAATTCCTTGTAGCCGCAGGAACAGCAATGTCCAGCTTCACTGAGGCCACGCGATGCCCAGACTCCACCCCCACCCCCGACTCTTAATCCTCCCAGGAGCCCCCAGGGTAGCGATTACCCTCAGCACAGTGGACAGAGCAGAAGTGGAAGATCAGAGAGGTTAGGTCACATGCCCCTGTCAGGCAGACAGTGAGTTCAGAGCTGGAATTGGAGCCTAAGTCTGTCTGACTGTGGAGTTCACGCCCTGTCCACTGTACCCACACTTCAGACCTCCACCTGCTCCCAGAATCACGCTCCCCCTGAACCTGGAGTCTGAAGACCTGGGCTCCAACCACAGCTTGATCTCATACCCATGACATGACCAGAGGCACCATTTTCTGAGCATCAGTTTTCTCCTCTGTGAAATGGGGACAGTGACCATGCTCCCTGCCATAGAATGATCTGGTGAGGCCCCCGTGTTGGAATGCGCTGTGAACAGAAATGTGACATGGAAAAATAAAAGACGGAACGGAGAAGCTGGCCTGAGGGAGGAGGACCCAGGGAGGGCCAAAGACGTGCACAGGAGCACGCTCGGAGTCTGCGGGAGCCAGGGTCAAGAACTCAGGCCCCTGGACCCCCAGCTCTCCTACACATGCTCAGCTGCCCCCGCTCCTGTCCCGACGTTGAGGGGCTTCCTTCCCGAACAAGGCCCTGAGCAGCGTGAAGGCTTGTGACTAGAGAGCACGTTGACAAATGGTGAAGCTGGGAGCGAGTCAGGGATTACGGGGAGCCAGAGTCCAGGCATGTACCTGGGGTGGGGGAGGGGCCGCCCCACCCCCTCTCCTGGGGAGAACTCTCTGGAGGAGGCGGATAAGCTTGGAGGAGACGCCGGGAACATCTTCCATTTTCCATTTAACCACCAGATATTGAATTATAAATAATTCATACACCTGCCAAACATTTGATTAAAAGAACCCAATTCGCACTGCATTTGTCAAGGGGTAAGAATTGCATTTGGTGTTTTTATTTTAATCTGTCCTTTAACTCTTTTACGAATATTTATTTATACTTGGCTGTCAGGTTTTATTCTATTTGCCCTGATTTTATTCTGGCTGTAGCTGGCATTTTTTCCTTTCCCTTTTTATTTTGTCACTTCTCCCTGGTAGTCGTGCATTTGAGGACCCAGAGGTAATAAATCTGGGAGTGAGACCCCCACTCTCTCTCTCCATGCACTCCTGCCCCGCCCCCATCTCCACCTACTGTTTACAGACCCTCTTTCCCCAGAACTGCTCCCCGCCCACTCAAACTAAGCTCCTCTGGGTCTTACCTGCCAAGTCCAGGGTGTCTTGGGCACATCACTCACGCATCTCAGTCTCCAGACCTCTGCCCATGTCCATCCCCTGCCATCCTCCTTCCTCATTGCCAGGCATAGGGCAGGCACTCAATAATTATTTTTGGAATGAATAAATGAAGCAACATCATTAAAGTCACCAGTATCGGGTCTTTGGGGACAAAAAGAAAAGTATTGGTATTCATCAAGTCTGGTGATGAGAATGAGCAGTCGCAGTGGACCTCAAAGCTAGACAAGCTTTAAACCCCAGCTCTGCCACTCACCAGCGGCGTGAATTTGGGTATGATACTTCAATTCCCTGGGTCTGCATTCCCTCAGCTGTAAGAGGCATCTACGAAAACAGCACCCACGTCAGAGGCTGATACAAGCATTAGTGCGTGTCCCCAGCTCAGAGTAAGCCTTCAAAACACAGCAGCTGCTATTTGCATTATAAACTCTAGCCTCCCTCTCTCCTGCTGTCCATGTTCCCACCTGCCCTTCCCGCTTCTCCCTTGAATCTGACGTTTTGGATGTATGGGATGTTATCCTGAAGGTCAGGTGTAGGTCAACAGATGTGTCCATGAGAAACCAGAAAAAGCTGGCCGTTCCCTTTGGTTGGCTCCCTGTTTTCGCAATAATGTGCTGTGTTTATCGGAGAGCTTACATGGGTCGGTTTGTGAGTTGGCATAAAAACTTGTTTCTGCCAAGTGATTCAGGTGAGCTGGGAATTTCCTTGAGACCTGTGTGGATGCTCCCTGAATACAAAGGGGCAGGGATGTTGTATGCCCAAGAAAGCCTGTGACTGTGACAACGAGAGCAGCCAAGCGGGTCATGCAATTTTTTTTAGTTACAAAACACATCCTCATATACATCACGTGTTTTATCTCCATCTCCTATAAAATCCTAGCAACTTCCAAAATCCAGTCCCGCCCCTCCTCTTCCCTACTGTCCTCTAGTCCCCCAGGTATCTCATAGGATTAGAAGGGACCTCAAGGCCCCATCTGTCACCTGAACTCTTCACCACAGCCTTGTCCCTTCCAAAGCCACACTCCACACAGCGTGTTCTTTCTGAGACCTAGCTAACTATATCGCTCTTTTGACTAAACATTCAATGGCTCCCCACTGCCCTCAAAGTAGAGTTCAAGATGGCCCTTGTTTGTGAGTGGGGTCCACTACCCCAGTTAGATTGTGGTGACTTTTCCTGTTGTCATCGATAATTTAACCCCATGAGAAGCCAAGCCACAAACTTCCTGGGCACCCAGTTTATGTCAGGCACTGTACCTGGCACATTCAGGGGTGAGTCAGGCCCCTCACTGAGAGCTGGCATAGCAGTGGGAAGAGGAAAAGAGAGGGAAATAGAGGGCTTACAGTGGACACTTTGCCCACAGCAACCTGCAAACTAGGTTTTAATTTGCAAAGCGAGGAAGTGCCTTGCTCAAGGTCACCAGTTGATAAGTGACAGAGCTGGGATTCAAGTCCGGATCTCTCTGAGTCGGATATCCAAGGTCTATCTTTAGCACCATACTGCCTCGCAGAAACTAGTGGGTGAGGGTCTCAAGAGAGAGGGCAGCCCCCAGGCCCTGCAGCTGAGGTCTTGGGGGCCGGGTCAGGTGGGGCTGTGGGACTTCTGCCTGGAGACTGCTGTCCTCCTGAGAGGGGGCTCAGAGGCGGGAGGGTGCCCCTCCCTGTCGTTATCCTAATGGCACCCGTGGCCTGGAGACAGTTTAAGAGGCATGTTCACCCCAGCACCTGAAGCAGTAGAAAGAGGGCCCTAGGCCATGGAACTAGCCAGCCGTGGGCTTGAATCTCAGTTCTGTCCCCATGCCACACGTGTGACCTGGGACGAATCACGCCCTGATTTCCTCCTCAATAGAACAGAAATTATAATCCATCTCTCAAAGTCTCGTTGAGAGGACGGAGTTGGGTCATGTGGGTAAAAAATGCTCTGTCAACCAGCAAATGAATTACACATTCCCTATGCACACAGAACTCCATCCTCCAAACAACTTAGGGAAATGAGCAGGGCAGGAATGTTTTTTAAGTTAATTTCTTTTAAAAATTCATTTTAATTTTATAAGAAATACATGAATCCATTCTTTTAGAAACCGGGACATTGTTGCTGAAGCTCAGGTCCCCTTTATCACCACCTCCAGTCTGATCTCGGCCCCACTTCCTCCCAAGTCACTCAGTGATGAGCCTGGCTGCGGGAGGACGTACCAATTTTTACTTGCACGTACGTGATATACACCCACAGGAAATAGGAGCATTGTTTTGTATTTTTTTTAATGTAAATGGATTCATACTAGATACATCATCACTCTGCAACTTGCTTTTTTCTCTCCCACAATGTTTTTGAAAGCTATCAGTGTTGATGTGTAGAGCTCTAGTTCATTCCATTTGAGTGGCTGTATTCCAGTGTTGTGGGAAGATACTCCATTTCGAGCGTCCATCCCTTACAAACAGACGTGTAGAATGGCCTCCCTTATTAACAGCAGTGCCTCGGTGGCTGTCTCTGTACACCTCCTAGAACGCGTGCTGATGTTTCTCTATAGTTTTAGTACAGATTTGTAGTAGATTGGGGCGGGGTTTATTAATAATGGTAAGAGTGGTCTTTCACTGGGCTTTTGCTGTGTTCCAGAAGCGTCGAGTGCGTTATCTCATTTAACCCTTACCCTAAAACCATGTGGGGGCAAAGATCGTGTCCAGTTTTCAGATGAGAAGGTTGAGGCCCAGATATGTGCAGGATTTCCTCACAGCCACACAGCCGGGTTGGGACAGAGTCTGTTCCAGGGCCCGGTTCTCCTCAGCCCAGCACACACTCTGCCCTGGCAGTGGTATTCCCCCTCGGCTTAGGGGGGTTTAGGGCAAGAATATCTGGAAAGATGAACCAGGCCATTCTGGACTCAGAGCCAGAATCCACAAAATTCCAAGTGGCAGGTGTCTTCTGGTCGTATGAAAGGTGTCCAGGTCATCTCTGGGCCGCAGGCTCATCTCGTCACCTGGGAGGACCACCCTGCTCCTGATGAGTTTCCTTAATGCAGACAGCAGGGGCTGAGACAGCCGAGGCAGGGACCGGCAGGAACATTGAACCATGGATTTCTAGGATCCTGGAGCTGGGTCAACCTTTGAGCAGAAACTGAGGCCCAGGGATGGGAGCGGGGAGGACTCTCAAAGGCCACACAGCCAGCTGGAGGACGAGCAGGGTCAGGAGGCTGCCTTGCCCCTGTCGCGTGGCCTGAGCAGTTGAGTGAAGGGACCTGGAAGCCTGAGCCCTGGTTAGCGGTTAACACAAGAAGCAAGCCAGGCATGGTCCCCAGAAGGTCAGGACAGACGGGGAAGAGCAGGAGGGGTGTCCCCAGGGAGCTAAGGCCTGGCTTCTGCTCCCAGCTTCACCCTTCCCTCCTCCTCGCCACCTGTTATGGCAGAGGAGCTGTCCTCTCTCTGCCTCGCCACCTGTTACGGCAGAGGAGCCGTCCATCTCTGCCTGTGTTCCAGATCCCCGTCCCCTGCTTCTGCCCTCCGTCCTCCGCGCTTCAGCCTCTCCGCTCTGCCGGCTCCTCCCCCTCAGCTCTGAACACACTCAACTGTCTCTACTTTAAAAAGTCCCTCCGTCACCCCCACGTTCCTCTCCGACTACGCCCCCTCCCTCCTTCCCTTCATAGCCCAATTTATCCAGCTATTTCCATCCCACTCCCTCCTCAGCACTCAGCCCACTCCAGTCTGGTGTCCGCCCCCTCCCGGTTACAACTCTCACAGGGTCCCCAGGCCTCCCAGGTGCTACAGATACCACGATGCTTCCAGTCCCCACCTCGGATCCCTTTACTGTCATCATGACCACACTTGGTCTCTTATCAATGTTGGACACCCAGGGCCACACCTCCTCTGAAATCTCCCTTCTCTGACCTCTGCGGCCCCACTGTCTCCTGGTTTTCTTTCTTCCTCTCGGATGGCTCCTTCTCCATCACCTTTGCCATCTCTTCCTCCATCTGCCCCTTAATTTGTTGAAAAACACTTATTAAGTTAAAAAAATAGTATATAGAGAAAAATGAACAACAATGACTTTAAGTCTCATCGACAGTTATGCCTCATTGATATTTTTCAAGAAATAGAGGTGGCACGTGTACCACACATAGGGGAGCACGCTCTGTGTACAGAGAGCTCCCCCGGCCAGCTGCTCTCTGGGGCTAAACCTCGTTCACAATTCCTCATAATTCCTTCTAGAAAAATGTTTTATTCCTTCTCCAGCACGTGTGTTTTTATATTATTCTTATTTACTCCGAAGGGCTCATGCTAACACCCTGTTCTGCTCTTCTGCCCTCTTCAGATCTTGGGGCTGACCCGGCCTCATTCTCGTCTCGAGCCATCTCAGCTGCCGTGGGTGGTGTCTTTGTGGGCGTAATGCCCACGTCACTTGCTGCCAACTTTAATTCTTCTCTGGATTCCAGAGCTGCATATTCAATCGTCCGTTGGGCATCTCCACGTGGGTAGAACCTCATACCTTTCATGGGTCCCAAGCCAGCCACCCGGGAATCACCCTGAGAGCCTAACGTCGTCTGTGGACTGTGTCTGAATCCCTGACGCACCACTGGGTCGTGGAGCCTTCTTGGTTCCAGATTCCTGGTGTGTCGCTGTGTGGAGTAAGAGACGGTCCCTGTCAGGTGCTCGGAGCCTCCCAGGGCACACAGTCCCTGCTCAGTAAGTGCTGGCTCTGGCTGTTGTTATTATCCATGACCCCTCCCTTTGCCCACCACCTACATCCCATCAGTCACCCTCAACGGTCCGTTCTCCCAGCTGGACTGGACTCAAGTCTCCCGCCCGGCCTCCCACAAATCCACCCCAGCCCCTCCATCTGTTCTGCTCTTGACAGCAGGAACGATCCTTCCAAAAGGTAAACCCAATCACTCTCACTCTCCTGTTTAACGCTTCAGTGATCGCCAAAACTTCTGAAGTCCAGGGTCTCTCCCATGGCCTGGGACATGGCAGAGACGCGGGGGGAATGACCCAGCTCTTCATGGCCAGCATCTTTTCTGATTGGTGGGTGCCCTGCTGACATGACTGTTACATATTTTGACACCAGCGACCTCGCCTGCCCCATCTCTCCCCCATACCCTTTATGGTTCACGTTCCAGTTGGAGCAAACATCTTATGTATCTCCAAACAGGACACTCTCTCGTTGACCTCTGTGCCTTCGCCCATGCCGTTCCCTGGGCCCAAGATCCCCTTTCCCTCCTTGTCACCTGGCCAATTTCTGCTTCTCCAGCAGGTCACTCTCCAAGAAGACCCTCCCTCATTCTGCTCCCCTACAGCCTTCCGTAAAGTTATCACACTCGTGGTTTCTCGGTTTCCCTCCATAACTGCTTTAACATTTTTTCTTGCCTATGGTCTCTCTACCGCTAACACGCAAGCCACCTAGGGGTGAGAGACTCGTCCCCCTGGGCCGCTACCGTCTGCTCAGCTCCTGGCATAGAGAGGGCATCCAGAAAACATTTGTCGAATCACTTATTAATTCATCCACTAGACAAATATTCGTCGAGCACCGTTCTGTGCTGCGTACTGCTCGATGCCCTAAGGGGACTGCAGAGAATCAAGCCAAGAAGAATTCCTATTCCAGTGAAGCACGTATGCTAGTGGAGAAAGAGAGAGACAAACATAAGCACAATAAATAAGTAACTCATATGTGAGGAGGTGATAAGCACCACGAAAAATAAAGAGGGGGGAGTTGGCAGAGCCTAGGAGGGGGGCTGCAATTTCTGATGGAGTGGTCGGGTTACTTTCCTCTGAAAAGATGATATTTGAACGAAGATATCAAAATGGTAAGGAAGGAAGCCCTGCAGATATCTAGGGGAAAAGCATTCCAGGCAAAGGGAACAGCCAATGCGAAGGCTATGGTGAGAGCACGTCTGTCTGCTGTGTTCAAGGAAAACCCAGAGGGCCAGCGGGGCTGGAGCAGAGGGAGGGAGGGGGAGAGCTGGAGGGGGCAAGGTCAAAGAGGCCGTGGAGGCAGATTGTGCAAGGCCTTGAAGAAACTCTGGCTTTTATTGTGAGAGAAATAGGAGACATTTTTTTCGACAGCTTTATTGAGGTGTAATTTACGTACTATAAAGTTCATTCATGGTTAGTGTACAATTCAACGATTTTTAGTAAATTACAGGGTTGTGCAGCCACCACCATTATGCAGTTTTAGAACATTTCTTTCACCTCAGAAAGATCCTTCATGCCCAACTACAGTCCATCCCAGTTCCCGCTGCTGGCCCCAGGCAGCCTCCGATCTGTTTTCTGTCTCTAGAGATTTGGTTTTTCTGGACATTTCACATAAACAAAGTCATACAATATGTGCTTTTTTTGCATCTGGCTCCTTTCCCTGAGCATAACGTTTCTGAGATGCGTCCATATTACAGCACACATCAGCAGTCTCTTCCTGTTTATTGCTTAATAGTATTCCTTTGCATGGACATACCATGTCTTGTTTATCCATTCACCAGATGACAGACTTTTGGGTTGTTTTCATCTCTTTTGGCTATTTCAAATCATGCTGCTACGAACATTTGCTTACAAGTCTTTGCATGGGTTTATGTTTTCATTCTCTTGGGTGGATACCCAGAAGTGGAATTTCCAGGTTGTATCAAAAATTTATGTTTAACTTTTTAAGAAACTACCAAACTGTTTTCCCAATGGGCTTCTGTGTGGAGAAAAGTCTACAGTGCAGCCAGGATAGAAGCTGAGAGAACAGTTATTTAATTAACATAATTAACTAAATAAACCCACTGGGTTCGAGGAGAAAGGAGCTAGGACTGTCACCAAGTTGGCAACGAAGACCCTCATAGAGGACCCAGGCCAGAGACCCCCTGGCTGAAAACCCAGCCTTCCTGGCCCCAAAAAGGCACAGAGAGGCTTCTCCCGACCCCACCCCTTCATCCACACTGCCCAACCCCCAGACAGCGTCCACGCAGCCAAAGCGTGAAAATCCCCAGTTTGGAGAGGAATCAGCACCAGGCATGACTGTTCGAGGCCATGGAGCCCTCTCCCTGCAGGGCAGTGACAAAATTTTCTTTGCAATTAAAATTCCTTTGAAACTGGAACCAAGGAAAATGCAGAGAAGAAAGCTTTTTAAACTAGGGGAAATACTCCCCTTGGCAATTACCATGATGCATTTCAACAGAAGCTGTTTCTCCTCTCTCCTCCTGGCGGCTTCAAGGAACTGCTCCTGCCAGAGTCCTGCTTCTGCATCCACACAGGGCTCAGGGGCCTCCCTTGGCCTTCAAGTCTTTTCCCGGCTGGTCCTTGCTTCTCTGCCCACTCTTAGCTCTTGGATCCCCAACACGTTCCAGCCTTCACTTCAGGCCTTTACTTACAACGTCACTTCCTATGAGTCCTCCTTTCCCAACCCAGTGGCTCATCTGCTAAGATGCCATTCCATCTTTGTGCTCATCCTGGTCCTATCCACTACTCCCCGCTGTTGTCCCTCCCCATCCCACAGGGCTCTTTCTCTCCTCTGAGCTCACAGCCCTGCCTCTCTGCACAGCTGACCGAGCTCTGACCACAGTGCTCTGTTAGTTTCTTGGCCCAGGAATATGATGTCCAATGCATTAGAAAGAGCAAGGATGCTGGAGACCTGGGTTCATTTCATTCATTCAATCAACAAATATTTATTGAGCCATTACAACGTGCCATGCACTGTGCTAAGCCCTGGGAATTAGCAAATTCTGTGTTTAGAAAAAGGAGGCTAGGTTTTTAGGATCAACCGTTCAGCTGAAAAGAGCAAAGAATGCTGGGTAAAATAGAAAAAGCATCTCATTAAAGCATCAAAGAGTTGACAAGTAAACTCTTTGTAAGGAATTACCAGGAATTAGTAGGTCAAAAGTGAAGGGAAAACAAAAACCCAGAGAAATTAGAGAGCATAGAATCTGCTCTTGTCCTGAGGGCCTTTGCTGATGTCAGAAATTTTGAATTTATTTTTTTGATGATCTCACAGCAAAAGGGAATTGAAATCAAAGTCCATGGTCTGTACAAGGTGGGCAATCAAGTGAAGACCCTCACCAAAATAAACTGGGACTCCAGAGGGCTTCACCCTTGGGATAAGGGTGCACCAAGGATAATCCAGCCTTGAATCACAGATTGGCAGCCTCAGCAACACTACTTGGATATTCCAGGGACCTTAAGCCTCAAATTTTGTTTAAAGCAATTCCAGAATGGTAGCACCACAGCCAAATGCAAATCCTTTTCAGAAGAAAATACTTGCATCCTGGGCTTGACATTCTTCCTTAAAAAAGGAAGAGAAAAAAAATCCAAGTACAATGGCCAAAACACAGTCAAAGATAACCAGACATGCCAGAAAACAATGCTAATGAGCTAAGCACCAGAGGTATAATGTGAGTAAACAAATGACATCCCTTGCCTCATGGGGCTTACAGTCTAACAGGAAAGACAAACATCAACCCTCTTGTCAAGGCCACTAACAACCCCTGCATTGCCTAGTGGAGTCACTTCTCCATCTTCAGTTTACTTTGCCTTTCAGCAGCCTTCAACATGCTGACCTCTAGTTCCGCTCTTGGTTTCCATGACTCCAGTCTCTTGGATGGCCTCCAACCTTACTGGCAGATTCTTCTCAGTCTTTTTTTTTTTTTTTTTTTTTTTTCCATTTTTCTCCCCAAAGCCCCCCGGTACATAGTTGTATATTCTTTGTTGTGGGTCCTTCTAGTTGAGGCATGTGGGACGCTGCCTCAGCGTGGTCTGATGAGCAGTGCCATGTCCGCGCCCAGGATTCGAACCAACGAAACACTGGGCCACCTGCAGCGGAGCGCGCGAACTTAACCACTCGGCCACGGGGCCAGCCCCTCTTCTCAGTCTTTCTGCCTCCTTTCCTCCTCTATTTCATCTGTGATGTGGGAGTGCCCCAGGGCTCACTTCTGGGCCTGCTCTCTACCTCTCCCCAAGTGATCTCATTCATTTCCTCAGCATTAAATATCACCTACATGCTGATGAATCTCAGATTTATATCCCCTGTCCTTGTAGTTCCAGACTGTTCCATCCAACTGCCTGCTACACCTCTCCACTTGCATGTCTTGTGAATGTCTCAAACATAATATATCTAAAAAGGAAGTCTTGCTTCCGCCCCCAACCTTTTCTCCCCTAATTCACGCCATCATGGTAAATGTCACACCGTCCAATGTCAAGCCAAAAATTTAATCCTGCGTGCTGTTTGAATTAGGGTGGTGATGGAGATGGTGCAAAGTGGTCAATCTAGAGAGTTATTTAGGAAGTAAAGTGAACCAGACTTAATAATAGATTTTCCAGGGGATGGGAGCTGTCAATCATGACTTCCGGCCTTCTGGTTGGACCACATGACAGATATGGGTGCCGTTCACTGAGACGAGGCACCCTGGAGAAGGGCCAGTTTTGAGGAAGAAGAGCATATGTCTGACTTGGGACATGTTGGGTCTGAGGTTTCTGAAAGACATCTGAGTGGAGGTGTTGAGAGGGCAACTGTACGTTTTGTCCCTGGACTTCAGAAGGGAGGTTGAGACTAAGTTTGGGAGTCATCAGAGTATTGATGGTGATTGGAGCCATCCACATGGCTGAGATTGCTTGGGAAATGATTGAGGAGTGTGAAGGTGGGATAGAGGAGGATAAGCCTGCAAAGGAGATACGGAAGGCATTACCAGGGAGGTAGGAAGGAGCCCAGTTGTCTAGTTTGTATTTCAAATGCTGATAAGAGGTCAAGTAAAGTGAAGAGTGGAGAACATCCTTTGGATTTAGCAAGATGGCAGTCATGGCTGACCTCTGTGGGCCACATTCGTGCAGTATTGGGGATGAAAGCCAGGTGGCAGTGGGTTGAGAAGACAGTGGCAGGTGAGTAAGGAGACAGTGAGTAGGACTGGTCTTCAGAGAAGTTTTGCTGTGAAGGGAAGGGGCTGGGAGCTGTAGGGAGGTGTGCACTTCTTTTTGTTGTTTTTTTTTAAAGATAGAATCTACTTGAGCACGTGTAAATGCCAATGGCCAGGAGCCCATCAGAGAGAGGTGAAGATAAGGCAGGAGAAGGGACATTCACAGTGTATGTTTTCTCAGATGCCAAGAAAGTATGAGAGGGCTCCAGAACCCAGATCAGGGGACTGTCCTCAGGCAAGAGGAGTGACATTTTCTCGGTTGCAAAGGGCAAGACTAGAGGATGGACGCAGATGTGTTTCCTCATCTGTAAAAAGGATGTGGGGACTTGGGGTGGGAATTCGATGGAGGGATGCTTATCATGGGCCCAGCCCAGGGTGGTAATGGCTGGCGGGAAAAGCTCTCTGAACTGCTGTTATTACATTTCACTGTCCCGATTCAGACCCACTCTTGCTTGTGGATAATAATAATCAAACCTCACCTGGTTACAGCACTTGACTCTTTCCAGAGGATTACTTTAAATTCATCGTCTACTCGAGCCTCACAACAAACCTGCAAAGATTTATTTTCCCTGTTTTACGGAGGAGAACCCTGAGACTCAGAGAGGTGAAGTGACTTGTCCAAGGTCACACAGCTGATAGCAGCAGAGTCTGGAGTCCACTCTCCCCACACCAGCTCCCGCCTTCTCCGTAAAGGTGAACGTAGATTTAGGGTTTCACACCCCCCATGCAGCCCCTCCAGGACAGCCCTGTACATGAGCTCTATTTTCTTCAATACTTGCAGTGTCCCCTGGAGAAAGGGACAGAGAATCCTTGACCAGAATCTATAGCTATAAACTCCAGAAGGAGAGGATTAAGGTTTGAACAAGCTGCTGGGCTCAGCTTGCTTTCGTGTTGCAGCCTGAGACGGGAGATTAGAGAAAAGGATGCCCTATCTGCCAGCTCCATCACTTGTTGGGAGAGAGAATAGAGTAAAACCTCCATCAGGCCTGGCATCATTGCTGCCTGTCTGTCACCCCAGACGAGTGCTCATAGGCTGGGGGGCGATTTAGCCAAACAGGTTTGCAGCCTGCAGCCCCAGCCGTCCCAAGCTGAGGATGTAGGACCCGTGAGAAATATTGTCTCCCCGTTCCCTTCCCCGATCTGTTCTGGGCACGACCAGGTCATATGAGTGTTCCCACCACCAAGGTCAGACCAAGTCCCTTAGCAAGGTGCTCAGCTTGGCTGCAGCTTGCTTTTCTGCCCTCTTTCCCATCCCCCCACATCCCCTACCTCCTCCCCTTCACAGCCCCCCACACTCTGAATACTCCCTTCTTCAAGACTTTCTCAAGCGTTTCCCTCTGCCTGGCATACCCTTCCCCTTTGCTCCCCCCTACTTGTCAAGGAGGAGTTCAATGTCACCTGCCACGGGAATCCCTACTTTACTCCCTTAGGTAAAAGCAAGCTTTTATTGAGCACCTACTCCATGCTGGTCCCTGGGTTAGGCTCTAGGGCATAGAGATGAACCAGGCCCTGGCCCTACCTCCGGAGGTCCAGGGTTGCGGTCCAGTAGGAAGAAAAGACAAAGCTGGAGGTCCCTGGGGATGTGGATGGGAAGCTGCAGAAGTGGGAAGTGACAACTCCTAGTGGGCAGGCTCCGGGTGGGGACAGTGCTGGCCTCAGGCCCCAGGTCCAAGAACACAAGGGACAGGCCAGTTTCTCTGGCAGAGCAGCCACTGTTACTTCTCTTTGATATGTTGGCTCCTCTTGGCGTCTTCTGTCTGCTTGACCATCCACAAACAAGCCAAGTGGATGGAGAGGGGCGGCACGGAGCAGGGGGATCACCTGGTCAGGAGCGCGGCTTTGACCTCAGACTGCCCTCGCGCCATTGGGCAAGTCGCCTGACCTCTCCGTGCCTCATCCCCGCTGCAAAACGACAATAGAAATAGGACTTGCCTCATAAGGTTGTTTGCGAATTAAGTGGATTACACATAGATGCCTAGAATGCTGGTATCAAGCACTCAATGGATGTTTGCTATTTTATTACTATTTATTATTTTAATTGGCAGAAGATTTGGGCCCCACTATCAGCTCACCCCGTGCGCTAGAGAAATTCATCCCCTCTCTGAGCCTCTCTCTATCAGGAAAGTGAAGATAGCAGTGGGTTTCCAGCTCTGATATTCTAGGACAGGAATGAAGGGGCTGATAATTGTAAGGGGTGGGAAGTGATATAAGAAAAGACTTGGGCAGAGCAGTGAGCAGAGAGGGGACCCCCCTGGGAGTCTACAGTGTTGGTGAGCCACGGAAGGTAAGTTTGCAGACGGGAGTTAGCAGCCAGATCACAGAGGACCCTCAACGCCGTTTTGGCATTCTTTTAATGCTTCTGAGGGGTGACAGAGCTGGATCAAATATTTGGAGACTGTGTCTAATCATTAGAGAGACAATGGGCCCTCCGGAGAGGCAGTGATCTCCCCATCACTGGGGGAGTACAAGCAGGGGCTGAGATCTAAGAGAGAATTCAGACATCAGATGGGTGGGCCGAGGCCTTAGAGGGCCCGAAACCCTTCAAGAGACTCGAAACCCCTCCAAAAGCAGAAGTTGCAGGAAGGGGCAGTGGCCATGGAGCTTAAGCGCCCCAGCTCTGGGGTCAGCTGCTTCCTCAGCGTGACCTTGGCAGTTGACCTTGTGCTCCTCGGCCCCAGTTTGCCCATCTGTAAAATGGGGGTGATGATAGTGTCTCCATCATGGTTAGTGTGAGGATTAGATGTGACAGCCTCGATGTGTTTGCTGAATCGACTGGGTTTCTTGTACCTCTCTGCCTCGGCCTCTAGAAGTCCACGCCACCATCCTGGCCTTTCTTCTCTCTCACCCTAGGAGGAAGCGGCCACACTGGAGTCAGGCTGACAAGGCTCCAGTCCGAAGCCTCCCTAAGGAGCTTGCCATGGTTACCAGCTGCCTGCAAGGAAAGGCCATAAATCCTGAGCCTGGGGTGGCGGGAAGGAGGGGACCCATGTGTGGGGTGGGAAGGGGGGCAGCTAAGTGGAATTGAATCTTGTTTAAGGAGGAGGCCCACGCCTCCCCGGGCCTGTAATTTACTGTGAGGTTGACAAGATGAAAACGGAATTTTCAGTGGCATAATCGCTGGGACCTCGGGGAGCCGCAGGAATGAGCCGCGAGGCAGGCGGTGGCAGTCGGGCTTTAAGCGAGATCTGGGGCGCTGATCCCGCTGTGATGGCAGCAGGCAGCACACCCGGGGCACAGGGCCTGGAGCCGGGCCAGGACCTGGCTTGCTAAGCCCAGGGCTCAGGCCGCGTCTCGTCTGCTGTCGTCTCCAGAGCTGAGGTCGGGCCCTGATTTTTCTGCAGATTTTATGTAGTGGAACGTATCACCCAGGAAGGCTGTGACAGTGGCTGCTGACAGCCCCTTTGCAGGGACTGCCCTCAGCCAAAGGGGCTGTCTCACTCGAGGTCACACCCCCTGGAGGGGTGGGTAACTCACGTCCAGTGTTGGGTAGATGCACGCATCCAAAGGCTGGTCCGCTTGCCTCAACCGGTAGCGTCCTAGCACCAGACTGCCCCATGGGACCAGCTGAGGCAGCATCGCAGTTCAACTTCTCCCTCTGCGCGGCCCTGCCTCCCTCATCTGTTCCATGGTGTTCCCTCCGCTCTCCCCAGTAAACCTCGCGCAGGCGCATCTCTGCCCCGAGCCAGTCTGCAGGGAGCCGGACCTAAGGGGGTCCATCGCCAGGAGGCTTGCGTTAAAGCAGCGACTGCCTGTCGTACTGGGACAGGACCACAGAGCCTTCCTTTCCAGATGGGGAGACTGAGGCCCAGAAAGGGAAGAAACTCATCCAAGAACACACAGCAGAGGCTGGGATGACAGACTCCCAGCCCACTAGTTCAACTCCTCTGCTTTACAGATGGGAAGACTGAGGCCCAGAGAGTTGGGGGGTACAATTCAGCATCTATTTCAAGGTGCAGGGGACAGTGGGGTCGTGGAGGCAGTGTGCTAGTGTCACGGCTTTGCAGTCGGACCCCAGCCCTGTGGTCTGGAGCAAGCCACCTCTGCTTTCGTCAGTAAGTCGGGAGGGCGGTGTGAGGATTGCCTACAGTAATAGCGGTGAGAGCTTGCGCTGGTGTGTGTGCGAGGAGCCCTTCTCTAGCAGCTTGTGGAATCAGTGAAAACGTGTCGCTCACAGTAGGTGCACAATGCTTGATCCCCGTGACACAGCTTCCTGACCGCCTTGTCCAGGGGCTCCCAGGTCAGCGTCAGAATCTGCTAGGAAGGTTCCCCAGACCTAGGACAGGCTCCGGGGCCAGACTTTCCAGTTCAAGTCCTGGCTTCCCACTTTGTGATTGTAACCAGGCAAGTTACTTCACCTCTCTGTGCCCGAGTTTCTTCATCTGTAAAGTAAGAAGAAGAATAAAACAGACTGTGGCACAGATTCAGCGAGGGAACTCATGTAAAGTGCTTAGCACGGTGTCAGTAAGCACAGCCGCTTATTTTTAGCCCATCAGATGTCCAAGTCCTGGCACATAGGAAGCACCCAATAAATGTTGCCTATTGGTATTATTCTCATTACTGAATCAGATGCTCTGCGGATCTGGGGATATGCGTTTTGAACAAAACCCATTTGTTATGCTACCAGTATGATCCTGGTCCTCTGACGAGCCCTGAGAACCACAGTTTGACATTTCATTGTACAGAAGCCCAGAGAGGGTGCGGCCTGGCCCAAAGTCACCCAGCATGGTGGGATCAAAGCCAGGCTCCAACGTAGTCCACTTGCCTTCCAGCCTAGAGAGCTTTCTCTTGTACCGCAAAGGGACAGATTCCTTAATGTCATCTGCTCAGGTGGCAATAAAAATTAACTACCCTGAATATGTGCCTCATCCCTGCAGCTCCAAGACAGAGAAGGGACTAAGGGAGACTGAAATGAAATGTGTCACACGTACTCCCGGGGTATCCAAGTGGACTCTCTAATGACTCTTTGGAGGGTCCCCCACCCTATTAGGACCCCCACCAGCCTGCTGGTCTCCTCTGATGTGGCCTGGGTGAAACCCAATGCTCGGCAGAGGATGGGTGCTGCATGAGACTGAGTGACAGGGCTGAGGGTGGGGCTTGGCCCTTGTCCAGCCCAGGTTGCCTTCCTCCCTCCCCACTCACCTGTGCATCCAACAGATGGCTTCGTGTCACTCCGGGCCACTCAGTTCTCGCATCGGTCCAGACGGTAGCGTTTTACCATCCAGGTGAGGGCGAGAGGTAAGGCCGTCTTCCCCAGGTTGCCAGAGAAGCAGCCAGATAGGCAGCAGGAAAGGACTCTGCTAGTGATCCCCAAGCTCTGCCCCCAGGGGGCCTCGGCCGCAGATGAGCTCTCACAGACTCAGGTCTGGGGGAACCTCCCTCTGCCTGGAGCTGCGCATTCCAGGAACCGGGTGGGGGAGAGAGAGACCCAGAGGGGACATCCAGGCCCCTGGCAGGATGGAGGAGCTGGGGTCAGTTGTGTGTGATATGAGCAGATGTAGCAGACAGAACAATGGGAGACAGACAACCAAGGAGGCAGAACCAGGGGAGAAGATGGAAGAGAAGGAAGAGACTGACTAGAAGGAAGAGCAGGAGAAAAGGGGGAAGAAGAGGAAAATGGGGAGTGGATAGAAAGGCTATATAAATCATGGTGTGCTCGTGCAGTGGAGTACTATACAGCAGTGAAAAGGAACACATGTGAGAACAAAGGTGGATCTTAAAAATATCATGCTAACAAGATGCAAAAGAGTATGATTCCATATATAGCAAGCTCAAAAACAAGCAAAACTAAACTATGACTCTAGGCATGCATAATAAAGTGGTAAACTACAAAGAAAGGCAAGGAACTGGTTATCATAAAAGCCCAGATGGAGGGAAGCAGTGGGTCACGGTCAAGAAGGGACACGGCAGGAGGCTTCTGAAGTGGGGGCGATTTTCAGTGTTTTGATCAAAGAGTGGATACATGGGGTTCGTTTTATAATTATTTGTTAAACTCTGCAATTATGATTTGTGCACTTTCTGGTATGAATGTTGAATTTCACAATTTTAACTGAATACGCAAAGTCAAGAAGGAAGAGGGCAGGAGAGAATGGAGGAGGCGGCTCGGGCGTGAGAGGGAGAAGGGCCTCCCGGGGCTCTGCTTGGCTGGTACCACAGCGGGGCCCTGCCCCCCATCCGGCCGCGTTTGTAAAATGGAATAAATATTGACACGGCCAGGATGGTATTCAATTTGTCCTGATCACTGGGCTGCGGTGAGTTCTGACAGGGCGCGGTGTAAAACAGCAGCTCGGGATGTAATTTCTACTGTCAACATGATGTACAGCGGGTTCTGCCTGCGGCACCAGCAGGCAGGCAGGGCGGGGGCAGGGCAGGAGACAGGTGCAGGCCGGGAGCACCTGGGGTGGAGGTTCTAGGCGGCCACCCCGGGGCAGGTGAGCAGTGGCAGCCAAGGGGTGTGTGTGTGTGTGTGTGTGTGTGTGTGTGTGTATGCACACACGTGTTCGTAACTTGAGTGGGAGGTCAGGCCTTGAGTAGGGACATGGTTCACATTTGGAGCCAAATACAGGCCTTTCTTTCCTTCCTGGAATCCACCAAGCACCTCTTTGCCCATCCTCATTCCCCTCCCCCTGCCACAGCCTGTTTGAATTCCAGATCCACCACTAACTAGCTGTGTGACCTTGGGCAAGTCCCTCAACCTCTCTGAACCACTTTCCCTTCTTCTGTAATAGAAATTTTAAAGAGAGTTGCTGTGAGAATTTAATCAGATCATTCATATAAAGTGCCCTGCATGGAATTAAGTGTTACGTCTTATTATTAGCTAATTGGATGGCACCGCGCCTGGCACACAGTAAAAGCTCTATAAGTGTAATTTGTCATTATTCTCACTGACTCAGAATCAGCTCAAAATATGCAACCTGCCTCTCTTTCTTCCTCCCCTATTCCTTTGATCCATCAAGGCTGTTCCGCAAAGGAACAAAGCTCGGGACCAGCCCCCTTGCGTCCCATTGCCCCAGCATTCTTATTGGAGTGAAATGAGATATGAAGGGGGATGATAACTTACCTTGTGGGGTTCTTGTGAGGAATAAGCAAGATGATGCAGACCAAGTGCTCAAGCAGTGCCTGGCTCTTAAGAGGTGACCCATAAAGGTCAGGTAAAACAGAAACAAAAACCAAGAGTCATTCTCAATGTCGCCCCCTCCCTCGTTCCCTATGTCTGATCCGTCGCCAAATGTGGTCCATTTTGCTTCCTGAATATTTCGAATCTGTCACCTTTTCTCCATCCCACCACGGCCTCCCTGGCCTGAGCCACCACCGCCATCTCTCTCCCAGACATTGCCACCGCCTCCTCCCTGGTCCCTGCTTCCGGTCCTGCACATCCAGTTTGTTCTTTAACGGCAAGCACAGTGATCTCCTTAAAAACACAAATCTGATCACATCTCCTCTGCTAAAACCCCTCCGAGGCCTTCCCATTGCTCTTGAGCTGAAAACTATGCTCCTCAAGTCCCTTCGTGAGCGGCTGCTCCCCCTCACTCGCCGCGCTCTGGCCCCTGGACTCTCAGCCTGTTGAAGGTGGTTTTGCACCTTCTGTTACCCGTGCCGGGGTATGTCTCTCATTCTTTAGGTTTCAGCTCACAAACCCCTTTCTCAGGGAACTGGCCCTCACCTGCCCACCCCTGATGAGGCTGTGTCCCCTGCTAAGAAGGGGGTCCCTTGTACTTTTTCTTTATGGGACATGACCCCGTTGGTAATTACACATTTTCTCGTGAGGCTATTGGATTAACGAGAACCTCCCCCTTGCACACACGCGCATGCACACACACATGGAACGGAAGGCCACGGGGGCACGGGCTCGGATGTGCTCACTGCTGCATCCTCAGCCTCCAGCACCATAGCCGGCAGATAGTAGGTGCTCAATAAATATTTGATGACCCGCTAAGTGGAACAAGCAGAAGGAAACGATGCCATAGAAGGGCAGTCTGGGGGAGCGGGTGTGGCAGTACCCAGGCAACCCCATCACATATCCTTCTGTCCACCCACCCATCCATCCATGCATTCTTCCACCCATTCACTCACCCATCCAGCCGTGCCCGCTCTGAGCCTGGTACGGAGGTAGGAGCTCAGGGCAGAGAGCAGTGATGGAGGCGCCCACAGCCAGCAGGCAGGGTGCTGAGACTGTGGCAAGGGCGCACCTGTTCTGAGCCATGGCTCCAATGAGGGAGCTCATGTCTAGGGGAGGAGGCAGGGAGACTGCATGGAGGAGAGGGCCATTGGGCGGGGCCCTGAGAAGTGAATCAGGTTGGACGTGGAGCAATGTGAGAGAAGGGCATTCCTGGCAGAGGGAACAGCAGGAGGAAAGACCCAGAGGCATGAAAGTAGTAAACAGTGGGTGGTCCCATCTGCCCAGGGAGAGGGGGGACATGGAAAGATGCAGTAACAATCATGTAGAGTGGGCAGGTCTAGATCTCGCAGGGCCCCGAGCAGCCACGTGTGTTGTGGCTAACGGTATAGGCTTTGGAGCCAACGGCTCGGAGTTCAAATCCTGGCCCCACAACACACCAGTTGTGTGACCTCGAGCAAGTCATGTAACCTCCTTGCACCTCAGTTTCCTCTTCTGAAAACTAACAGCACATGACAGCGCCCACCTCAAAGGATTGTGCGTAGGGACTTTGAGCATGAAAAGCCCTTTGTTACTCTGAATGGTAACTGAAGAAGGCCAGGCTTGACTCTGGACTTTGTCTTGAAGGGAAAGGGAGCCAGGGAGGGTTTTGAACAGAGGAAACTTCCAGGTTGAGCTGGGCTTCATGAAGGCACATCTGGCAGCATGCTCGGCATAGACTGGGGGGCAAGTCTGGGGCCCCTCAGACCAGCCTTTTCAGATGGGGCAACTGTGTACATGGGGTGCATATGGCCCCAGCTCTGCTCATCCCCCCTTCCCTGACCTCCCACCTTTGCCCTCCTGGGTGATGGGCCAGCCACCAAGCCCAGAAGCTTCGACACAGTCTGACCCCACACACAAACACACTCAGGATGTGAACATCCCCCCAGCCCGGCCATACACTGTTGAACTCAGGACATACACATCACCCCAAGGCCCCAGGAACAGCCCATGGGCTCATCCAGCCACTCCCTCCAGCCATACTGAGTGCCTACTATGTGCAGGGAGTTGATCTAGGTGCTGGGATACAGTGCCCACGTGTACCGCGCCTGCACATGTCATTAGTGATACAAATTCAGGCACACACTGCACGGGCATATCAAGGCAGTAACTGGTCTGCTCTCTTATTTCTGGCCCACCGGGGCTTCCACCTGGGGGCAGGGGCAGCGAGAGGTGAGCAGAGACAAGGGGGCTCTACACAGCACCCCACGGCCCCTCGCCAGCTCCTGCATTGCATCAGGATCCATTCTGGCCTGGAGGGAGAGCACTGAGCTGGCAGAAATAATTTTCCCCCAGGGATAAAACAGTAGCCAAGCACAGAGAGCTCTGGGCTCAGGATCCAGCAGGCACCATGCCCTTGGGACTCGGTGGGGGCAGACAGGAGCCAGACTATCAGGCACAGCTCCCACCGGCAGACCTGGGAGCCAGGTGGGCACGGAGAGAGGACACGCACATGCCAAGCCAGTGGGCAGGGTGGAGGGAGTGAATGAATAAATGAATGAGCTGTCTCTTCCTGCATCACCCTCCCCCGCGCCAGCCTAGCCCTGGAGCAGGAGGCGATCACCTCGCCTCGCACGAGTCTTCCCTCTTATCGGAAAGAGGGGTGCTCATGGGCCGCATGGCAGTTGTTATGTAAACGCACGAGTGAATAAATGAATGACTGGACAAATCGCTATGAACCCCTTTACCCACTCAGGATGCTTGGTACATGGTAGAGGTCTAGCAGTGTTTGTCAACTGACCAGAAATAGTAATAATAATAGTCATTATCATTACATTAGTGAACAGTTATTGCCAAACACCGTGGATCCCTTCACACACATCGTCTCATTTATTCCCCGCACTGGTCCTAGGAGGAGAGCACTATTATCCCCATTTTCTGGATGAGAAAACTGAGGCTCAGGGGAAAGGAGCAGATGACCAAGGTCACACATACAGTAAAATGATGGAACTGGGACTCAAACCTTCGTCTCACTTTGGACTCCATGATCTTAGGTCCTCTGGATGTTAAATTCTGCCCCAGAGATAGGGACTAGGAAGACCCTCAGGAACTCCGGGGAGGGGCGGGCTGAGGAGCCCCGGTCTGTACCATGGAGGCTCCCCTGCTTTGTTCTGCCCAGAGGTCACGGTGCCCAGCCTCTCTTCTTGCTCTTGGCAGAGAGAGAGGCTGGGAAACAAATGCGGGGGGAGGGGGATAAGAAGCCCTTCCTCTGTCCCTAGAGAGACAGCCAGATGACAAAGGAGGGCCTGGAGCCACCGAGCTGGCAGTCAGACAGCCTTGGCAGCAGTGGTGCCAGGGCATTGAGAAATCAAGACAGGCCATGCTGGCCACCCATCCCAGACTGTGAAAGGACACAGTGTGGGCAGTGGCAGCGATGCCCAGAGCATAGACGGGGCCTCAGCAGATCCGCAAGGCTGGCAGCTCCTGAGTGAGAGGGAAAGACATATTGCCCAAGCAGCTCCCAGAATCTGTCTGAGGCCAGACTCTCCTGAGTCCCTCAGTGCTGTGCTTGGCTCTGCCAGGTGTGTGTGGGAAGGAAGGAGGAAGGATGGAAGAAGGAATAGGCATGGTCTCTGTCCTCCAGAAGCCTGCCATCACAGCTGACACCGAACCCCTGAGGAAGGCCCAGCCAGACACATCTGAGGGAGTTCAGAAGAGAGAGAATGAGATTCCAGAGGATTTGGGGGCTAGAACGGCATCTTCAAGGCCCAGAGTGGGTAAAGCCAGTGGTTCAACAGCATCATCAAAGACACAGATTGTTCCATCTTTTCTTAGTAGGTCCCTTTGGCCTCTTGGAGTGGGTCCCCTCATTGTCCCACAATAGCTGCTCTAGCCCCAGACATCACCTCCTCACACATACAGGAAACGAAAAGTTTCTCCTCAAGACATCTCTTTTTAAAGAGTAAGAAAATTTCCAGAAGCTCTCCAGCAGTTATCCCTTTATATTTCATTGGCTAGAATCGCGTGACATGATGTTTTCTAAACCAATCACTGGTGGGGAGAGGGGAATGGCTCTTATTGGTTTAGACTGATCACTGTTCACAGGGAGGGGCTGAGCACAAGGCCAAGCTGCCAGAGGGTGAATATTGAAACAATATTGAAACAAGAAAGAAGAATAGGGGAATGCACTGGCTGTTAGCAGCCCGCCAATTTTTTTTTTTTTTTTTGAGGGAGATTAGCCCTGAGCTAACATCCATGCCCATCTTCCTCTACTTTATACATGGGACGCCTACCACAGCATGGCTTGCCAAGCGGTGCCATGTCCGCACCCGGGACCTGAACTGGCAAACCCCAGGCCGCCAAGAAGCGGAACGTGTGCACTTAACCATTGTGCCACAGGGCCGACCCAGCCAATCTTTTGTATTTCCCATCACTTTCTCTTACACACCATAAACCCCAGCCCGCCTGCAGGCAAAAGGAACCCTCAAAACTCCCCAGAGGGGCTGTCACCCTCCCACACATAAGTCTCTGCTGACTCTCCTCCCAGTGTCTCTTGCAGCCGCTCTAGTCAAGCTTGCACACGCACCACTCCACCAAAAGGGCTTTGATCGCCACGGCCACTAATGGCCTGCATGTTGCTGAGCCCAGGGGTCAGTTCAAAGTCCACATCTGACTTGCCCTATCAGGAGGATGACCATATAATTTATCATCCAAACCAGGAGTAAAAGGGGTGGGACACTTTTAATAGTGATGCCAGGATAACAGCTATAAAGTGGAACTGTCACAGGCAAAGCTGGGCAGATGGTCGCCCACCACACAGAGCCCTCAGCACGGCTGAGGACCCCCTCCTCCTTACCGCACGGTCTTCTAGCGGCTTCCAGGATATCTCCTCTCTCCTCACCCATCGCCCTCCCCTTTCTCATCTCCTTCGCTGTTTCTTCCTCATCTCCCCCGTCTCTGTATGTTGAGGTGCTGGACCTCTTCTCCACCTGCACACACTCCTCGGTGACCTCATCCAGTCTCAGCTCTGAATGCCCCCCAAATTCCCGAATGTGTCTCTGCAGCCAGGACCTCACCCCGAGCTCCTGACTGGAGGGGCGGCTGCCTGCTCGACATCTCCGCTGGGTGACTAGTAGGCATTTGAAAGTAAAATGGCCGAGACTTGATTGTAACCTGTTCAAATGAGTCCCCGATCTTCTCCCTCAGTCTGCTCTGTCCACAGTTGTCTTCAGCTCGGTGAAAGGAAATCCCATCAGTCCCATTGCTCCGGCTGCAGGCGGGGTCATGCTCGGTTCCTCTCTTTTGCATCCCATTTCTGACCCATAACATATCCAGCTGTACAGCCTCACTTCTCAGCACCTCCCCTGTTCCCACGTGGTCCAAGCTCCCTTTACTTCTCGTCTGGATTATTGAAATCGCCCCCTACTTCCCTCCCAGCCCAGCTCCCCTCTACTTTGAACACAATAGCCAGCCAGAGTGACCTTATATCACATAATTCAGATCATATCATTCCTCTGCTCAACCTACCTAGGGGTCCTATCTCACTCACAGTAAAACCCAAAGGAGACCCTGCAGGCTGTGACGCTCACCTCCATGTCTCTCTGACCTCATCTCTTGCTGCCCCCCTGCACTCACTCTGCTTCAGCAACACTGGGCTCCTTGTTATCCCTCCTGCACAGCAAACATGCACTGACCTCAGGGCCTTTGCACGTGCCGTTCTCTCAGCCTGGAATGCTCTGCTCCCAGTCATGCACACAGTTCCTGCGTCCCCTCACTTTGGATCTCTGTTCAAATGTCATTTTAACTGTGAGGCCTTCCCTGACCACCTTGTATAAATCGTCATTTATAATAGATAATTAAGAGAGAGAGAGAGAGAGCAAACCCCCACCCCAGCACTTCCTGTGCCCCTTACCCTGCTTTGTTTTTCTCCTTAGCACTTACCATCATCTGACATATGTATTTGTTTACTGTCTGTCTTCCACTTGACTTCAAGGACAAGGACTCCACCTGTTTCTTTCACTGTGCCTAGAACAGCACAGAGTGGAAACTCACAAATTTCTGTGGCATGAATGAATGAGCACCAGACACACATACACACGCTGATGTCCGTGATTGCAGACACGCCCACACGCACATAGGAGCCACACGCATGTACGTGGATGGGAGGGCACACGGATTACAGGAGGTGAGGCTGAAGAGTCGACAGGGCAAAGACAACATTTACTGAGCCAGGGATTAAACATCTGTACAGTAAGTGGAGACCAGTGGCCCAGAGAAGGCCACCAACACGCCCAAGATCTCATGGTGAGCTGAATGCAGGTCCAGGGCTCCACAGCCGCCTCCCCTGAAGGATTCTGAATGCCAGGACAGGGTCCCGCAGTTGACCGCCACTCAGGAAAAGCAGCTGGAGCAGGAAAGGGAGGAAGGGAGTCGGGGAAGCGTCTGCAGCATCCCTGGCAGGGCTGTGCAGAGCAGTGAAGAGCTGGCAGGTGGCCAGGGAACCTAGCCAAACCGCCCGAGGGAGGACCTGGTGGACTGGGGCGTGGAGGCCCCAGGGAAGGCGAGATGCGGGCTCAGGGCTCCACCCTTCAAATGATAGTGCGGGATACGCCCTGCACAAGGGTGCCCAGCCAAGGGGACAGGTTGGGGCTGAGAGTCAGCCACCGTTGTCCTGCCCAGTGTGCCCCCTGGCACCTGGCTGCATCCCCTCGGAAGGGTGTCTTCTCCCATTCCCTTAAAGGTGCCCTACACCCCGGTTCGAGGCCTCGCTCCATCACCAAGTATCCTGTGCAACTGTGGATAGCACTCGTGGCCGCTGCCCCTTTCTAAAGTGAGATTTGACCCCAGGCCTTTGGCCCAGGCAGTCCTTCCACAGAGAGCCACTTCTTGTCCCAACACCCCAAATGCCACAGGTCCAAATCCTTCCCGTGCTTTCACATCAAGTGCCACCTTCTCTGTGATGCTGTCCCTACCCTGCAACCCACTGTGCTTGGCCCTCTGAAGCTAAAAGACTCGCATCATGAAATTCCCTTATGGCCGTACACCATTTTGGTCTCCTGTGGTTTTTATTGTATAAGATTCCTCCAAGCGCTTCTCTGCACACTCGGAAATAAATAGAACTTGCTTTCCCTCCTCCAGTCCTGCCCGATCTGGCCTGTACCTGCCTCTCCTGCCTCATCTTCAGCCACCCCCTTGCTTTGCACCAGCCACAGTGGTCTCCTTCTTGTTCCTTAGCTTGTTCCAGCCTCTGGACCTTTGCACGTGCTGTTCTTTCTGCGTGGAAAACCATTTTGTGCCGGGTTCCTTCTCATTCTTCCAGATCACCCAAATGTCACCTCCTCTGAGAGGCCCTCCCTGATACTCTATCTATAGTAACACAATCACCCCAGCCCTTCCATCATTCTCTTCCTCTCTCTTTCCTCCTTTATCTTCCTTCTTAACACTTAGGACTCCCTGAAATTGTATTGTAGATTTCATTCCTTTATCACTAGAGGGTCAGCTGCTTGAGGGCTAAGAATTACTTTGTTTATTGCTTCGTCCCCAGTGCCCAGCACATGTGCTGACATCAGGAAATGTCATATTTGGAAATGTAAATATTTGTGGAAAGTGTAGATGAATAACCAGAAGAAATGCATTTCTCTCCCGATATATATAGCTGATTGCATCTTCCTGTCTTACACGAAGAAATGATTTTAAAAGTTTGTTGAATAACTGAATGAAATGCATTTGTCTCCCCACTGGTAGTAGGTACTAATGAATGAATGAATGAATGAATGATTGAATCTTAATGTGCCCACCTCTTGTAAAACGTGTTATAAAGAAAGGAAACGAGGGAGAGAGGGCAACAATGGGGTGCCTGCACACGTGGGGGAATCGCCCCTTGCTCCCCGCTCCGGCACTCCCCACAGCCCTCCCAGAGGTGGCCCCAGCCTCCCCCAAACCCTCCCTCCCACCCGCCCCTCCCCTCTGAGTCCCTGCAGGGCTGTGATGGCCCTGGAACTGCCTGATGGAGTCAGGGGAACAGTTCCCGCTGTGTGCAGGGAAGTCATAAGCTCCAGGAAATGAAGGCTTCGCAGCCGCGCCTCCTCCTCGCCCATAACTCCAGCCTCATTACGACCAGCCCAGGCCATAACGTGGGGAATCAAAGCCGGATCCCCAGAGGCGGCGGCACAGCTCTGGGCTTGCGGAGCGAGGCCACGGGGGGGGGGGGGGGGGGGGGGGGGGGGGGAGGGTCTGCCCACAGCCCTTGGCTCTGCCCTCATGCCCAGGCTCCACAGAGTGGGCAAGGAGGGTGGGACAGGGGGGCTGGGGATGCTCAGAGCAGAGTCTCGGGTCCTCCTGACCTCCATCCGTTCAGGGTGGGGCCAGAGGGAGAGAGGGCACAGCACGGTCAGGACTCCACTCCTCCATTCTCCCCTGGGACTCTTGTTTTCTCCTCCTCATTGCCTGGAAATGCAGTTTTAACCCCCTCACCGTCACCCCCACCTTCCAACAGATGACTCTCTACCCCAAAACCCCTTCCATAATGGAATTCCGGAGCCCACACTGGGGAACAGCACCAGAGAGTCAAGCATCTGCAAAATGGGTATAAGACACCGATTTTCACAGTTGTTACTCATGTGAGTTAGTGAGTCAGAGGCGTGAGAACTGCCTACTGTGGTGCCGGGTCACAGGAAATGATCTGTATTTCTTCTGCCCCAAAGATTCCAGCCACTTCCTTCCTCCGAAGGAGGACCTGCCTGGGGCCAGGCCAGTCCCTCCCAGGTCCTCTGCCCAGCCACGCACCTTGAACCTCCTGTTTTCAACCTAACTCCCCAACCTAGCCAGACCACCCCAGCCAGCCCACACACGCCTCTGTTGGGATGCCCAGGCCTTGCTTCCCACCTGCTCAGATGCCCCCTCCTCCAAGACATAGCCCTGAGTCCCTCCTGCCCACCTCCCCGTTCCAGACCCCTGCGCCCACTCCCTTCCCTGAGCCCCTCGGGCCTCAGGTTGCACCCCTTTGATAGCCCCGATCACAAGCCGCCTGGCATGTAGGTTGTTAGTGGGGCCGTTGTCTCCCACTCCGCTAAACTGTGCCCTCGTGTATGTTTGTCCTCGCATGCAGCCCCAAGCTGGCCCCGAGTGGAAGCTCAGCAGGATTGAGCTGTTGGACTCAGCTGCCCTGGGCTTGGGGAAAGGAGTGGGGATGGAGCCCCTCACCTCCACTCACTCCTCTCAGGGCCCGAAATCCCTCCATCAAAGCAGCATTGCTGTCCCCCGTAAACACCCACATCAGGCCATTATTCATCATTATGGCTTGAGTAGGAGTGCGTCCCTCAGACCCTTTCTTGCTGAAAGCAGGATCTGGTGGAGGGAGGGAAGGAGAGATGGATGGATCTGAGGAGGGCTGTGCTGGTCCAGGATGGGGGAGGAGACGGATGTGTCTCTCCAGACTCTGCGAAAGGAAGGTTTTCTGAGGGAATGTGGAGACATCAAAGGCAAGCTCAGAGGGGTTGTGACCCTGCCCAAAGTCACACAGGGCGCCTCCAAGCAGGGTCTTCTGGGACTCGGGTGCCCCACCACTGAAAAGCAGTATAGGGGGACTAGCAGGAGGTCAGAGGCCTCCCCTGAGCTCCTGTTTTGGATGGAATGACCTCTCTGTGCTGCTGTGGGAGGGCAGGAGTGGTAGGGAGAAGGCTAGGTGCTGCAGTCTGTGTGCCCAGGAGGCCTGGGTCCCGAGGGCTCTCGAAGACCTGGTCTGGAAGGGCCTGCTGCTCCCTCTCTGGGGTGGGGCGGGGGAGGTGGGGAGCCGGGGCGGAGATTTCTATGGGCGGGGCTGACCTGGAGAGATTGTCAGCCAGGGTCAGAGGACGAAGCTCATAAGGTCCTGCTCCTGTGGGCTTGGGAGCTGGTGGAGGACCACTGAGAAGGAGCTGGGTGAGGGGGCTGTGAGAAGAGGGATGGGTGCTGAGAGAGGAGAGGTGTAGGGTGGGAGTTCACAGGAAGGGTCCAGAGCTGGGGGCCTGGGGGAGCCGGCAGGACTAATAGACTTTGGGCCCAAGAGGGCAGGGACCACGGTGGGTCACTGTCATGTCATGTTTGTTCCACGCTGCACGGTGCCAGGCACACAATAGGTGTTTAATTAGTACTTAAGGGACAAAAGATAGACTCGCCCTGCCCTGCCCCCATACAGAGCCTCCTCTGATGTTTTCTTGTTTCTCTCGCAGGCTCCTGGTGAGGACGGCCCCTGGTCATCCACGGATCAGCCAGGCCCCCACCAGCACCCCTCTGCGCAGGGACCATGGCGCACACCAGACTCGGGAGCTGCGGAGGTGCTGCCTGGTGATCGGGTCGCGGCGGCGCAAGGGGGGCGCGGGCGGGGACCCCGGGGGCCGTCCATGCCCCGGGAGCGGCCGCGCCCCCTCCCGCTCCAGCCGGGCGCCCCCTCGGCGGGCCGGCGTGCAGGGCCTCGGGCCTGTCCGGGTGCCCCGTCGGGGGCGGCGCCCCGGCGGCCGCGCTGAGACCATCATGTGACGCGGCGCCGCTCCATCGTGCCACCGAGCCGCGACGCCCTGGTGCCTCCCGTCCATGCTCCTGGGCCCCGGCACCGCGCAGGCCAAGCATGAGGCCGAGGCCCGACGGGCGGGGGCTCCGGGCGGGGGCCGCGCTGTCGCCCGCGCTGCTGCTGCTGCTGCTGCTGCTGCCACCGCCGCCGCCTCCGCTGGGCCGCCTGTGGGCGGCGGGCACCCCCGCGCCGCCCGCGTCCGGGGCTCGGCAGGATGGCGCGCCGGGCGCGGGCCGCGTGAAGCGCGGCTGGGTGTGGAACCAGTTCTTCGTGGTGGAGGAGTACACGGGCACCGAGCCCCTGTACGTGGGCAAGGTAAAGTGGGACCCCACACCGCTGTGTCACGCCCGGGACCCCGGAGACACCCACTGGTAGACGCAAGGGACCCCACTTCTCCCTCAGCCCTAAATCCCCGGTGCCTCCTCCCAGCGGCCCCTGGCCAGGGCCAGACAACAGGATTAGGATGGTGCACTGCACTCGGGCACCCCCACACCCTTCTCCAGTCCTCCTCCTTCTGCATCTCAGAGCAGCCAGTGCTAACAGGTAAACCCAATCCATCTGGTAGCTAGATGCATCTGGAATGTAGAAACGAGTTTGCAAATCCTATGGTGTCACACACGTGCTCTCCCCACTCTGCTTAGAATTCTTCTGTGGCTGCCCGGCACTTGGGGTCAAGCCCAGATTCCACCCCGTTGCCTGCTAAGATCTGATCTCTCCAGCCTCATCTCCTGCCACCCTCTCTCTGACTTTCGGCCACAGCACCCCTCGGATGCCCTTCTGATGGTCTCTGCAGTGCCCCTCGCTCTCCTGCCACAGGCCCTGTGCCCAGGTGCTTGCCTCCCCCTGAACTGCCCCGTCCTGCTGCTTCTACTGATGACTTTGTAGTCACACTCGGGTATCCGCTCAAATGCTGCTTCCTCAGAGAAGCCATCCCTGACCACGCCAGGCTAGGACAGATCCCCCTGTTATGTGCCCTCCGAGGTCCCAGTATCTTCCCTTCATAACTCTTAATTATGCATGTGTTTGTTTGGCTTTGCAATTAATGTATGTCTTTCCTATTAGACTGTGTTTGTTTTACTCCCCATTAAATCCCCAGTGCCTAGCACAAACATTGCTCACAAACTGCTCATTAAGTGAGCAAATGCATGAAAGACACTTTCTCAAACTGTCTGAGTAAATGCTGGATAATGTGGCTCTAGGAGTAGAAGGAGCTGAGAAGGACTTTCATTCATCACTTTGATCCCTGAGCCCCTCGTGGGTGTGATACTGGAGAGGCAGAGGCAAATAAGATCCAGCCTCTGCCATTTGGGGGCTCCCCAGAGTGGCAGAGACACCCTGGTGCATAAAAAGCTTCGTGGGTCAGCACCTGGCACTGCGTACGCATTTAGTAAGTTGCCTCATGGAGGAGAATGCACCTGAGCTGGGTTTTGATGTACAAATAGGAGTTCACCAGGCTGATGGGGAAGAGAGCATAGCCCATGCAAAGACTTGGAGGCCTGGGGGAGCCTGGCTTATTCAGAGACTTGGTGGCAGTTGAGGTGTTGAGGTGGGGGGGTTCGTGGGACGTGACAAGCAGGGCGGTGCCAGGGACAGTCTCTGGCTTCTGCTCAGGCCAGGCAGCTTTCCAGGAAGCTTTGGTGGGCAGACATGGGGGGAGACCAGCTCTGGAGCTCCCTATGTGCTGGAATGAGTCTGAGAATTGGGAGGCTAAGCAAGTGGTTCAACTCAGAGGCTCAGGGATCAGGACCCTCCACCTGGGAGGGAAGGAAAGTGTTGATGCAAACTTTTGGGTTTCCCTTGCAGAAAACCCAGATTTTCTCTGGTCCAGACAGAGTCGTCCCTGGTCCTTGGCTACTTTCCCCTCCGCACATGTGGCTGAAGTTAATCCCTGCAATTGAGAAAAGGCTTTGACAGATAGAGCTCAGAGAGGTTCATGTCCTTGCTCAAGGTCACCCAGCAAACTAGTGGCAGAGCCTAGAACTCCTGACTCCCAGCCAGGGCAGTGAGATGGTGGGATTGGTAGAATGGGGTGAGGGGATGGGGAAGAAGGATCTAGTGCTGACTAGGCTATGGTGATGTGGCTAAGAATGCAGGCTTTGAAGCCAGACACACCTGAGTTTGAGACCCGGTTCTGCCAATCCATGAATGATGTTACCTTAAACAAGTTACTTCACTTCTCTGGGCCTCAGTCTCTTCATCTGTGAAAGTGGGGCTGAGAGCCTACTTTCTAGGCTTGTTGAAAGGACTGAAAAAGAAAACTGAGCCCAGAAAGTGTTCAGCCTGCAGCCTAGTTGTTTGTTTATTGTTATTTTCTCATTATTCCCATATAAACTCCCATAGAAATCATTGTTGCCTTTCCAGGCAAGGAAACAGGTTCAGAGAGGGCAGACGCGTAGAGTGGCAAGTGGCTTGGCCGGGATTTGAACCTGTGTGTGTTGGAGGCCAATCCCAGCCTGATTCTCCAAACCTCTCTGAGCCCTCCAGGCCTGGGAGAAGGACTTCGGTCCAGGAAAACCCCAGAGAGACAGGGAAGGACTCTGGCACGTCTGCCTAAGTGTCAGCTGTGGTGGTCTCAGGCCCCTCAGCCCTGTGGTGTGCCCAGCAGCTGGGGCTCTGAGAAGGCCTCCCCAGCCACCCGCATCCTGAGAAGATGAGAGAAACCAGCCGCTGGTTCACCGCTTTCATCTGCATGCACTTAGCCGTTATCATCTCAGCAGCGGAGCCGAGCAAAGCCCACCGCATCTCCGTGAACCATAGTCTGTCAGCAATGGGAGGGCCCTAGGAAGTCTCTTCATTATCAGACAGGGAAACCAAGGCCAGAGGCAGAGAACGTCATCCCAAGACCACACAGCAAAACGGTGACAGAACCAACCCAGGAGAGCAGATCTCCTGACCCGGGCTTTGGGCCCAGTGCGATTTAACTGTCCTGTTTTAAGCATCTGCTGTGAGCCAAGCATTGTGCCGGGCCAGGGTTCTTTCTTCTTCTCACAGCCACCTCTCACATCATCCCCACTGCTGTCCTGACTCTCTTGTCCTCCCTCTCCATTCTCTTCACCCAGAGCCCCTCCTCTCTTACTCTCAAGGCCGCTCCCAGCAAGGCACTCCAAGCAGCGAGGAAAGAGGAGTTTCCATCATTTTGCAAGCATTTGCCCAAAGCAGTTTCTTACGAAAGGTGGCCCAGTGTGTGGTTCAGGGGGGCCAACTGGAGCCAGACTGCCAAGGCTCGTATCCCAGCTCTGCTACTCGTTATCTCTGACCTTGAGCACATTATTTAACCTCTCTGTGCCTCAGTTTCCTTTTCTGTTGAGTGAGGCTGTTACTAGCACCTCCTCAAAGGGTTGTGGTGAGGATTCAGTGAGTTAGCGCATGTCAAGAGCCCAGAGGAGCGCCTGGCTCCTGGATGTGCTTGGTAAGTATCAGCTTTTATTATCCTGGGTCCCACCTGACAGTTCCACCACCTTGAACATACTGTATATACACGTTCGCTACAAACCCCTTGCCCCGAATCCTGAAAGCATTCTTCGCCACGTGATGTCCTAGTTTCTCACCACAAAGTCGGGGGAGACGGTTGCTAGCCCACCCCTTACTCCAGGAATATGAGCTTGGGCTTTTAAAAACCACTTATTCCCTTTGCAGCCGAGTCCCACGTTTGTACAAGTGGTTGTGTGTGCACACGCATGCTTACACATGCACACACTCAGACCACGCTCTCTCGCTCTTCAGGGAGAAAGGACTTCTCCACGGTTTCAGTTAATTCACTGCTTCCCGGTCCCCCGCCCCAGGGAGCTGCTCGGAGCATCCGTCCTTGTCGAATTCCAAAGGTAGCTTAGCAACAGCACCATCCGCGGAGTGAACCCCGGGCGCCCAACGGTAACCTATTTTGCAACCGCCTGCATCACTCAGCACCAGGTTCCTGTCGGCACCCGCAGGAACCGCCGGGCCCCGTGATTGTCTCGAGGCCCTGCACCAACAGCTCCCTCCCAGGCCTGCCTCCCCTGCAGCCCCGGCTCACCTCTTCCCCTCGCCTTCTCATGACACCCACCCTCAAAGCAACCTCCCAGTATTTCCATACAATCTGGCTACGTTGACTAATCCCTTTTCCGAACTGTAATTTCCCCCGAGGCTTCTGTCAGCTGGATGTGGATTTTGTAGGATTTTTAATTTTTTTAAAAAAAGATAGAATTATGGGGTCAGCGCTTATGACCAACTCCTGTGGGCGCCGAGATCTATTTTAGATATACGGCAGGATTAAATTGGGGAGGAGAGCAGAATTAATTAAGTTGCTAATATTTAAAGAAAATTGATGAACTCCGGTTTACAAGTAGCGCAGGCCTGAACCGACCCCTCATGCTGGGGGAGCCTCTTTATTTGATTTGCTTTCCGTTTAAATCCTGGGCTCGTTTTATTTGCGTAGCCGCACTGTCCGTTTAATTGTCTTTAATAAGGAAAACGTACCTCTGTTCGCATTTAATTTTGATTTAATTAGGAGGAAGTAATTAATGGCCTCATAAATCCCATTTTTCAGCCCCCTGGGATGAGAAGCCATCACTCTTATGTTTTTCGCGTTGTTTGTGATCCAGGGCTGGGGCATGGGGAGGAGGAGTCTCCTCCGGGGCTGTCCACATTTGATGCAGTGGGAAGAACCCAGGATGTGGGATCAGACAGGCTTCAGGTCTGTTTCCTATTAGCTGTGTGACTTTAGGCGGGATATGGGCCCTGACTGAGCCTCAGTTTGCCAAACTGTACAATGGGGAGAGAATAATCTCTGATTCACAAGATCATTATGAGACAGCACTGAGGGTCTAGAGGTGTGCCCAGGGCCTCTCCTCCTAGTCTCGTTCATGTGGACCTGAGATTGAACAGACCCCAGAAGACAGTTGGGGAATCCCAATGACAGGTGTGTATTTCATCATTTGTTTATTCAGTATGTTTGGTGCTGTGCTCTGTGCTGGGTGCTGGGGAGATGGAACCGAAGCCATATGCTTGACCCGCAAGGAGCTCAAAACCTCACACTCTCGTGTGCACACACACACACACACACATTCACATTCAGCTCTGTCACTCCTCCTGTATTTTCTCTGCAGGCGCTATCAGGGCACCTAGAGTGTGCCAGGCATGGGGAGTCCAGACAGAGAGGAATCAAAGTTAGTCCGTGCCCCTGAGGCCCGTGACGGCTGCAGGAACGATGTGTGATACCGCAGTGTCACAGGGGAGGGTGGAGCAGAGAGGATGTGCGTGGGGCAGGGGTGCAGAGCAGGGTAGGGACTCTTCAACCAAATGGGAGGGCGTCTGAGAGGGCTGCCTGATGGAGGAAACAGCTACGTGTAAAAGACAAGGAAGGACAGGAGGATGGCCCCTGGTCTCCAGTGCGTCAGGATTCGAGCCTGTGGTTCTTGTATCAGGAGATGGGGGATGTGCTGGGTGGCCCGCAATCCCACCGGAGACCAGGGCCGGAAAAGGAGAGGGAACTGAGCTGCACTGAGTACCTACTGTGTGCCAGGAGCGTCCACATATTATCTCCCAAATCTTCAGAACTGTGGTGAAGCACTATCAGTCTGATTTACAGATGAGAAAACTGAGGCTCAGAGAAGGGCAGCCTCCTACCCAGGGCTATGCAACAAGTCAGTGACAGAGCTGAAGCTGGCGCCCAGCTGTTCCTGAATCTAAAGCCCGCCATCTCTCCTGATTTGTGATTTGAAGTCCTTTTCCGAATAATGAAATAAAGGCTCAGATTGAAGAATAGAGGCCACCGATGGCTGTGGCCTGTAAGTTCAGGGCAGAAGACTGGTGTCCAGGCCTCTCCCCCAGCCCGGCAGCCCAGTGACTGCCCTGCAGCCCACCCCTCCTCCTTTCTCCCTCTTCCTTAGCCAGAAGCCAACTCAGCAGGTTCCAGAGGCTGCAGAGGGACCAGCCTGGGCATTGGAGTCGAGCAGACCTGGGCCCATCTCAGTCTTTTCACCTGGAAAATGGGGACATATTTATATACGCCACAAAGTTAAATTAGACTTCTGCAGAGGCCTGCATGTCTGACACATAGTAGGCACTCAATAAATGAGAGCATCATCCTCCAGCCTCCACTCATGGCTGAGAGTCTTGAGAAATGTCCTCCTGGGGAAAAGCCCCAGACGGCGCCTCTCCCCTCTGAGCCAGGACCCAGGCAGGCAGGGCAGGCAGCCCCAGTCCAGCCCAAATCTGAAGATCTCAGCTCCTGCACAGCCCACCAGCCTTGTCTGACTCTGCAGTCCCCAGAGAGTAGCTACTGGGCCCCCGCGTGAGCTGTGTGTCATTCTTCACGGAAGAACATCGATGACCTCAGCGCTGGGTTCCACTCCCTCCTCCCCACTCTTCACTGGTAAGTGACTCCTGTCCAGGGTCTGAGTTAAAATACGAGGGCTACAGGGGCATGATGGAGACCCAGGAGACAGAAAGGGAAGGAAACAGCCATTTACAGAGTGTTGGGTCATTACAAACGTGCTCTCATTTCGTCCTCACCACGCCTGCGCCAGGTAGGGCTTAAACTGACTTCACAGGTGGGAAACGGACTCCAAGAGGTAAAATTAACAAGCCTGTGGTCACAACATTAATGAGTGATGGGATCAGGAACTTGGCTTCCCACGCTTCGCTGTGTGACAAAGCAAATGACTTGCCCTCTCTGTGCCTCAGTTGTCTCATCTGAGAAATAGAAAGCATGATAATCTTTCATATGCCAGTGATAAAACTAATAAGATTATAGCTGTTAAACATCCTCCCAAATGGTATCTGTTCTGCCACATTGCTCAGAAATGTTTGCCGATTAAACAAGCAGACAACGGGTCTGATTGGGAAGCGGCTGGAGGCTCCCTAACAGGGAACATAGCCACCCTCTCCTGTCCCCATCTCCCCTGGGCCAAGGTGGAGAAAAGCATAAAGAGCAAGAGGAGAGACAGGACTCCTCATGCCCAGCACTGCCAATGATTCAGGGCCGACATCCTGAGATAATTTTATTGGGGGCATTAAACTGAGTTATGAGGTTTTTACAATCCAGCCACTTATGAGAAATCTATTAACAGTAACTGGACAGGAAGAAGGCTTCTCGGTGGAGCCCAGGACGGGCATTAATTGGGGCAATCTATAACAGGACGGGGACCCAGAAAGGTTCCACCAGCCGCTTCCATTTACTCCCCGCAATTTCTGCTGAGAATCAGCAGACTCGCCAAAAAGAGAGAGATGCCCATTAATCGGCTAATGAAATATGAAAATGTTTATGGGCCATTCAATCTTCCAAATGGCACTTCTATAATCCACCTTTCAGACACAAAGTTCCGCCAGCAGAATTTATACCCGGGCTCCTCCCGCGTGGCAGGGGGTGGGTTTTCTTCCCCCTTCGTGGCGACTTCATTGGTATCTGTTATCCTGCCCAGTGGGCTGGGGGACACGGCATCCTGGCCCGAAAGGGCCTTAGGGATTCTCTCATTCACACCCTGCCTCTGCGGAAGCTTAGAGAGGAGCAGGGACACGCCCAAGGTCACCCGCCTCGTCAGACGCATTTTCCTCCGCTGAGAGCTGCCTCGGAGATTTGGGCATCGGAGGCTGAGGACTCGGGTGTTCCTGTTTGGGAGAACAGTCTTCTTGTTGGTTCCTTGCCCAGGAGATCGCAGCGCAGTGAAAACAGCCTGGGATGGATCTGAAGCCTAACGGTGTCTGGATTAAATCCCAGTTATATATAGCCAGCATTTAGGAATAATAGAATAATAACGATAGTGACCATTTATCGGACACATCGTGTCTCAGGCAGGGCTGATTCTCAGGTAACACGTGTCAGTAGAGTTGTACTCGTCGTTAAAATAGTGGGAAAGCTCTCTACCTGCAGGAAATAGTCCCTCTCTTCTTCTCCCCAACCCCCCGGCCCCTCAGGCCTCTCTGTGATCCAGCAACCAAAGGGTTCCTGCCTGGCCCAGCAGGGGCCCCGATGCAGTACACTCCGTGGGCAGCGCCCCTGCCATGCTGGCTGCTAAATGTTGTAAGTGTCACATGGTGCCAAGCAGGTTCTAAGCGCCTCATGTGGCCTTTCAACTCAGTCCCCCAACACCTCTAGGAGGTAGGTACCGTTATGATCCACATGTTACAGAGGAGGCGACGGAGGTCCCCAAAGGTGCAGTGACGTGTGTAAGGACACACAGGGAGAGGATGCTGGAGCCACAGCCGGGCTGTGCAGCGTCTTCCTCCCCACGAGCTCCTTCCAGGAGGCTCGAGGATGGAGCGAGGAAGCCACGGCTATGGACCAGCCCAGCTCTTCTAATGATCTGACCTTGAGCAAATCATCCCACTTCTCTAATCCTCAGTAGGAAAATGAAGAAAAAAAAAATCTGCAAAATGAGGATAGCAAACCCTACTCTAGAAGAGCTTTTTTTTTAAGAACCTTGAACTAAATCAGTATGTAAATTGCTTAGCGCAGGGCCAGGCACACAGGAGGTGCTCCTTTGGTTTGCATTCTCTTCCTCCTCCCTCCCTTCACGCCCTGTCCCCACCGTGTGCCAGGCTCTGAGGCTGGCTCTGCAGATACTGAGATGAGTAAGATACCCGCCTCTGGGGGCTTGGGGCCTGGGGAGACTGGACCTATAACTCAGAGTGAGGTCATGGACAGCCGTTTGGAAGCTTGTTAGAAATGGAAACTCTGAGAGCCCCACCCCAGACCTACTGAGTCAGAATCTGCATTTTAATGAGATCCTCAGGTGATTTGCATGCACATTAAGGTTTGAGAAGCACTGGCTACAGCGATCCGACAAGCTGAACATCATAATGGCTTGACGTACTGCAGAGATCTCGGAGGGAATGGGGGCGGGTGTCCAGAAAAGCTTGTGGGAAGAGGTGGCATTTGAACTGAGCCTTGCAGATGAGTAGACTTCTATAGGCAGAGAAATAAGGAGAGGGTGCTGAGAGCAGGAGCAGGGAGGTGTGGGGGTGGCTCTGGACATCTTTGTAAGGATAATGGGGAGCCACGGAAGAGTTGCAAGCAGGGGAGATGTGTTCAGGTCTGCCTCTGAGACTGATAGCTCTGGCTGCAGGGGGGAAGGTGAGGCCTGGGACTGGGGTGCAGCATGGCTTCCCCGGCCTCAGTGTCTTCACTGAAGGATGGGTATGTCGAAGGAGAGATGGGCTAAGGAACAGGCCCCCCATGGGACTTGAGGGCAGAGGCTGAGAGTGTCTTCCACCCAGTCTCCATCCTGCCTTCCTCCTGCTTCCCCCCAGATCCACTCGGACTCAGACGAGGGTGACGGGGCCATCAAGTACACCATCTCAGGCGAGGGGGCTGGGACCATCTTCCTGATTGATGAGCTGACGGGTGACATCCACGCCATGGAGCGCCTGGACCGGGAGCAGAAAACCTTCTACACACTGCGGGCCCAGGCTCGGGACCGCGCCACCAACCGTCTCCTGGAGCCCGAGTCGGAGTTCATCATCAAGGTGCAAGACATCAACGACAGCGAGCCCCGCTTCCTGCATGGCCCCTACATTGGCAGTGTGGCCGAGCTCTCACCCACAGGTGGGCTGCGGGCTCTGGGGGGTGGCGGCGAGCCAGGCTGAGGGGGAAAGGGAGCTGCCAGGTTCTGAGTGGGAGCCTGCTGGGGGGAGTGGCTGACACTCTGGGGAGGGCAGGAGAGACAGAAACTGCCTCAGGCACAGTCCTGAACACAGTTGCAGCCACAGACCTGGACAAAGGCACACAAGTGACCTCAGATATACACGTGGACACAGTCCCCACGTGGACGTGGCCTACATGTGGACACAGCGACACACCTGGACATGGTCATGGACCCACATGCAGTCACACACACAGGCCCAGCCCCCCGGACAAGCTCAGGCGTCCACCTGTACACAGCCACACTCAGGCCCGGCTCCACACAAGGCAACATGGGGACAGTCACACACACAGACACAGCACAGCCCTTGGCCACAAGCCCTACATAGCCTCAGGCACAACTGAAGACGGGTACACCTACAACCGGAAACAACCAGAGTGGGACGCAGCTGAAACAAGCCCAAATGCACAACCGGACACAGCGTCACAGCTGTGACGCAGCCACAAAAAACCCCACCCAGGAAACAGCTCCTCACACAGCTGGAGCTCAGGCACAGACACAGCCGCCTGCGGAGACGCAGGCAAAAGCCACAACCAGACGTTACCACTGGGGACCAGGCTCCCCACAAGGGTAGCCACAGGCAGGCACAGGCACAGCCAGATGTCACGGCAGCATCCAGACAGCATCATTCCTGCCCACAGGGAACCCAGCCCCCTGGGGACACAGGTTCCCAGAGATGGCTGAGCCCCCAGACACAGATTCGGCTGCATACACCTGGCATGGCTGCAAACATCCAGGGGCACTGGGCATACACAGTTGTACACGTAGAAAAAGGAGCACACCCACTGAAACACCTCTGCAGAGAGACCTCAGGCCTCCCATTCTCAGAAACTCGCGTTCATGCGGCAGCGGGGCCCTGAAGCTAAAGGTTGGACGGATCTTCCCTCTCCCACTGTGGGGCCCACAGACCATTGTCTGACCATCAGGGCCCCACTCCGCCTGGGGCTCCTGGTAGAGACTAGAGTTGTGGGGTGAGGGGCATAGCCTGTAGCTGCCATGTCCTTCCCCACCACGTTAACCTAGGTCACCTGCAAGCCACCTGGCCAGGGAGCAGTGGCTCCAGGTCCTAAATACCGCATTCTGTTGCTAACACACTGTGGCTGAGGGCTCGGCGCTGCTTCTCTGTAGGTCTTGCAGTGCTGCGGCTGCATGTCAGAAGCCGGGGTATTTGGGTTCTTGGCAGAGGGCAGTCAGCCCCAGCTTCCTCTGATTGAGCTAAATCTGGCAGATTGGCAGGTAATGAACAGGCTGCCAGGAATGGCAGAGGAGGAAGTGGACCAGAGCAAATAGTGAGCGCAAAGGGATGGCGGGGGAGCGGGAAGGGTGAGGTTGTGAATGTGAGTGCAGGCTGGCATACACATACACACACAGGTCCACAGGTATACTGGTATGCACATTCATGGCCAGCTGGATGACACCTTAAGGCCTGTGCGTGCACGTGACATGCTCTGTGTCTATCTGAGTGTTTCATTTAACGAGTACGTATGAGGACATGTGCTAGGCACTGGGGACACAGCAATGAAGACGGGCAAGCTTCCCTGCTCTTATGGAGGGCATGTTCTGGCTGGGGAGGACGGGCAGGAAGCAAGTAAATGAACAGATCATTGGTCTGGGAAGGCTTCTTGAGGAGGTGACATTGAAGCAGAGATCCCAAGGGCATGGGCCCTGGGGGAAGAGCATTCCAGGCAGATGGAACAGTCTGTGCAAAGGCCCCGAGGAGAAGTGGAGAGGCGAGCAGATCACGCAGCCATGTAGCCCATAGTCAGGGCTTCGCCTTTATGCTGAGCGAGCTGGGAAGTCAGTGGAGGGACTTGTCCAGAAGAGTGACATGATCTGACTTGGCTTTAACAGGGTCCTGTGGCTGTTCCGTGAAGATTAGATGTGGGGGAGGGGCGAGGGCAGAAGCAGAGTGTCCACTGAAGAGGATATTGCAATTACCCAGGCAGGAAATGATGGTGGCTTAGGACAAGGCGGTACCAGCAAGGGTATTGAAAAGAGGTCGACTTTTAGATATATTTTGAAAGCAGAGCTGAAAGCATTTGCTAATGGTTTGGATGTGGGGTGTGAGAGAAAGAAAATTCCAGGATGACTACCAAGATTTTGACCTGGGCAATTAAATAGACGGAATTCCCACTGGCTGAGATGGGAGAAGCCGTGGAGGAGCAGATTCGGGGGACGGAGGGAAATCAGGTGCTTGGTTTCAGACGTGCTAAGCTGGAAGTACTTATTAGAAAGCCAAGTGGAGATCTTGAAAAACGTAGTTCAATATACAGGCTCAAAGGAAATGTCCGGGCTGGAGAGATACATTTGGAAGTTGCCAGTGGCAAAGACCCACGGATTTTCAGGGCTCAGCAAGTGCTTAGAAATCAATTTTGCAAGTGGGGAAACTGAGGCTCAGAGGAGCAGTGATGTGTCGAAGGTCACGCAGCAAGTCAGAGGTGGCTCAAGGCCCTGACTTCCCAGGTCCAGCAGCCCCCACTCTGGGACCCAGACTCTAGCCTAAGAAGACATGGCCCTGTGTCTCTTCACCCAAAAGTGACCTGCACATTTCCACATGGAAAAGACCAGAAAGGGGGCGAGAGATGAGGCTGGAGGAGGAAACGGGAGTCACATCTGAAGGACGTAGCCCGGGAAAGGCTTAAGCAAGGAGGTGGCATGGGCAGACTTGCATTTTAGAGCATTGCCTCTGCTGTAGCCTGGAAAATGGATGGGGCTGGGGCTGGGGGCTCCAGAGGGAGGGGCGGCCCCTTATCCACCAGGTGGCTTGTCCATCACCGCTTCACTCTCACTGTAGCCCTGAGAGGTGGCAAGACTGCTGGTAGCATCGCCATTGAACAGATGGGGCACCGAGGCTCAGAGAGAGATGTACCCACAGTCACAGCAAGTCAGTGACCGAGCAAGTCGCTGGGCTTGGCTCCCAGGCTGTTGGAGGGGCAAGGGTCCTGGTGTCACACGTAGGGAAACTGAGACCAAGAGGAGGGCAAGGACTTGTTCAAGGTCACCCAGAGAGTAAGAGGCAGAGCCAGCCCCCAGCTTCCCGGGCACTGGCCTGAGGAGCCCCGGGCCAGCCTCAGCTGCCTTAGCTGCCTCTCCCAGCCCTGACGCTGACATTCCACTCAGGAGAAAGGCAGGCGGGGGGACTCAGGAGGGGGAGGGAGGAAGCAGAAATTAAATTAGTTTATTTCGTTTGAGCAACTTTTTGAAGGGGAAGCAAATCCGACACCGGGTGCTTGCGGTGACCCCAGGCCACTTTGAAAATCAGTCACAATTACCAAGCCTCCTGATCCGGGCTGAGGGGGGCGGGGCCGACACGCGGCACTGGGGTCTGGGCGGCTTCGGAGATCTGAGGGAGCGAGGACGCAGCTTGGGACATGAAAGGCAGCAGCGCTCACAAATTAAACCACTCGCAGCTTAAAAGCGAAGAGAAGTGTGCCGGGGGGCCTCTGATGAGCCACGCTTGTGAGGAGGGGCGTGCCAGCCACACTGAGCCCGACGGAGCGAAGCAGGGCCTGCTCCCCCCGACCTTGGGCAATTCCCTGCCCCTCTCTGAGCCTCAAGTTCCCTGCTGAGCATTCAGGGGTTCGTTCAGCCCCAGATATTTGAGTTGCCTGCTCTGTGCCAGGCGCTGTTCCAGGCACTGGGGATTTATAGGAAGCCTGCGTATGGAGCAGGGAGAGAGACGGGAGAGAAATAAACAAACCAATAGACTCTATGCCCTGTGCTGTCGGTGCTGTGAAGAATAAGGGAATTGGGAGTTATGTTGGGGGAGAGCTATTAGATAGAGGGGTCAAGGAAGGTCTTTCTTTTTATAGGAGGCCATTTGAACAAAGATCTGAAGGAGCCAAGGAGCTATGTGAAACAGTGGTTTTCATATTTTCTTGTGCATCCACGTTACCTGGAAGGCTTGTTGACACACAGATTGCCACCCCCTACCCCCAGGGTTTCTGATTCAGAAATGTTTGTATTTTTAACAAATTCCAAGGTGATACTGATGCTGCTGGTTCAGGGACCACACTTGGAGAACCACTAAGCTAGAGGAAGAATGTTTCAGGCAGAGGGAACAGCAGGTGCAAAGGTCCTGAGGCATAGCGTGCTTGTCATGTTTGAGCCGTAGCAAGAAAGTCAATGTGGGTGAAGAGAGGAGTAAAGGAGGGGGAAAGTGTCCAAGTAGGTCACAAGAGGTACCAGAAGCCAGATCACATAGGACTTTGTAGCTGTTGAAAGGTTTTCGGTTATACTCTGAGTGAGATATGGAGTAGAGGAGTGACAATATCCAACTTACATTTTTAGAGGATGACTTCTTGGCTGCCATGTTGAAAATAGACTGTAGGAGGCAAGGATGGAAGTAGGGAGATCAGTGAGGAGGCAGCTGCGATTGCGCAGGCAAGAGGTGACGGGGCCTTGGATGAGTGTAGGCGGTGGGAAGATACGGGATTCTGGATGTCCATTGAAGGTCGAGCCCACAGGGTTTATGAAGGATTGGATGTGGGGAGTAAGAGAGACAAGACAAGCGTGATGCTGAAGTTTGGCCTGAGCAACTGGATGGACGGAGCTGCTCTTGCTGAGATGGGGAATACGCCAGGAAGAGCGAGTTCACAGCCCAAAATGAAGAACTCACTCTCAGACATGTTAAGATTGAGATGTCTCCTAGAAGTGGAGCTGTCAAGGGGACAGCTGGATCTCTGAGTCTGGAGGTCAGGAGCAAGATCAGGACTGGAGATACACCTTTGGAGGTCACCAGCAGAGAGGGGGAGTTTAAAGCTTGAGGCTAGATGAAATCAACATGGGAGTACGTTTTGATAGAAAAGAATTGGACTAGATAATTTCTTGAGATTTGGGGGGGGAGAGGCAGACCTCTTCCCTGGGGTGTCACAAGCTGACCAGCGGGCAAGAAGAGGATTTCACAAGACTCCCATGCCCAGTTCAGCTCCACCTACTTATTAATGCCAACTATGTGTAAGACAATGTACTTGGCCCTGTTGAGGATACAGAAGTGAGGAGTTCAACCCCACACACATCTATTAGCTACTACTTTATTCTGGACACTGCAGGGGGTGTAAAGATAAGTAACTGAATTAAATCCACAAATGTTTATTAGCGCCCATTATGTACAAGGCCTCCGGTGTACTTGACTCTGTAGGGGTTGCAAAGATGAGCCACCCAACTTAGCAAACATTTATTAGCACCTACTTTATATATAGCCCCAAGGGAATATAAAAAAGAAGGAGTTGCTTTCAATTCAAGAAACACATATTCGTGCCTACTATATATGTGGCACTTTGCTGGGCATGTGGAGATGCAGAGATGAGCAGGACACTGCCCCTGAACTCAGAGTGGTGGCAGATCAGTTTCATCTCTGGTGCCAACTCTCATCAATTGGTAGTGACAATAGGGCTGTGTTGAGAAAGAGTCTGAGGTCTCATTCAGGCTCAGCAGAAAAGAATAGCAGAATTGATTAGCGATGTCTGCTGCTAGCGAAGGAAGGAGAACGTGGTGGCTCATACGCTGTAGGATTGGCATTGCTGGACCATAGGATTGGGGCACCGGGGCCCTGCCACAGCCGGTTTCCCATGTATTCCAGTTCCTCTGTGAGCAGCACCTGTAATAGATGGGAAAAGCTGCTTTGTAGTACGGTAGGCACTTCATCGGACATTCACTAAATAAGGGCTGTCAGCCAACACTGCTTTCACAGACCTATTTCCCTTTATTCTCACAATCCCGGGGAATAAGCAGGGCAGGTATTACTGGCCTCATTTTACCAATGAGGAAATAAATGCAGAGAGAGATAAAGTAACTTTCCTGAGGTTGCCGAGTAAGAGCTGCAGCCAGAACCAGACCCAGAACCCGGAACCCGAACCCAAGCTGCTTGCCTCGGCACGCATGGGACACCATTACAACCATTTCTTTAGCATGCACAGGACTTGACAGCTTGCAAAGCACTCTCACATCCCTAACCTCATTTCCTCCTCCCAGGAACTCCCTTGGGTTAGGTGTTGACACCCTCATTACAGCTGAGGAAACTGAGGCTCAAGAGGGGAAGGGATATAAAATTGGGAGAGCGCATCATCTCACTGCTAAATCCAGTGCTTGGGGGACGGTGGCGGAGAGGAAAGGAGGAAGGCGGGAAGCAGGGTGTTCCCCAAGGGCCTCATATGGGGAGGGCAGCAGCAGGCTGGGAGCCTCCAATTGTCCCGTCTGCAGCTGGAGAGAGTGTGGCTCAGCAGCCCTCAGGCCCGAGCCGGGAATCAATCGCTGGCCTCTGCAGAGACAACTTCTAAAGATGTTTTTAATTAAAGTCCAGGAAGATCTATATGTGCAATATCTCCTTGCCTAGCAACGGCACTGGCTCTTACCACCCAGGATGGGGGGGACGGGACGGGAGGTTTCTGGTGCAGAGAGGTGGCAGAGAGGAGCAGAGGCCCCGGCCCTCAGGAGTCAGCCCCATGGCCCAGATAATCTGGACGGGGAGGAATGGCCATGTCTTTCTTCATCTTTTCCATGAACAAATCATTCAACAAACATGAGCACCCTCTCTATGCCAGGCCCTGTGCCCGCATGAGAGTGGGTACAAGGTGACAAAGCCACCATCCTGCCCTCAAGGATCCAGCACATAGTGAGTGCTCTGTAGATGTTGGGTGACTGAACAAAACTGAGTTATAAGCAAAAAACGTTTGTTTTCTGCAACTGACGGAGGGATGTTATTGCAGAGAATGCTGCTGTCTCAAACAAGGAGACTAGACCAGTAACAGAAGGTCTCTCTCTCTCTCTCTGTTTTTTTTGGTGAGGAAGATTGGCCCTGAGCTAACATCTGTTGCCAACCTCCCTCTTTTTTTTTTCCTCCCCAAAGCCCCAGTATATAGTTGTATATCCTAGTTGTAAGTCATTCTAGTTCTTCTGTGTGGGGTGCCACCACAGCATGGCCTGGCGAGTGGTGTGTAGGTCCACACTCAGGATCCAAACTGGGGAACCCCAGGCCACTGAAGCAGAGCATGTGAACTTAACCACTTGGCCATGGGGCTGGCCCCTAGAAGGTCTCTTTTAAACTTGGAGAGAACAGAAGAGCATACGGGTCTCAGTTTGGGATGGTAGGAGAGTCCCCTCTCTCGGGGGGACAGATCAGATATCCACACACACTCAAGTGTCTGCATGGGCGAGTCCATGGCTGGGATCCATGAGGAGAAACAGGGTAAGGGTAGGGTGATCCAGAGTTCCCTGGAGCCTCTGGAGAGCTGTGTCTGTGACATAGGAGGGCTCGGGTCCCATCAGGTCAAAATTGTCTTTCTTCTCCTTGTCTTTCTTCCGCCCTCTCCCGCTCTCCTCTTGCTTCATATGTATCTCTGTCTGTCTCTGTTTCTATAGAACTCTGCTCTCTGACTTTATCTCTGTATTTCTACCTGCTTCTGCCACACTGTCTCTCTGTCCCACTTTTTCTCTGTCTCTAGGTATCTCTGACTCTCTGACCCTCATCTCTTTGTCTCTGTCTTAATTTTTCCCTCTGTGTCTGGGTGTCTCTGTATCTCTGTCCCTCTGTCCCTTATCCCTCTGTCTCTGACCCATTTTCTTGCCCCATCTCTCTGTGCCCCCTTCTCTGTCACTTGTCACTGGGCCTGCTTCCTCCCCCTCTATCCTGCGACCCCTCCCTTCCATGAAGCCGCTTTGCTTCATCTCCTGTGTGTCATTCATCTACATTAGGCTGCCCTGGCTGGGCGGCTGATGCTGGGTCGAGGCTAACCTAGCAAGCCGGCATTGTAAGTGATGATCAAAGAGGGAGTTGATAGGAGGCAGTGTGGGGGGAGTTTGAGAAGGGGCTTGTTTCCTGTGTAATCTGAATGTTCCCAGGGACTCGACAAGTGGTTTTTAATTTTTAATAGAAGGCATTCGATGCCGTTCTAGCAACAGCAGGGGGTGGGATTCATTTTTTATAAATGTTTGAGAAGCTAAATGTGAGCTGAGGGTTCCCCAGGCCCAGCAGGGCAGCAAAAGGAAGTGGGGAAGAGGCAGGATGATAATAATTACAAACATCTTCATAATAATGACACTTGGTCACCTCAGTTGAGGAGTCTGTTCTTTTCCAAAGTTCTTCATCTTTTTCATCTCATTAAGGGGTCTCTCTCACCCAGTGAGGTGGGAAGGATAAAGTGTTGTCTCCATTTTACAGAAGGGGAACTGAGGCCGAGTTAGGTCAGGTAGTTTTCCCACAGCTACACAGACAGCTGAGAACAGGGCTGGAATGAAAATTTATGTCTTCAACCCCGGAGCTCCACTCCACACAGCAGCTCCTCCTCCCTGAGCCAGTGGGAGCTCCTCCCGAAGGTTCTGGAGCCCAAGTTTGAAGCTCAATTGGACCTCACAGATAGCAAGTGTTAAGGAACAAGATAGGAAATAATTCTGGTCTGGGAGCCAGGACATGAGTTCCAATTCTGACTCTATGATGAACCTTGTCAGAACCACTCAGGTGAACCAGAGATGAGGGGTGGGCAAGCCCCCTCCTGTCTGATACTGGTGCCCAGGGGTCTCCTACTCAGGGCCAAGGACCCGGCCCCAGAGGTCTTCTGACCACACAGAGAGAGGAGAAAAGAATAATCTCCCAGTGAGCACCCACTACCTACCTGGCTTCACCAGCCACTTAAATCCATCATTTCTAATCCTCATAGCATCTCTGAGAGGCAGAGTGGGCCCCTCTAAATTACAGATGAGGAAACAAGTTAAATAGGGGAAGGACTTCACTGAGGGCACAGAGTGAGGAAGCAGTGGGATTTGAACCCAGGACTTTATGATGCCAAAGACCACCCTCCCCCACCCCAGCACTGGTCTCCATGGAGTTGAGATGGGCATCCCTCTCAGGAATGTTCAACTTCTCGTGCTGATTTTGTGTGGGAGGAGCACAGCTGACTTGGTGGCATGCATCATCCTTGCTGCTTTCTTCTGAGTGTTGGTCTCAGTACAGACACAGTGAGTCCAGGAGGGTGATATGCTGGCTACACAGACCTGGATTTGAGTCTTTCCCTACCATTTACTAATGATGTAACCTTGGAAAAGTCATTGAGTCTCTCTGTGACTCAGTTTCTTGATCAGTTTAATCAGGGGTTGGGTCTGGGGCATCAGTTCTTAGCCTAGCATGCACTTTAGATCAATCTGGGAGCTTTTAAAAATGCCCTTGCCTGCGCTGCACCCCAAGAGAGTCCTACGGAATTGGTCTGGGATGTGGTTCCACGTCAGTTTTATTTTAAAGCTCCTAAGAGATTCTCATATGCAGCCAGGTTGAGAACCACTGGTTTCTGTGCTCTCCAAGGGCCAGCCTTCCATATCTAACATTCTACATGGAGCCCTGGGCTCTGAGATCCTGTTTACCCAAGGATCAGTTCCCACGCCAGCCTGGATTGAGGCCCTTGACGTTAGCGGCAGTGCTGGCCAGCAGCACCACGGACAGTGAACAGCTCATCCCAGCCAATTCCGGCTGGGCTTCTGGAGGTCTGAACTTGAACCAGCTGTTGGGGCCGGAGAATCCTGAACGCAACTCCCTGCGACGCCCCTCCTCTTCCTTCCCTCTCCTTTCTCTGACTCTTCCCTCTCTTACTTGCCTGTCTACTTCTACTCCTATGGACCCTCCTACTCCTCGCTTGTAAGGCAGGATAGTGTGAGTTTTGACATCAGATAGGCCTGGGTTTGAATTCTACCCCTCCTACTTCCTTGAGAGGTGAACTTGAATGGGAACTGTCCTCGGTGCTGAACATGGAAATCTGTGTTCTCACAACGATCCTGAGAATTTGGTAGTACTGTTACCCTCATTTCACAAACGAGGACATTGAGGTACAAAGGGATTCATTACTTAACTTCATTCAGCCTCCATTTCGTCATCCATAAGGTGGGAATCTTAAGAGAGCCTGCTTCAAGGCTTTATTGTATAAATTCCGTGAGGTAACATACATAAAGGGCTTATCATATACCTATCACAAAGTAGTTATTCAATAAATGTCATCTATCATTATCATTGCATAATGACATATGACAATAGGTTTCATTATTATTCATTAGTGTTTCGCATTTTCATCCTTCACTGTGCATAGCAGTTTCCTCGTCTGTAAGATGGGAATGATACAGGATTGTACTGGAGTCAGCTCCTGTCAGCTCATGAGAGCCAAATATTAATTTTCAGGAGTTTCTTGAGCCACTTGATATACATTGGTAGCTTGAAATTGGCCATGGTGGGAGTATTTACACCGTGGAAATCAGCAAACACTAAAAAGCAGGACGTTGCTCTCTGCTCCTCCACTCCCTGGAGCTGATGGTTACACATTTACCAGCCCCCCACTGCATCTACATCATGGAGTTGGCATGAGGACTGAAAGAAAGAGAGTGGACATGACAGTGCATTGTAAAATACAAACTGCTGAACCTGGGGGGGTGGGCGGTGACCTGAGGTGGTCCCACAGCAGCCACAAGCCTGGAACCCTTATTTCTTACAATTCTGGGGAGCTGCTGACTTGTGAAGAAGACAGGAAGGAGTGTAGGGTCTAGTGAACCAGTGGTGAATCACTGACCCTTCACTATCCCCACGTGTCGGCATTAACTGTAATGGCTGCAATAAAGAATCCCGGATTGGGGAAATGATTCCATCATCCCCGCGGGAGTCCCTGGGATGCAGCCAAGGAGAGAAAGAGAAAGAGAGAGCTCAGCCATGTCCCTGGGGAGTCACTCAGCCCAGCATTGTGCCTTGCCCAGAGGGTGGAGGGAACATGCAGGGGGAGTGACGGGGAGACCCTCTCTCATAACAGTTATGACAGTCACTGTTTATTGAGCACCCACCATGAGCCTGATGCTTTATGTATCTTCTCCCATTTCAGTGTGTCTGTGAGGGAGGCGTGATTGTGCCATTGTATACCGGTATGCATTGCCTCCTGAGACAACAACAACCTGCCTTTATCGAGTTCTTAGCATGGGTCAGACACTGTCCTCAGTGCTGAACATGGAAATCTATTTGAATTCTCAAAACGATCCCAGGAGTTTGATAGTACTGTCACCTTCGTTTCACAAACGAGAAAATTGAGGGACAAAGGAATTCGTGACATGCCCAAGGTCAAACTGATAATAAGTGACAGGGCTGTCACTGATTGTGCCTCAATACGCTGGGCCATCCTCTCCAGTCATTGTGCCTATGCTGCCTCTGGCACCCAGAAGGGTTTTGTCATCAGAGAGCCCTGGGTTCAAATCCTACCACTTACTCACTCTCTGCTCCCAGTCAAGTCTTTTCCCCTGTTTGTAATTTGGGGGGCCCACTCTGTCTCTCAGAGACGCAATGAAGATTAGAGATGACGGATTTAAGTAGCTGGTGAAGCCAGTCTTTTAGCAGATGCTCAATAGGAGATTATTCCTTTCTCCTCTCTCTGTATAATGGGAGGCACCTGGGATCATGCCCTTGGCCCTGAATAGGAGATCCCTGGGCACCAAGCACCAAGAGGGAGGGGGCTTGCCCAGACCTCTTCCCTAGCTTCTCCAGGCAACTCTGACGTGGTTGACATGGAGCTGGAGCCGCCAAAGAGAGAGGCGCATTGCAGGGCCGGTTTAGGAGGCTCGGGCTAGGAGGGGGGACATGGAGAGGGAAATGAGAAATGCAAAAGAGTGAAAAATAAATACATGTGTCTGTCTGGAATGATCGAGGGCCCAAGGCTGGAGGCGGGAGAGGCGGGCGGCGGGCTGGGCTTAGCAGAATTGCTGCAGTAGCACTTGCAGAGCCTCGCTCGTTAGCCAGGCAGTCAACTGGCCTCACCTCCCAACGTGCCGCCCTGACGGCCCAGAGAGCCCAACCCAGCCCCAGGAGGACCCCCCTCCAAGAACCTCAAGAGGCCTGAGCCCCATCCCCACACCAGCAGGGCACCCAGAAGAGGGCGTCTCCCTGAACTGAGGGCTGTGTCTCATTCCCTTTGGGTCATACCCTCAGCCCCCAAGACTCCCTCTCCTTTCTGGAAAGGTTCGGGTGGACCAGCCCCTCCATCCAATCCCTCCCCCACTGCACCCTCCCCCTCACCCTGTCCAGCCTCTTGTCCCAAGCCCTGCTTTCGTCAAATTGAACATGATGTCAAATTAGAGCCATCTCTGGGACAGGCTGAGAGACGCTCCCAGTTTAATGAGGCAGCGTCGAAAATCAATAACTTAATTGCCGCTGTTTGATGGACTTTTATCCAATTTATACTCTCCCTAGCAGCCTACGTGCGGAGCATGAGGATAAGTGTGCATGTGTCTCAGGGCGGGGACTGTCTGAGTACCTGGGGGAAGGGGCATGGAGGGTACTAGGGCCCACAGCCAACTACTTCCCATAGGGAAAGCTGGGTGCTGCTGTTCTCCTGCCTGGGGACCAAGAGACACTGGCCTCTGAGCCCCATTGAACTTAGTTATCCTTCTGGGCTGCCTGCCCCCGTGGCTGGGGTAGGGTGGTGAGGAGGACGGGGAGGAAGGAGGCAGAACTCCCTGGAGAAATCAGGAGGGGCTGGAGTGGGTAGAAAGACCCCTGCTTTGGGAGTCAGGCGCCAGGTTTCCAGTCCTGGCTCTAACTCCAACTGTGATGACCTTAAGTAGTGAAAATGACAATTGCCACCACGCATTGAGAGGCTGCTCTGAGCCCGTTCTGCACTGAGTTTAAAATGCATTCCTTCAACTTCATAAGTCGAGGACTAGGATTATCCCCGTTTTGCTGACAAGGAAACAGATTCAGAGAGGCTACCTTCCCTTGCCAGAGTCCTGCAGCTGGGAACCACTGAAGGGAGATTTGAATCCACATCTGACTCCATGATCATGCTTGCGCCAATAGGAAGGCCCCAGATCAGGAAGCGGGTTGGGACTCCGTGTGGGGAGGAGGACTGTGACGGGCTGGCTTCAATGACCTCCAGCCTGGGTCTCCTCTCCCGGCTCTCTGGCGGTGGGGAGAAGTGGGGAGGACGAGCGCAGAGACCCCAGGTGACCCCTGTCTCGCTTGGTCCCCCGGGCCCAGGCACGTCGGTGATGCAGGTGATGGCCTCGGATGCAGATGACCCCACGTACGGCAGTAGCGCTCGGCTGGTGTACAGCGTGCTGGATGGAGAGCACCACTTCACCGTGGACCCCAAGACCGGTAGGGGCGGGATCCGGCCAAAGGGCAGAGGGGCGGAGCCAGGAGCCGGGTCTGGGGGTGGGGTCACAAGGGGCGGGGCCGGATGAGTGACGCGGAGGCGGGGCCGGAGGGCCGAGGACCACAGCCAGATGTGTGCTCTCACCCTTCTAACCAAAGTGCGCCGAGGGTACAACAGAAGACGCGGAGGCGTCTTGCCTGCTTCAGGGCACCCCAGGGTCGCGGAGAGGAAGGGGCAGCCGGGCAGGAAGAGGGAAGGATTGAAGACAGAAAAAGAATGAGGTGGAGGCTGCCTGCAATACTGGCAGAAAAACAAAAAGGCAGGAGACAGCCACTATGGGCGCCCTGAAAGGACTTCGGAGGTCTGAACCAAGCAGCCCCCTTGTCCTTGGAGCTAAACTGAGGCAGGTGTGTCCGCAGCTGTTACGGGGTGGGTCATAAGTGGAGTCTTGGGGGTCAGCTGGTGAAGGGCACCTTTTCAGCAGTTGCGAAAGCTCTGTTCAAACGGCAGTTGTTAAAGATCCGATGGAAAGACGGAGGCCGTTAGGGAAGGATGGCTTCTTTGTTTATTTGCCCTCCCCCAACACCACCAAACAATGGTGCAGCACCCCCATTCACTTACTCAGGTTGGAACCTGATTCCGTCTCTGAGGGGCCTTTCAAGAGTGGCAGGGAGGACAGAAGAAAGAGACTGAGGCTCAGAGAAGTGAAGTGGCTCCCTGAGGTTGCACAGCTGGGAGCGGCTGCCAGTTCCAGGGGCGGTGCTCTCACTGTCCCTGGGTTAGGAGGCGCAGAGCAGGAGTGAAGGCAAGAAATGAGACATCAGACACCATAGAACGTTCGTCAATTGCCATCATGGGGCTCACAGTCTGGAGGGGGCAGGGAGACAGGCATATGCATGAGCAATTAGGATGCAAGGTTCTTGGAGGCAGTAGCAGGGGATCGCCAAAGGATAAGAAGGTGTTGGCCAGACCAAGAATCAGAGAAGGGCATCCCAGGCAGAGGGCGTGATGCAGGCAGAACTGGGAGGAAGAGAACAGCCTGAGGCATGAGGGGAATTGTAAGCAACTCCGGACTGAGGAAGCAGGCGTGTTGAGAGGTGATGTGGAGAGGCTGGCGGGGCCTGACTGTGCAGAGTGAAAGCCAGGCTGAAGAGCTTGGATTTTATTCTAAGGGCAATGGGTGTGTGTGCTGGGGGCGGGGGGGGGGGGGGGGGGGGGGGGGGGGAGGGGGCGCGTTTGGGGGTCGTTGGATGGATTTGGGTTTGGGGTTTTCTTCGTGTGTTTGTTTGTCTTGTTTGGAGGGAGAGGTTGAAGATTCCAGTCTATGAACACAGTTACGATTGTATTCTCTTACACATAATATCTTCGTGATGTTTTCTCCTTGCAAAAGGATACATTTTAGAAAACATTCAAACATAAAGAAATGTTAGAAAAGAAAAGAAAAGAAAAGAAAGTGCTTCTCACCCCCATCCACAGTAATTGCGGCCCCAAAGGTAACCGCTTAGTGTATATATCCTATGAGATCTTGGACTCATTCACTTGAAAAATATATACATTGTAAGGTTCAAAATTCAAAAAGTCCAAACAGGTATTTAGTGGAAATTCTTCACCCTATCCAGTCCACCCAGTCCATGTCCCCAAGGCAACCAATGTAATTTTCTTTTGTATCTTTCCAGAGCTCTTCTATGCATGTACAAGAAAATAGGTACATGCATTTTTTTTTACACAAATGGTAGCTATAAACACACAGTATACACTGCTTGCCTTATTCTCTTAACAATCCGTCTTGAAGATTATCCCATATCAGTACATAAAGAGCTTCCTCATTCTTTCATTTAACAGCTGTTGTGGATACACTAGAATTTATTTCACCAGTCCCCTATTGATGGACACTTACGCTGTTTCCAATCTTTTGCTGCAACGAACAATGCTACAGTGAATAACCTCATACATATATCATTTTGTGCGGTGTGAGTATATCTGCAGGATAATTTTCGGGAAGTGAAAAGCTGGGTCAAAGAGCATGTGCATTTGGAATCTGGATAGATAATGCTGAAATGTACCAGATTGCACTCCCGAGAGCCACGTACGAGAGAGCCTGTTTCCCCTCCTCCTCCCCAACGCCGTGGGTTCATTGATGACTTTTAAGCAGGGAAGTGACATGCTCAGGTTTTCATTTTAACAAGATCCCTCGGGCTGCTGCTGTATAGCATGGCTCAGAGACACGAATTGAATTCGAGGAGACCTAGGAGCCTGGGGTGCCCAGGAGAGCGCCCCGAAGGACAAAATCCAAAGCCTGTACCATTTCTCAGCACCCACCCAGTCTCCTTAACCTCTTCATCTGGTTAGGGGGCCAGGTAATATAGGATTGATATGAGGGTTCGCTGAGATGCTGAGGAGGGAGAATGGGGGATGGCAGTGAGATCCTGCAAAGGGCAAACTTGGGGGCCTGGGTGAATATATGGGACTAGATTGAGGGAAGAATCTGGGGCTTCCAAACTTTGGGGCCTAGGATAGGAAGGGGTACCATCTGCAGAAACAGAAGGAGAAATGTGGACTCAGAAACTCTCTAGGAGCAGAAGAGTTAGCGAATGTGCCCCCAGGATCTGAGGCAGAGCTAAATAATTTAGTTTTAACCATACTGGCTTTAAGATGAGAGAATGGGAAGGAAACATCGAGAACATCTAGCAGGCCATCTGAAACATGGGCCTGGAGCTCTGAAAATGGTTGGGGCTCTTTAAGCTTTGGTTTCCCCATGTGCAGAAGAGGGCCAATAATACCCATCTCAAATGATTCTTATGAGGATTCAATGGGACTGTTCATTCATTCATTCAACAACTCTTCACTGTGCCCTACTATGTGCCCAGCTCTGCTCTAGGCTCAAGGAGGCAACTCCAAGACCTTAGTCTCATGGAGATCTTATTCAAGTAGGAAATACAGAAACCAAGGACATAAACATACAACGTAATGTCAAGTAGCAATGAGTGCTGGGAAGACGCATAAAGTAGGGTAAGAGGATAGACTTAGATGAAGAAATCGGCACAGGCCTTTCTGGGGAGGTGACCTTGGGGCAGAGACCTGAGCGAAGGGAGGGCGTGAGCCACTCAGTATCTAGGAGAGAGTATGCAGGCAGAGTGAAGACTGAGTGTGTGAAGTGCTCAGGAAGAAACTCGCTATGTAAACATAAACCAAGGGGACGATGAGGCTGATGAAGCCTTCCTCCATTCAGCCTGAGGGGGTGGGGCCCTTAGAGCTTATCGGCTTTCAGGGAGGGAAGAAGAGACAGAATTAGAAATAAGGGAAGGGCCGGGACCGAGTCTGGGAGGTAGCCCGGTGGGCAGATGAAGGATCAGACTCCAAGACAGTGAGGAGGACAGCCAGCTTCTAAGAAAGAGCATCTGCCCCTGCAGAGGGTCCGGAGGAGGGTGGCAAGTGGGAGCCTGGGAGAGCAGGAACAGTTCCCAAGAAGCCAGAAAGTGGGCACCAGGCAAGGCAGCTGAAGAAGTGCCAATGTGGTCCTTGTTCTAGGGTCCCTCACTTTTCTCTGTCTGAAAGGGTCTTTGCTGGCGTTTCCTGGGAAGGACCAGATTTTTTCTTCCCGGCCTTCAGCCCCACTGCGGGAGCCACCCTGGTGCCATTCCCAGCCCCAGCTCCCTTTCCCCAGCCAGGAATATTCCGCCGATGCGGGTCTATATTTAGCAGCTGCTGCGAGGTACAGTCTGTTCTCGCTGTGCAGATAGCAGGGAGCAGAGCCGGAACGGGGCCTGAGAGGAAAGTGTGAGGGAAGGGAGGAGGCAGGGCGCCGGAGTCCCAGTGCCAGAGGAGAAATTAACTTGTGTGTTTTAAAGGCCAGGTACACCAGCAAGCCCCCGACAGGGGCGACAGAGATGGCATTTTGGGGCTAATGAGGCATCACTCGGGCTCCAGGGCCCCTTCTGCAGCATTTGGAGGGGACAGTGGGGGTGGCAAGGACAACAGCTGGAGCTGGGGGCGATGGGTGAAGACAAAGCTGCAGGGAGCTGCGGCCAGGTTCTAATTACCAGCCTCCGCCCACCACCACCCGGCAAGAATAGAAAGACTTTCTTAGAGATTTCAAGATATCCACTAAAAATTCTCAACTGGGCCAGCGACGTCTGTTTTCCCGGGAAGGGATGAAACTAACCTTTGTTGAGCACCTTCTAAGTACCAGATCCTGGGGTCAGAACGATGAACTAGATCTGGTGTCTGCCCTCTTGGGGCTTTTGTTCCAACAGAACAGCCAGAGACAAATAGACAACACCACCCAGGTTGAGAGGGGAGACAGAGGGCCTGTGGGAGCAGGTCAGGCAGTCAAATGTTTATTGAACACCTGCTATGTGCCAGACCCTAGAGATAAGATGATGGGCAAGGCCAGCATGGATCTCTGCCCCCCAGGAACTTATTTACGGGGTGCCCAAGCCAGGACTTGACGGGGCCTCAGCGACGCATCTGCAAAATGTGAGAGCTGCTGCTGGAAACTCTTTCTCATTGAATCCTCTGAATAGTCCTACCAACGGGATATCCCCAGTCTCTAGAATAGGGAACTGAGGCTCAGAGAGACTCAAGAACTTTCTCAAGGTCAGACAGCATGTAAATGGAGGAACGAAGACTTGAATGCATCTCTGTCTGACTCCAAAGTCCCTCTTTTTTTCACGGCCTCAAATCTGACTGTTGGCCCTCAGAGAGCGTTTAATAAATGAGCAGATGAATGAATTTGCAAAGCCAGAAGGTTTCAAGGGCAACTTCATGGGCTGATTGGGGAATCTTACCCCGACCCCCCCCAGGAGGGCACCAGGCTCCAGGATTCTTCTCCTGCCTCAGGAGGTAGAGTGGAGAGTGGAACACAGTAAATAGCAAAATATGCCATCACTTCCTCCCACCCCTCAACCGGCCTCTTCATAAAGGGACATTGCTGCTCCTCCCACCAAGACGCAGAGTCTGTGTCCCCACCCCTTGAGTCTGGGCCCTTTCAAGACTTGCATTGGCCTATAGAATGCAGCAGAAGTGATGTTCTGCAAATGCCAAGACCAGGTCTTAAAAGACCTTGCAGATTCCACTCTTCCTCCTAGAACACGGTCCTGAGACGGCCGTGTAAGGCAGCCAGCCAGGCCTGTAGGAGGTTGAGAGAAGGTCCGGCCCACAGCCAGAATCAACCCCCAGGCATGTGCATGAGGCCTGGTGGGCCTTCCAGCCAGCTGACCCTCCGCTTAAACGCAGCTGCAAGAGTGCGCCCAGCAGAGGAATGAGCCAGGAAACTCACTTCTCTATCAGCCATCTACTGCTGTGTAACAAACTGCCCGACACATGGTGCCTTAAAACAACGATTGATTATTTGTACAATTCTGTGGGTGGGCTGGGCAGTTCTTTTGCTGGGGTCACTCACATGGTGCCAGTCAGCTGGCAGGTCAGCCAGGACAGCTGGCATGGCTGGGCCTCTCCCTCCAAGTGGCCTTTCATCCTGGGCTTCTTCACAGCATGGTGGTCTTGGGGTTCCAAGAAGACAGGCCCCAGCATAACAGGGCTTCTCAAGCCCCTGCTTTTGTCACACTTGCTGAGGTCCTGTTGGCCAAAGCAAGTTGCGTGGCCAAGGCCAGAGTCGGTGTGGGAGGGGATGATGCCAGAGAGTGGGTACCAGCAGGTGTGGTTCCTTGGAGCTGTCACCACAGCACCCTATCATGGGTGTGAGCCCAGGGGCGGGGTCCAGAGGCAACATGGCACCTGACCCCACACTCAACAAGCCTTCGTGACCAGTTTCCAAGTGAGAAGAGTTTAGTGTCCCCAGTTCCTCTGGAGCTGGAGGTGGCAGGGACAGCAGGAGGCCAGCCACGTAAGCATGGCTCCCCATCCACAGAGGTGGTCCTCAGTCAGGCCCCTGCTCCAAGCTCCACTCAGAGCTGGCATCACTGAGCTTTCGAGGCACGGTGGCCCCAAATCCTGTCACCACCCTCTGCACTCAGTGAGATCCTTGATGTAGAGTGTCGGGCACAAAGCTCCGCCCGCAGTGAAGGCTCAGCCCGTCAGCTCCCTCCCCGCCTTTCCGCCTGGTTCACTGGGGGAGGCCCTTCAATCTCTGTCTGTCAATCTCTGTCTTACTGCCTCCTCCTGGGTGTGTGTTTCTCTCTGGCTTGCCACTCCCCTCTCTCCTCTTTCTGTCTCTTTAGGCCTCCCTCCCTCTCTGTTTCCCTCACCTGCCCTCCTCCCCTTCCTCTCTACCTCCATGCCCACGTCTCTCCCTCCTGACTCTCACTGGGCTTCTCTCTGTCTGCCTCTTTCCCCAGACCCCCTTTTCTTCTCTCTCTGCTTCCTTCTCTGCCACCTTCACCCTTCCTCCTCTCCTCTCTCTTCCCTTTCTTCTCTTTCCCTCCTTGAAGCCCCCTGGAGTAGAGGAGACGATGGGCCCACCTGCTATCCAGGGCTGCAGAGACTTAACTAAGAGACCAGCTGAGGCCTTGGGCCCTGCCTCACCCCCAGAAGGGGCCCTCTCGCAACCCCAGTGTGGAGGTGCAGCACCTGGGGAGGAGGTCAAGGAGGGCCTGCTGCATGATGGGAACGATGGCCTGCCTGATCAGGACTGAAAAGAACAAGGAAGATATTCTGGGAGCTGACCCAGGACCACATAAGTGGTGTCCGTCTGTCAGAGGCCTGAACCCTCGCCCTGTATTTGGTGGTGGGTGGAGCAGGGCATTCGAGGAGGGACCCTCCATCCTTAGGGTGGTCCAGAAGAGCAGTTCAGAGCACGGACTCCGGCCCCAGAGTGCCTGCTTGAATCCTGGCCGTGCCCTTTCTACATGTGCAACCTTGGGCAAGTGCTTAGCCTCTCTGTGCCTCCATCTCCTCATCTGCAAAATGGGCCTAATCACAGCACCTTCCTCATAGGGATGTGGAGAGGATTAAATGAGGCAATTCCCTGTGGGTGCTTAGAGCAGTGCCAGGCCAAGAGTAAGTGCACGTCAGTGTAAGTTATTGTTATTGTCACGTGCGAATCTCATGAGATGAAACCACAGCAGTGGTTCTCAACCGAGTTTGCCCTCAGGGGTCACTCGATAATGTCTGGAGACGTTTTTTGGAACTGGGGTTTGGGTGGGGAGGGTGCTGCCACTGGCATCTACGGGGTAGAATTATTCTGCCCGAAATGTCAGTAGTGACAATGTTGAGAAATCCTGTTCTTTAGGTGGGTAACGTGGTTGTCCCATTTTACAGATAAGGAAACTGAGGCTCAGAGAAGAAGGGATTTGCTCAAGATCACATGGCCGAAAAATGGTGGATCTGGGAGTTATCCCAAGTTCATCTGCTTCCAAAACTCCCCTGTCCTTGGGAAGGCCAGCCCGGCAGAGGCGGGGTCAGGAGGGGGCCCAGTGAAGAGTCTCGAAGGCCGCTGATAGAGGCGCTGTATGACCCTTGATTAGACAGACCGCACATGCCGTATCCACGTGATCCCACAAAAGCAGGGCCACCCCCTAGGCGCCCCACGCCTGGCTGCCCCAGCTTCACATACAAATACACACACACATACTCACACATGCTCCAGCCTCTCCTCCTGTTCCATTGCATTTACTGGAGTCTGGGGGCTGTTTGGGGACATCAGGAGTCGGAGATTGTGTTTTATGGGGCGCATCACGGGGCTGCTGGCGCATGACTCCACCTGGTGCTCGGGCCCCAGGCACCACCTGTCACCACCTGTGCTCGGCAGACTGGGGGTGGGGGGCGGCTCTGAATGCCTCAGCGACTCCCCTCCCCACTAGCCCCCCACTGGCAGGGAGGCAAGAAGCCCAGCCCTCCCCCTGCAGACTTAATCTTGCAGTCACCCCCATTCCCGCCGCCCCTCCCCCTCTTCCATTAGCAGCTTGAAGGATTCTCTGATCAGCAATTAGCTGGTGCCCAGACGGAGAACCTAGGGCCAGACCAGCCGGGGCAGCCGGGCCCCTGGGGGCTGGGGTTGGCTAATCGGGGAGGGTGGTGTGTGAGGATAAGAGTGTGTGTGAGTAGCTGTGAGTGTACGTGTGTGTCCGTGACCCCGTATGTGTTCTTGCATATGTAGTACACGAGTGTGTGAGACTTATCTGGTGTGTGTGGACAGGTGAGTGTGACTCCAGAGTGAGTGCATGTGAGTGTGGATGTGCGTCCGGTTCACGTTGTTGAGCACTCACCACGCTGCTGCTCCGTGCCTGGCTCCAGGCTGAGTGCCACCAACAGAGACAAGCGGGGCACAGGCCAGGCTCAGGCCTAGAACATCGGGGTTCACCCTCACACGGGAGGGTGGCAAAAGTGGAACTGGTTGCCCAGGGCAGGGGGTCACATAGTGGAAGGTTCTAGTCCCTAGGCCTCTTTTTAGTAAACCAGAGTTTGTTCTGTTGCTTTCATGTTGCGTGTGTGTGAGTGTGTATGTGTGTATTGTGAGAGTGTATACCTGCAAGTGTATGTGTGCAAGTGTGTACGAGTATATGTGTTTGAAAGTAGGTGTGTGTTAGTATGTCTGTGTATAATGTGTGTGAGTTATATGTATACAAGTGTGTATTCAAAAGCGTATGTGTGTATAAAGCTAATAGTTGTGTCTGTGTAAGAGAGTATTGCATGTGAGAGTGTGTGAGTGTATAATTGAGTGAGTGTATGGAGTATTGCGTGTGTAACTGTGAGTTATCTGTGCGAGCACATCGGCATGAGCACGTGTGAGTGTGTGTGTGTGTGCACTGTTTGCTGAGCCCACACCCGCACTGTGGCCACATCCATGTCTCCTGGGCGGCCTCCTGAACGTGCATGAGCCTGGCCTCTGCCTGTGGCGGGGCCTCCGTACCAGCCGGCAGCTGGTCGGGGGCGTCCCCGGCCTCACCCTCCCTCACCCGCAGGTGTGATCCGGACGGCTGTGCCTGACCTTGACCGCGAGAGCCAGGAGCGCTATGAGGTGGTGATCCAGGCCACAGACATGGCGGGCCAGCTGGGCGGCCTCTCTGGCTCCACCACCGTCACCATCGTGGTCACCGACGTCAACGACAACCCGCCCCGTTTCCCACAGAGTGAGTGAGACCTTCCCAGAGGGAGCTGGTCGCATCTGTGCGTCTGTCTGTTCGCCCATCCAAGCCACCCACTGCCCCAGCACCCCTTCCACTGGGCTCCCATGTGGGGGGACCAGTATGGGTGTCTGTTCATCCTTCCAACCACACGCTTACCCCAAGCTTCCCTTTAGGCTTTCCACCAAAACAGAGACTCTCATCTGTCTGTCTATCTATCCACCCAAGTCACCCACTTACCCCCAGGCCCCTCCAGTCATGCTTCTTACGGAGGAGGCCTCAAAGGCATCTGATTTGGGGTATATCCCAGTAACGTGGCTACCTTCCCACCCATCACCTTGCTTCCAGCCAGGGGTGAGCCCCCACTTGCCCACCCCCCACCCCCTCACTGGCCCTTGCACACACCCCTATGCCACTTATTCCCCGTGATCTGCCACTGACCCAGGCTTGCAAAGGGAAGGGGTGGGATGACAGAGGCTGCAGCCACACCTAGGCCAAGAATTGTGCGTGGAGAAGCTGAGGTCCGGAGTGACAGGTCTTTCCCTCCCCCAGACAGCCCGGGGGGCAGGATCCTGTGCTTCTGAACTAGAAGGTCCTCCCACTCTGCCTCTCCTGGCACAACAGGGGCTGGGGGGCTCTCTGGCCCAGTCCCCCACCTTCCCGTCAGCCCAGCCAGCCCCTCTGTCCCAGACTCAGGGCGAGAGCCACGCCGGGGAAGCCACCGAAGCTGGCAGAGACTGAATGCCGCGGGGAGCTGGGCTGATTCCTATCGGGCGAGTCATTACTCGAGGTCTGCTGCTCTCACATTAGGCCCCGCCACAGGGGACTGACCCCCGCGAGATAAGGAATCCAATCCCTTAGCTGAGGGAGCAGCATCACTGCGGCCTAGCGCCTCAGCCCAGACGCAGAGCGGGGCGGGCAGAGCCCGGCAGCCAGCTCCACGTCGCCAGGGAGCCTGGCACAGAAGCCCCCGCCCGCTCCCCCAGCCAACCCCACCCACTGATGGGGAGGCTTCAAAGCCCCATGTGGAGGGGAGGGGGCCACCCAGTCTTCTGCCCACTTGTGCCAGGCTCTGTGCCAGCTCTGAGCTGGAAGGGGTGGGGCCAGGCCCCCGGAAGACTCTTGCTTATTCATTCATTTATTCATCCTTTATTTCTTTATTTTTAACATTACTGTGAAATATAGCACACAAACAGAAGGGTGTAAAATACAAATGTTCAGTTCAAGGCAGACACACCAACCCAGACCTCAGAAGCCCCCACAGGCCCTTTCCCAATCCCCCTCAACCCTTCCTCCAGAGTCACGCACCATCTGCTTCTGTGATCATCACCACGTGCTTTCCTTGAGGGTCTGCTCACCTATGTAGGCATCGCCTAACACTATAGTTTAATTTCACCTTTTTTTTAACCTTATATAAATAGAATCATACAATCCAAATTATTTGTATCTGGCTTTTTTGTCTCTCAAAATTATGTTTATGAAATCATATGTTGTTGCTTGCAGCTATAATTTATTCTTTTTCCTTGCTGTATACTATTCCATCATTTATCTATTCTACTGTTGATGGACATTTGGGTTGTTTCCAGTTCAGCCTATTATGGAGGATACTGCTTTGAACCTGGTCCCGTTTTGCATGTGTGTTTCTAGTGTACATACAAAGGAGTAGAATCGCTGGCTCGTGGGATAGACTCATCTTCAACTTTACTAAATAAAGTCAAACTGTCCCCCCCCACAAAGAAATGCATGTGTCTGTTGTACCACATCTTTGCCAACACTTGGTATTGTCACTCTTTAATTTGTGTTAATCTGCTGAGTGTGTACTGGTAACTCATGCTGCTTTTCATTCATCCACACACTAGTCACTCACACATTCCATTTCTGCGACAGGCTGGGGTCCTGCCAGGCCCTGAGAATGCCCGATGAATAAGAGATGTGGTCCCTGCCTTCCGGGAGCCCCTCACACCCGAGAAAGAGAGAGAGAGAGAGAGAGAATAAAGAGAAAATGATGAGGAAATGCAGTAATCCTTACAGCGAGATAAGCTTGGGGGCCCTGGGCACACAGGAGCAGAACCTGGAGGTCTGGGAAGGCCCCCTGGAGGAGGTCACATTCAGTGACACTAAAGGGAGAGTGAGAATGCAGGAGGCGAAGGCAGAGAGGAGAATAAAGAGAGGGAACACCTGGAGGTGAGACAGAGCAAGTCGTATTTAAGGAAAGACAAGAACTTCAGCCAAGAGTCGGGGGAAGAGTGGGGCATGGGGCTGCAGGAGGCAGCAGGGGCCAGGCAGAAGTGTCTTGTAGGGCAGCCCAAGGGGCTGGTCCAACTCCATCCCAAGGAGCTATGGGAGGGCTTAAAGCAGGGGGTGGCATGGTCAGCTTGTGCTTTAGAAAGAGCCCCCCGGCTGCTGTGTGAGGATGAATCAGAGGTGGCCACTCCGCCCAAGGGGTCTCTGGACTTACGGGGCCCCTAGCACCACATCCCCAGCTCCACAGCCCCTGCTTCACCTGCACTGACCCATCCTTTAGCCAATCATCCTCACCTGGACCTCAACTCTGAGAGGAGAGCAGGGTACTGTTTGTGTCCCATCTGACCTCGTTCCTTCTGTGTCTCCCCTCTAGCCAAATGCCATTCTTCAAACATGCCAGGCATTGCACCCACCTCAGGGCCTTTGCACCTGCTGTTTCCTCTGTCTGGAATGCTCTTTCCCAGACATCTGCTTGGCTCCCTCCCTCACCTCCTCCCGACTTTTGCAAAACTGTCATCTTCTCAGAAGGGCCTTTGTTGACCACCCTCCTTAAAGTTCCACACACACCCTCATCGGCACTCCCCCAGCCTCCTGCTCCTGCTGTGTTTTTCTCCAAGTACCTGGCACCATTTGACATACTGCATGTTTTACTGAGTCTTTCTCTTCCCATTAAGAGGAAAGCAGTGTGAGAGCTCAGATTTGGGCCCATTCGCTTGTTGCTGAAATCCCAGTACCTACACCTGCATCTGGGACTTCAAAGGTGCTCAATGAATATGTGGAAATGAAGGAATCAATGTCATTAACATCAACAGAAAAACCAGCATGAGGCCCCACCATTGCAGTACAATTTGTTCCATTTATTGAGCAGCTACCACATGCCAGGCGTCTAACGTGCGCCATCATCTGGGTTTCTTGTAACAGTAACAGTACCGTTAGGAAGGCACTGTTGCTATCCCCATTCTACAGATGAGGGCACCAAGGCTCAGGATTGCACAGCCAGGACTGACTCCAGACCTTAGCCTTGATCACTGTCCTCCTCTGTCCCCCTCACTGGGCAGATGGGGAAACTGAGGTGCAAAGAACTGCAGGCACTTTCCCAATCAATCAGCAAATAAACCAAGGTCGGAGTTAGGCCCCTCCTCTTGCACTGCCTCCCGCATTTCTGCAGAGAACATGGCTCTCCCAGCGCCCACCCGTGCTGGCCAAGCTGGGAGCCCCCTGCAGACACTGCCCTCCCTCAGCCCATCTGGGCCCCCCTCTTGCCTCCCCTGGGGCTGCTGGAAGCTGGGGCAGGGGCTGCCCCCGTCCCTGCTCACAGCCGTGTCCCCTGCAGAGATGTACCAGTTCAGCATTCAGGAGTCGGCCCCCATCGGCACAGCCGTGGGACGAGTGAAGGCCGAGGACTCGGACGTGGGCGAGAACACGGACATGACTTACCACCTCAAGGAGGAGAGCGGCAGCGGCGGCCACGTGTTCAAGGTCACCACGGACAGCGACACTCAGGAGGCCATCATCGTAGTGCAGAAGGTGCGGCTGCCCCAGGAGGGGTGGGTGAGGCAGGCCCCAGGGTGGGGGTCGGGGAGGCCTCTGAGCCACCAAATACCCTCACCCACTCCACTCTGGGGATTACGTCTCTCCGGAGACCCAGACCAACCCGGGGAAACACTGATGGTATCATTCCCATTCTACAAATGAGAAAATGAGGCACAGAGAGGTTAAGTAACTTGTCCAAGGCTGCACAGCTAGTTGTCAGAGCCAGGATTTAATCCAGATTTGAAGCTGTGCTCTTCAACACTGCAGTGTGCTACTTCAAGTCCATACTAGTGCAAAGCACTCATCATCTCCTTTAATCCTCACGCTTCCCTCTGAAGGAAACATCATTATGCCCATTTTTCCAAGCAATGAACAGGCTCAGAGAGGTAAAAGGGGCTGACCAAGATCACACCTGTAGGGGCTCGAGTCGGGATTTGAACCCAGGTCTGGTGACTCCAAGGAGTCTAACGGCCCCCACCTCCTGCCCCCACTGGCTAACCCAGGAACCAGAAGCCAAAACTGCAAACTCAGCCATCCCTAGGGAAGGGGACAGAGGTCAAATAAAGAAGCAAAAATGCATCTTCCAGGACTTGGTCACGGGCTTGACGACTCAGAGCCACACGGGCCTTTGAGACTGTCCACTCCAGCCCTGCTCTCCCACAGGAGGTCTAAATCCCCTGAATTGGTCTGCAAATGAGTGCAGCCCTTTGTATACCTCTGGGTATGGGATGCTCACTCCTTACCATTGTCCAGCTCTTTCTCCTCCCATTCAGCCAGAATCCATCTCCCTAAATCGACTCCTATCAGCCTGGGCTCTGCCCTCTGGGACCCACAGAAACAGCTGCCCCTGACGGCCCTTCATTCACTCGTTAAGTACATGTGACCCACTCTCCGCCTGGCCTTGAGGCTTTGAGGGCAGAGAAAACTCCCAGTGTCTTCAGCTCCTCCCTAGAGGATAATAACATAATAGCTAATACTTATAACAAAGTGTCTACAGGTGCCAGGCGCCCTTCCACTACTTTCCATGTATTAACTCACCCAACCCCTACAACCCTCTGGGGTCCCATTATTGCCCATTATTAGATGACAAACTGAGGCCTTGAGAAGTTCACTGGGGCATGCATCCAGCAGAGCAGAGGAGGGATGTGGGCCCCCAGTCTGGCTCCAGAAGCCACCCTTTCAAGCATTCTGTGGTTTTCAGCCTTCTGATCTCCATTCGTCCTCCCTGTAAGATGAGCCCATTTCACAGATGGGGAACTGGAGGCCCAGCAGGCCCAGCACCCCAGAGCAGCAGAATCAGGCCCCAGGCCCAGCCTTGGGACTCCAGCCTTGGGCATCTGCTGTCACCCCCAGTACTGCCCTCCCACCCCCCACCCCCGCCTCCTCCTGCCAGCTCCAGCGGTGGCGCCTGAGGTGTGTCTGTGGAGTCAGTGCTGGCTCAGGGAGCGGAGCCCCCGCCTGATTGATGACCTGGCTCCAGAGCCCACTGCTCACTCCCAGACCAGGCCACCGCCCGCCTCCCTGCTTCCTGGTTCCCCAGGCAACAGCACAGAGGAAGGAGGCAGCTGGTTTGCTGCTGGGGGAGGTGGGGGTCTGAGAGGAAGGGAGGGTCCCCTTCCTCTAGGAAGGCCCCCCCAGCCCTCAGATAGCTCCCCCCACACAAGGGAGGGAACTGCAGCCCCGCCAGGGCAATTTCTCTTTGCTGCCAGGCATTGTCCTCAGAGGGCCGGGGTCCACACGCAGCCCAGGAGCTCACTCATCACAGGGTTGCCCATGAGCACTGCTGGTGAGAAGCCAGGCACAGCCGGGGCTTAGGCGGACCTCGGAGGAAAGCTCTCAGGCAGCCTGGCTTACAGGCTCGACTCACACCAGTTGCTGCCGCCTATGCACCATGGAAGGTCTCCTGTGACCCACCAAACGGAGGCCCAGAGAGGCTAAACAGATCACTCACAGACACACAGCTGGTCAGCAGCAGATCCAGGGCTCTTTCCTCTCCGAGACTTAGAAAGCGCACTGCCTGGGTTTGAATCCCACCTCCCCCCGTGACTGACTGCTAAGCGACCTTGGGCAAGTTACAGAGCCTTCCGGGCCTCAATTTTCTCATGTGTAAAATAAGATAATAATAAACAAGCCTGTAGGGATGCTGTAAAATCAGATGAGTTAGTATATTGAAAGCATAGCACACAGCAAGTGCTTTGTGAATTAATAAGTTGACAAAATGCCCAAACATACCGCGCTGGGAGGCGCCAAGCTGTGTGTCCCTAGGCAAGACTGCCCCCCCCCCCCGCCCCCCCACCCCGCAGTCTTCACTTTCTCCGCCTGTAACCCGAGAGGGCTGGTCTGGGCGTCAGAGAGAGGGCTGGTCTGGGCGTCAGACAGCCAGTCCCGGGCGGAGCCCCACTCTGGGCGCCCCTGCTGAGTAAGGTGTGACCTTGGGCCAGCCGCGCCCCCCTGGGCAGACCCCAGCCCACTCACCGGCCCTCCCCCCCCCACCCCGCTCCCTCCCGCAGCGCCTGGACTTCGAGTCCCAGCCCGTGCACACCGTGGTCCTGGAGGCCCTCAACAAGTTCGTGGACCCCCGCTTCGCCGACCTGGGCACATTCCGCGACCAGGCGATCGTGCGCGTGGCCGTGACCGACGTGGACGAGCCCCCCGAGTTCCGGCCGCCCTCCGGCCTCCTGGAGGTGCAGGAGGACGCGCAGGTGGGCTCCCTGGTCGGCGTGGTGACGGCGCGGGACCCCGACGCCGCCAACCGGCCCGTCCGGTGAGACCCCCGCCCGGGGCCACGCCTGCTGCCTGCTCTCCCGCCAGCGCCCGCGGACAGCCTGCGGGCAGGGGGGAGGCGCGGGTGGGGGAAGAGGTGGACGCAGAGATGGAGAGAAACAGGCCGGGGCCAGAGACAAAGGAGACAGATGTGAGAACAGTCACAGAGAGACAAGGGACTCAGGACAGGGAGGGAGAAGCAGGTGTGGCAGACACAGCAGAGTGAACCGGGCTCAGCGCGCGCCCCTCTCTGTCCACACTCGCTGCCTTGCGCTCTCAGTCAGTCCATCCATCCATATGCTGTGCCGCCCCAGTTCCACTCTCTTGCCCCAGCCCTCCCTCTCAACAGCTCCCCCCGGCTCTCCACTAGACGCCCCAAACTCCTCCTGTTCAGGACTGAGCTCCTGGTCTCTCCACCAAAAAGGAAAAAAAAGGCAACGCCAACCTTCCAGTTGTTCAGACATCCTGGACTCCCGTCTTTCTCTCACACCTCCCTCCCGTCATCCGGCAGCAAATCCTGTTGTCCCGCTTTAAGACCGTATTCGGACTGTATCCACCTCTTGTCACCACCTCCACCGCCACCCCCATGCCAGCCACCGCTTTCTCTTGCCTGGGTTACTGCAGTTGCCTCTGCGCTGGTCTCTGCTCCTTTAATCTAGAAGCAGCAGAGGAGCCAGACCCATCCTGCCCGAATGTAAGTCAGAGCGTGGCGCTCCTCTGCTCCAAGCCCTCCGAAGGCCCCTCTCGGGCTCCCAGTACAAGATCAAGCCCCGCAAGAACCGCCCCACCCCCCACGCTGTGTGTCCTGGCCTCGCTGCAACCTCTCCAACTCACTCCCCCGCCCTCCTCTCCTGGTCCACGCTGCTCAGCCACACTGCCCCTCACAGCTCCACACCTACACCAACTCCCTCCACCTCAGGGCCCTTGCAAGTGCTGATCCCTCTGCCTAGAATGTTCTCCCTAATATCCCCATGGTTTGTACTGTCGCTTCCTCCAGGTGTTTGCTCAAGAGTCGCCTTCCTGGTGAGGCCTTCCCCGACCACTCTTTCTAAAATTTCAACCATCAGCACCACCCCCAGCCCCAACGCTTCACACCCTTTTCCTCATTTTCCTCCGTCCTCATCAGCCTTCGTCAGGATCTAACATGCTACCTGTTTGCTGATGACTTAGTCTGTCTCTCTCCCTAAAAGCTGAGCTCCATGAGGGCGGGATTCATGTCTCTGTGCTCACCTCTGTGTCCTCAGGGCCCAGCCCGATGCCCAGCGCTCAGTGGACACTCACTGGCTGCGTAGTGGATGAATGAGACATAAAAATAGAAAAAAGGACTGAGAAAAGAGGCAGAGAGAGACTCACAGAGATGTTGGGAGACCGACAACGAGAGGAAGGGACCAGAGAGAGAGTAGAGCCGGGGAACGAGGACAGAGTCACTGAAAGAGGCTGAGGGACCCGCCTGGCAGCGTGGAAACGGGAAGCCTTGGAGAGGAAGCCAGAAGGGGAAAGAGACGCGGGGAGAGCGGCAGAGCAGGGTGGAGGCAGGGGCCGGGAGGGCGCCAGATAGAAGAGAAGGGAAGAAAGATTGCAGCAGAAACGGATCCAGAGGAGCAGGTCGGGGTGGGGAACGGCCGTTGCGGGACGCGTGGGAAGGAGATTTGGGAGCTCCTTGCTTCCTCCCTCAAACCCCTGCACATAGTCAGTGAGTGCAACTATGTGCCTAGCTTTGTGCTGAGCATTGGAGAGAAGGGGAAGGAAGGGAAGTTAATTTGAGGATCTCTGTAACACGTAATTCCAGATGAGTAACATTCCCATCGTCAACTGTGTGAATGGCTCTCTCAGAGTTGCACAGTGCACAGCCTGGGCAACCTTATCTGGCAGCCCTAAGTGAGGATACAAAGATGCCATCCTGCTTAACTGGCCATGGGCCCCCAGACTGGGAGATATCCTCGGGGGTCTGGAAAGACTTCCTGGAAGGGGCGGGAATTGAACTGAGCTGGGTACCTGGGTCTGGTCAGGTGTAAATATGAGGTGAAGGGCATTCCAGGTGGAGGAACAGCTTGTGCAGACGTGTGGAGGCTGAGGAGTGGTAGGTGTGCCTGGAGAAGAGCAGACACGATAGCTGAGGGACTGAGGGAGGTCAGGCAGCAAAAGTCTGATGGGCCTCCATGGCAGGCTGAGGAGCTCAGACCGTCCAGGGGTCCCGAGGGTCCAGGCTGCCTCCACCTCTCACTGCCAAAACCCTCCTGCCACTGCCTCTGAGCCCCTCCGCTGCCCTTCCACCCGGGCTGTCGGTACAGTCTGTAAACACCCCGCTCAAACTCTGGCTCGATCCCAGACCTCTCCAGCAGCGCCTTGTCACCCACGTTTGTCTTTGTCAGAAGCCAAGGCCCAGAGAGGGGAGGAGGCATCCTGGGCTCTCACAGGAGGTAGACCCAGGAGCAGGAGCCGAGTCCTTGCCTCCAGGTCGGTGCTCCTGTCTGCCTGCTCCCTCCTCTCCAGGATGGCTCCCCACACCCCTCTCAGTCTCCTCCCTCCCTGGCTTCCCTTCTCTCCTGCTTTCATCTGCCTGAAAGGGCCAACTTTGAAACCCGCTCCTCACCTTCTTTCATCTCGCTTTGCTGGCCCTTCCCTGGGGCTCCTCAGATGTGGAGGCGGTGAGGAGCTCAGACAGGTCCAATTTAACACCACAAACATTTACCCAGCTCCTCCTTCGTGTCCGGCCCTGAGCCAGGCCTGGGGACGCCAGATGACTCAGCCAAGGGCAGAGCTGCGGAGGAGCACCCAGTCTGTAGGGGACCCACGTGGGAATGGGAGGCCAGTGAGGGGCTCGGGGAGGCGGAGAAGGGTCCTCAGAGGCCACACCTTCTGCCCGGCTTCTGTCCCAGCTCCCGAGTTCTGAGGGTCGTGGAGTCAGTCAGCAACTGTGCATTAGCAATGGCCAGCACCATTCCAGGCACTGGGGAGGGGGAGGCAGCACTGATAAGACCCAGTCCCTGCCCACAGCGGAGTTTGCCTTCTCCTTGGGGGGAGACAGTCAACAAGTGGTTAAACTTTTGTTGACACAACTCAACAAATGGCTAAATGGGATCTTTGCTGATAAGAGCTCAGAAGAAAATGAACAGGGTAGTTAGATAAGGGATTGGGGCCACAGGGGGCTACTGTGGACTGAGCTGAGACCAGAATGATAAAGAGAGAACCAACATGCAGAGATGTGGGGAAGAGCATTTCAGGGAGAGGGAACAGCAAGTGCAAAGGTCCTGAGGCAGGAACAAGCTTGGTGTGTTCCTGGAAATGAAGAAATGAAGTGGCATCGTGGGAGATTTTTGCCCCGCATGGTAGGCACCTGGGAAATACAGAAATGCAGACTTGCAGAGTGCTTTTTCTGAGTCCCTGCACTGGGGAGAGCAGAAAGTGCCTCGTATTCTTGCATTTGCCCCTCAGGAGGTATTGTACTCATTTCACAGGTGAAGAAACTAAGGATCAGGGAGAAGTGACTGGTTCAGTGTCACTCAGCTTAAAAGGGGAAGGAATGATTTAACCCGTGATTGTCTGCTTCTGGAGTCCATCCTCCTGCCGTTTCACCCCTGCATCTTACTCTTTTTGTGGTCGGGTGCCCTCCCCTGTGCATAAGGCACAGCGATGAGTCAGACACAGCCGGCAGGCAGGCTGAGCCCCCGTGTGAAGGCATCCAGGGGCGGATCTGTCTGAGTGGGCCGGGCTGGCCCAGGCAGAGGCTTGAGGACCAAGGTGCTCCAGGGAGAGGCAAGGACTCTGTGCACCAAGGAGGGGAGTGGGCACACGCTTCCCCAGGTGGCCCTGGAGCAAGGGTGAAGAGGATGGGGTTGGGATGGGGAGAGGGCGCTCCAGGCTGGAGTCATGGCAAGGGCCAGGTGACAGGAAGGGAATCATGGAGCCAGGAGGCAAAGTCCAGGAGCAGGGAGTTCAACTGGCTGAGCTGACGTGGGGGTCTGGGGGAGGCGGCGATGAGGAAAAAGGGGCCCTTGAGGACAAGCGATGAAGTACCTCGAATGTCAGGTGAAGGATGGGACCTTCTCCTTAGGCAGAGGGAAGCACTGGAAGCTTTGGAGGGAGGGGAGTGCCGGGCTGGGCCCATCCCTGGGCCAGGCAGCCTTGCAGACAGACCGGCCGGGGATCAGCCAAGCCACGGTCGCACCAGCCGACCAGCCGCAGCCCCCTCGTGAGCCAACTTTGAACCTCAAAAGCAGGAAAGCGCATGCTGGACTTCACTTCCTCCCACGCTCCACAGTGGGGCGCCGTGGAAAGAATGTGGGCTTCTGCATCAGATGCAGCCCGGGTCTCAGTGCCAGCTCAGTGGTAGAATTGTGGGAGAATCGTGGCACCCACTCCAAGCCTCAGTTTTCCCTTCTCTAAAATGGGGCATCACATCAGTACCTGCCTCATTCATGGGGTTCTGCGTTCGGTGCTCCCAGAGTTGGAGGAAGGATTGCTTGGCACATAGTAGGCCCTCAAGAAATGGACATTACCGTTTTTCTTGGTGGTCTGGACACCATTTCTCCCCTTCATTCTGCAACCAGTACTAACCACATACAATTTTCCAGGCATCCTGTGTGGCTTTAAGTGTGTGCCTTAAAGGGGAGGGGGGTGGAAAAGAGGCACAGACAGACTGGAGTGAGCAGAGAAGAGTCCCTTGATTTGGGGGGGGGGGGCAGACCTTTCGTATCTGTGGAGACACCCTCACACACACACCCCTGATAGTAGCTCGGGGAGGGTCTGCCTCGTTCAGCCTGCTGCTTGTGTACCCGGGCCTGTGAGCCCACCCACAGGAGCGCCAGGAACTGTACAGGAGAGCCTGCAGCCTTTGGTGTTTATTGTGCTGCGTGAGCTCTATATGCACATATTCATGTGGAGGAGCCACAGGCACCCCCAGCCGGGAAGCGGCACCCTCCCCTCTTCCCCCACCGCGACACTGACAACAGCAGCATTTTGCGTGCTGTTCCCAGTGCGTGGGAGGGCCGCCGGGCTGGCCCTTAGGAGGGAGCTCTCACACCTGAGGCTCTGGACAGGTGTGGCCTGGAACTTGGCTCTGCCACTAACCAGCCCTTCTGCCCAGGGCAAGGCAGCTGGCTTCTCCGAGCCTCAGTTTCCTCATCTGTAAAACGGGGCTATGACGGGACCTGGGAGGATTTGAGAAGCTTACGCATGTAAAGCCTTTAGACAGACCTGGTGCAAAGTCTTGCTCAGCAAATAAAAAGAAGAGCTAATCCATAGGTCACATGGCAGGTGCCCAGCACTGTCATGAGTGTGTTGTTGGTAGACACTTGTCTCATCTCACAACCACCCTGTGAGGTAGGTGTTATTATTATCATCTCCATTTTTAAGAGGAGGAAACTGAAGAACAGAGAGGTTAAGTGACTTGCCCAAGGTCACACAGCTAGGTTTCAAACCTAGACAGATCCACACTCCTGACCACCATTCCCAGGCCTCCCTTGCACGCGTGCACATGCGCATGCACACCCACAGTAGCTGACACAAACCCACATTCTCCCACTGCGCTCTTCCACCCACACCTCCTCCTGTCCCCTTGCTGCCCTTCAGGTCCTTGGCTGACCAAATGGGAAACAGGACGGTGAGATCTGAGCAGAACCTTCTAGACCCACAGTTGCCTCCTGCCCTTCTCAGACCACTGGCAATGCTCCGACGTCCGTCCCTGGTACCTCCCACCCCCAGGCACACAGACCACACCCTGGGCTAGAAGGATGCCTGTGTCCCCCTTAGCAGACATTTCTGAATAATAATTAGAATAACGGTAGTTCTCGCTCGTGGAGTAATTTTCCTGGAACTCAGCTGGGCACCTTGTCCCCCAGCTAGGCATTTAATCCTCCCGACAACTTGCAAGGTTGGATTAGCACCTTGTTTTTGCTGAAAATTCAGCCTCAAAGATGGAAGCGACCTGCCCGGGGTCATCATGGACCTGGATGCAGCCCCAGGGCTAAGTGGCTGCCTCGTAGTCTTTGCTCTTCCAGCTGCAACCCAGGATCTCACACACAGAGACACACACACTACTCACACATCCAAGGCACACACACACTTTCCACCCTCAACACAAACCAGACACACAGCTCATGCACCTACACATGAGGTGCACAAGCCCACCCCCATCCCCCACGTTAGCCAGGCCACCATCTTTGCCACACGCCGAGCCCCTCTCACCCCTCCCTCCCACTCCCTCGCTGGCTCCCTGAGCTGAAGCAAGACCACCTGGGCTCAGCCAGCCACACTGACCTGCAGCCCCAAGTCTTTAGCTGGTTAATGGCTGGTCCCCGCGGCCCCCACCCATGGCCTTGGGAACAGCTGCCTCCACTTAGATTCCAGCCTCCCTCCCTTCCACTCCACGAGGGAACAAAAGAGAAAAACTGGGAGGAGGTGGATGAGGAGGAGGGAGAAGTGAGGAGAGAGATTCGAGCAGCGAGGGAGGAGAAGCCAGAGAAGGCGGTCAGCATCCTCCCGTAAGCCCTGCCTCACGCCCGGCCCCGGCCCAGCGATCAGGAGCCCAGGCTGTGCCATGGCCCTGGCCCTCTCCCGGCCCGGCGATCAGGAGCCCAGGCTGTGCCACGGCCCTGGCCCTCTCCCGGCCCGGCGATCAGGAGCCCAGGCTGTGCCACGGCCCTGGCCCTCTCCCGGCCCGGCGATCAAGAGCCCAGGCTGTGCCACGGCCCTGGCCCTCTCCCGGCCCGGCGATCAGGAGCCCAGGCTGTGCCACGGCCCTGGCCCTCTCCCGGCCCGGAGATCAGGAGCCCAGGCTGTGCCATGGCCCTGGCCCTCTCCCGGACCCTGTTCTTCCACCGGTAAAACCAGGAGGAGGTCTCCACAGCGCCTTCCAGCTGAGCCAACACTCAGAGTGGAGCTCTGCCTCCTCTGGACCCAAATGTCTGACAGGGCCAGGCTGAGGGCCAAGGGGACCCGAGGCTCCATGCATTGCAAACATCTGGATGCTTCAACAAGCTAGAAAGAACACTGGGTATAGAGTCCCAAATTTGGGTACAAATGCCAATTCTATGACAGTTCCAGTGCCACCTTGGGCAGGGTCATCACTAGCCCATGTGGCACCTTCACATAAATAAGAAAAAGGCCCTCCTTTGAGAAGGTACTCCCCGGGCTAAGACACATGGCTCAGGAAGCAAAATACTGGCTGGACTTCACTCCCATTTTTCCTCTTCAGCCTGGTACCCTCGTGCAGGACACAACCTGTACAACCATACTTGGCAGCCTTAGGCTTGGCAAGTTTCCTCTCTGTGCCTGAGTATCTTCATCTCTGCAACATGTGGGAGATCAAATCAGCTTCACAGGGTGCCAGCGGGGACCTCTTCTATCTCATTTGCCCCTGTATCCCCAGGGCCTAATACAGAGCAGCACAGAGAAGGCACCCAAGTCATGTCTAGGCACCAAAGAATGAATGGAGGGATGGCTAGAGGAAAAGCAGGCTGCAAACTGTTATACTAGTGGAAGGAATTATCATCGAGGGTCTGAACCTCCCCACACACTTTCATCCAGGGCAGGAGGACCCACGCTGGTCAGGGGCGAGGAGGATGCAGGCTTAGCAGCTTAGGGACAGGCAGGAGCATTAAATGGGGATTCAGGAGACTCATGCTCAGCCCTTTGCAATCTGCCACAAGCCCGCACCTCTGCTACAGCAGTCAACGTGAAAAAACAAGGGCTGTGCCCTAGGTTGGGATCTGTGAACTACCTCATGCAACCCACACCAGTGCGGGGGGAGCCTTAATCACCCCCTTCTCCAGATAAGACAGGCCGAGCAGGTCCACTGACTTGTCCAAGGTCGCACAGGTAGGATAAGTGGCAGCAGATTCAAACCCAGCTCTGACTGCTCTCAGCCCTGTGCAGTCCCACTGGGTGTCATCATCCCCATTCAACAGATGGGGAAACTGAGGCCCAGAGGAGTTTGGTAGCACAGCCAAGGCCCCACTGAAGGGTAATGTCAGGGCTTTGGGCATTTCCTGCTGGCCTCACCTCCCTGGGCCTCAGTTTCCCACTGGGAGATGGGGAAAGGGCCCCTTTCCTCCTGACTGTGGGAGGGGCTGGTGGCTCGGGCTGAGTCCTGCCCTGCCCAGCTCCTTTGTCCTCCGGGCACAATGAGCCCTTGCTGGGCATTCGAGGCCTTTGTGGGCCTCGCAGCCTGGCAGCACCCCCGCCCGCGTTATCAGTGCAGGAAGTGGCGGCCGGCGCTGGCGGGGCCTCTCTGGGGCGCCGCCGCCTGAGACATGTGTTGGACATGGGCCTTTCAGGCCTGGAGCCGCTGCACAAAGGCCCGGGAAGAAGGCGGAACAAAGGCCTTTTTCACGCGGCAACTGAAAAGCGGCAGATTAGCCCGCGCGTGCTGCGCAGCCGGGGGAGGGCGGCGGCCAGCCCCCAGACCTGGCCGCGTGTTCTGGTGCCTGACTCCCCCTCCTCCCAGTTCTAACCATTTTGCACCATTCGCATCCCCTGCATAATTCCCAGCCCCCCTCTGTTTGCACTTTCTGTGTCCCCTGCTCGAATGCCAGCCCTGTCCCCCTCTCAAGCCCGAGTCTAGGGTCACTGCTTATGGAAAGATAAGAATCGAATGTCCAGTGAGTGTGAACTCTGTGCCGGGGCCTTTGCCCACTTCCAGCCCTCACAACGGTGGGGTGCAAATTATTAGCCCCATGACCGTGGTTACCTGTGGTCACGCGGCAGGGACCCGGGGCAGCTGAGACACAAGCCCAGACCCCTTTCCACTCCTCGGTTGGAAAGGGTTCCTCTGCTCCCTGTGTCTCCAGGCAGGTGGTCTGTCTCTTGGGGTGAGGTGGGGTGGGGGGGACATGGGCTCGGGCTCCACCTGGCGCAGGGCACCTTCAATCAGCCCCACTCTGTCTCCCTCAGGTACGCCATTGACCGGGACTCGGATTTGGACCAGATCTTTGATATCGATGCGGACACAGGCGCCATTGTGACGGGCAAGGGGCTGGACCGCGAGACGGCGGGCTGGCACAACATCACGGTGCTGGCCATGGAGGCAGGTGAGCGGGGCGGGGGTGGGTGGGGGGGACAAAGAGGAAGAAACTGGGCAAAGATGGCGGGTTGAGGGGAAGCGAAAGCTGATGGGCAGGAACAGGGATCTGGGAAGGATCCCAAGCCAAGAGCACAGGGCCAGTCTTGAGGCTGACTTTCTTCCCTCAGCATTTATTCAGCACCTACTGTATCCTAAGCCCTGTTTTAGAGGCTGGGCATAGTGCTGAACAAGACAGAAAAACCCCCGTCTTCGTGGGGGAGAGCTAGATGGTCAAGAAACTGCGAGAAAACGTGTACATATGTCAGGAGATGTTAAGTGCTAATAAGAAACAGGGAAAGAGAGAGCAGGGGGTGGGGATTGGGAGGAAGAGGGTGTTGTTTCCCTGTGGGGAAGGCCTCTCTGAGAAGGAGATTTCAACAGAGACCTCCATAAAGTGAGAAAGTCATGCCCACCTCTGAGGGAAGAGTGTTCCAAGCAGAAGGAACAGCCAGTGCAAAGGCCCTGAGGTGGTAGGTGGCCTAGCATATTGGAGGAACAGCAAGGAGACAGTGCAGCTGGCGAGGGCAGAGTGGTCAGCCATTGTAGGGTCTCTGGACTTCCCTCCGAATGAGGTGGGAGCCCCTGGGGAGGTTTAAGCAGAGGAGGGACAGAATGTCTCTGGCTGCTGCGTTGAGAATAGACTGTGTGGGTGGGGAGAGGAACAGCAGGGGCTCAGCGGGAAGCTAAATGCGCTAGTGCCAGGAAGATAAGACCTGGTTATCACCTGGCCCAGGGTGATAACTGATGATAACCATGAGGTGAGAAGTGGTCGGCTTTGGGAGGCAGGCTGACGTTAGAGCCGAGAGGACCAGCGGATGGGCTGACGTGGAGGTGAGAGGTAGAGAGGGTCAAGGACGACTCCAAGGTGCTTGGCTGAGTTTCTGGAAGACAGAGCGTGTGTGTGTGTGTGTGTGTGTGTGTGTGTGTGTGTGTGTGTCACAGGCATTTTGGTGCTGCTGGGGAGGAGTGTGAGCTGGGAGAGAAAAAGGGAGCCTTAGACATGGGGTTCAGATAAGTAAGGCCACGGAGGAGCATTCACGGAGCTCCGGGAGAGAGGACAGTGCAGTCCAGGGCTCCTCCATCCCCAGAGGGACGCTACCTGCTCTCTAGCTCCCCACCGTCAGCTCTCAAGGTCTCAGGAGCCAGCAGGGCCGCCAGAAGCAATCATGATGACAGGAATACCGAGAGTCTCTGAGCCACGGTGGGCGACATTCCAACTGGCCTCTGCTCCCCTCGGCCCCAGGCCCCTCCCGCCAGCCTTCGTCCTCCTCTCCCTGCCGGCGCCCTCCCACTTTGCAGGCCCCACTGGCCAATTCTGGGCCAAGGAAGTCCCTAAGCTGAAGTTACCTCCGTCTCTTTCAACTCCAGTTTAAAAGAAAATACAAAGCCGGCTCAAACCTCAGTGCCTGCTGCTCCGTGCCTTTGAATCCACTCCTCCGCCGCATGAAAAGGAGGTAACAGAGGTGGTGGGAGAGGAAGTGGCGGCTGGAGTGGGAGGAAGGGAGCCCCCCCACCACCGCCTGCCTCGTGAACCTGCTCCCTGGGCAGCCAGGGGGTCAGGCCTGGCTGCTGGGCAGAGACGCCTCCTCTCCTCCCCACCAGTGCGGCTCCCCCCGCAGCCTGTCTCACGGCCTGGCGTCTCGCCACTGGCAAGTCCCCTCTTGGGTTAAGCATCGAGCTTCTGCCCAGTGAATCTCCTTCAAAAAGCAGCTAGCATAGCGTACAAAATCTGTAATGCTGCCATTTCACAGGAGAAAGAAAGTGGGGGCACTCTCCCCACTAAACATTTACAAGGTTTACCTAATAAATATTCTGGGCTAGGTACTTTCTAGCATGTACTTCCACTGAATCATGATCAGTAACAGATGAGCACCCATTTGACTGATGGGAACATCGAGGCTCAGAGTTACAGGAGACGCCCCAGGACGTGCAGCGGCAGAGCTGGGTGTTGGACCAAGCCTGCCCAATTCCCTCCGCGGCGCTGCTGTGTGGGCTCCTTTCCCTGGTGTTCTCTGCTCTCTGAGCCCCACCCCTCCCCCACCCACCACTTCCCGGCAAGCGACCACCGGGAAGGAGGTGAGCCTCTGAGAGGAGAAGGCTGGTCACTGGGCTAAAGACGCCCCTCCCACAACCCCTGCCCAGCCCTCACCCAGGATGTTACTCACAGGGAAATGAATGGATCCCACTTCACAGAGCTGGTCGGAGGGTTGATTAGGGTTAGGCATGGCAAGAGCTTAGCCTAGTACTTAATGAGTGCTCGGTGATCGATACCTGTTGATCTTGACTGTGTGCACTTGACCTAAGGGCCAACTCTGTGCCAGGCACCCTACAGGGGTGTGCTCATTCAATCTTCCCACCCAAGAGGTGTGGATTCTGCCCTCACCCCCATGTGTGGATGAGGAAACTGAGACTCAGAGAGGTGGAGTCATTCACCCAAATTCCCAGCCCCAGCCTGTCGGACTGCAGAGCCCAGCTCTCGCTCAGAGGCCCCTCAAGTCACATTTCCTTGGTGCCAGGCATGAAGCCAGGAGTGTCAGACAATCCACCTGCTCCAGCTTCTCGCTGTGCCCGAGAGATGAGGACAAAATTATGACCCCCACTTTACAGATGAGGAAACAGAGGTCAGAGAGGACCGGCACTGGCCCCAAGGTCACGGGGCAAAGTCCATGCAGAGCCCGAGCTTGACCCCAGACCTCCTGCCTCGCAGCGGCCAGCCCGACCCCGGTGCAATGCCAGTGGGTCTGCCCGCCCGTGCCCTCGTGCTGAAGCGTCCATTTGGCTTCCTCAGAAACGGTGGATGCTCAGGGGGTCACAGCAGCCCCGCCTGCCCCGGGTGTAACAAACATGAGGTGACAAGAATCAGAGGGGAAATATTTATACACGGCGACGAGCTGTGCGAGCACCTCGGAGAACACTGCTCTCCGCCGGCAGCGGCCGCCTGTCATACTGGATTACCTCAAAGGCTCCCGATCCACTTAGTATGCCGGTTCCCCTCTCCCGAACTTCTGAGTCATCCATTCTGCCCATGCAGACGCTCCTTCCACTGACATTATCTTTAACGTTTTGTAATCATGAAATATTAATGACCGATATTGAATTTAAAGTACAATTTGTGTCTGAATCCTTCAGTGGAAAGGGCAGTTGTAAAGGGACAGGCTTCAAAGGGACGGGGGGGACTTGGAAAGCCAGCACTGGGGTGGGGGGGGGGTCCCAGGGGGCTGCATCCAGCCCCTCCTCCGGGGTCCTCAGGCCCTAAGCTGCTCTGGAGGGGTGGGCTCCAGCTGCCCGGGACAGCAAAGAGTTAACCAGAGTAGCTAGAAGCTTCCCCATCTGGATCACCCCAGGCCAACTCATGGCTTACAGCACCCTGATTTTTTCCATCATACTGCAGAGCACGCTTTGCGATTTATATACGCATTCGTGTGAGTATTTCGTTAATTTCTCTCTTTCCCCAGGAAACTGTCCCTTCCATAGGGCAGGGGCTCATCTGTTTCTGCAGCATTCACACTGGGCCCGGCCCGTAGTAGGCTGTGTAAATATTTCCTGAGTGGACGGATAAATGGGCTCCCCCACCCAGTGGCTTGACACAGGAGAACTGGTCCCAGTTGCCCGGTGCCCAGCTGCGTGAGTTAGGACAGGTCACCCCCCCACCGTTGTCTTAGTTTTCTCATCTCTAAAATGGCACTGTGTTGGATGACTGTGAGGATAATAACTATTAATAATAGCAGTTGCTATTTATTTGAAGCTCACCAGATGCCAGACATCATGCTGAGTACTTTATATCATACTGAATGCTTTACATAAAACATCTCACATCATATGCATTAGAAATCACATACATAAAGGGCCTAGCATGCTTCCTGACACACAGTAGGTGCTATTCATAGCTAGAGAAGGAATCTGAGGGGAGAGGAAATGTCGGAGATGATGGACTCCAGCCTCCCCGATCCACCCATGAGGTTCTGACTCCCGGCCCAGTGCTCCTTAGCAGGACAATAGAAGGGGTCTGAGGAGGCTGGAGGAAGGAGCAGGGATGGGAGAGAGGGGGTTGAGTGCAGAGAGGGCTCAGTTTCCTCCAGGGACACTCCCCCCATTTCTACCCTCAGCCAGTGTTTTTTGAGGGCCCCTTGTCACCCACCTGGCCTAGGCTGGGCACTGGGATCTGGTGGCAAATGGGGCCACTGACCTAGGGAGCTCACAGGTGCACAGGGGAGAGACATGTCAACAGTGAGTGTAAGTGAGGGGACAGTGGGCACTGGGGAGGAGCCAGGAGGGACTTGCCCACCCCGAAGGGCAGTGGTCGGGAAGCCTTCCCCAGGAGAGGGGACGTCTGAGTTGGATCTCAAAGACTGAGGAAGCCTTTCTGGGCAGAAAGGTGGTTTGGGTGCTCCCGACGGCAGAAAGACCCCTGCATTCAAAGGCCTGGAGGCACGGCAGTCCCCTGTCCATTCTGAGAACAGAGAGACTGGGTGTGTCCGGAGCTGGGGCCGGTGAGGTGAGGCGAGGGTGCAGACGCCTGTTGGGTCTCGGCAAGAAGGGTCCTGGATGTCCTGCGAGGAGCAGGCATCTCCTGGAGACAGCAGGGAGCCAATGTAAGCCTTTGAGAAAAAGAGTGACGTGGTCAGATGTGCGGTCCCCAACGTTCACGGGGGAGGGCGGCCAGGAGGGGGCCGGCCTGGGGCAGGAGAGCGATGGGAGGCTCAGGAAGACTGAGGCTTAGATGTGTGCTGGGGGTGCCAGGGCGGGGCTAGGATGGGCAGGCGGAAGCCCCGGGGAGGCTGAGTGTGGGGAAGAGCCTTGGCACAGCCCTGCATGGAAAGGGCTGCTTCGGGAGACAGTGAACTCCCCGTCACCAGAGGTGTGTAATTGAGGCCCGGGCTCCTCTTGGACTGGGTAGCTCCCGGGATCCTGTGCCACCTCCAGCGCCTGCAGATGCCAACAGGAACAAAGATTTTGTGATGTCCATGGAGCCTCCATAGGACAGCCCAGAACATCAGGACCAGCTCAGCCCTAGGGAGGAAAACTTCCTTCCATGCCCACCCCCTCGATTCCAGGGCCCCTGCTTCACACAGAAGTCCTCGCCCACCGTCTGGAGGACTAAGCTCCCTCCCCTAAGGTCGAACCCCCAGCCTCCACGTGGAATCCAAACAGATAAGCCATGTCCCCGGGAGATGGAGAAGGCACCCCAACCTCCTGCTCCCACTGGAGGTGAGTGGGGACAGGGCAGGGAGTGCAAGGAGTCCACTCCTGACGACCCTGACACCCCCTCCCCCGGGGCACCCCACCTGCTCACCAGCCCCCCTCAGCATCCTGCCTGCTTGTCTTGGTTGGCTCGTAATTGGGATGATAAATCTTCCTGCCCAGCTGGCCAGCTCTAATCAGAGCCTGGTGTTCGGATGCAATTTAATTCCCTCAGGAGGGGGCTGGGGAGGGGTTGTGGGGAGGGTAGAGAAGAGGGTCCGGGCTCTGTGCCGCCCCCACTGCAAGCGAGTGGGAAGGAGGAAGCTGCGAGCTGCCCCCTCCCTCCCTCCCTCCCTCACTGCCTCTCCCACTCCTCACCCTCCTCCTCACTCCCACTCTTGCAACCTTTCTTCTTTTTCTCTCTGGGCATCTCTGTTTCTCTGCGACAGCCCAGGTGAACTTCAGGGTCCAACTCCATTTGTTTTACTGATGAGAAAACCTTGGTCCAGAGAGGCAGGAGCAGGGTCACACAGCTGGACCGCTTCCTAGACGGAGGGATCCTGGAGGGAGCACAGCCCCCACGGAATTAGTCCATCTGAGAAGGTCTCCGTCTCTCCCTGCCGCCCCCCCAGCATCCCAGCGTGGTCACGGTGCCACACTGGTCCATTCATTTGACGGTCTTTCTTAAGCACCTACTCTGCGCCACACACAGGTGCTGCGGACACGGCAGCAAGCGAAATAGACCAAAATGCTGCTTCCTTCCTGGTGAGGGAGATAAGTGATGAGCAAGTTAAGTGAGTAAAACCAGGGCTGTTGGATACGTGCTATGGAGAGAAATAAGGCAATGGAGGGATGTGTGGCGGGCCCGCAAGGGGCAAATTTCAACAAGGTCATCAGCGGAGGTCTCTCTGAGAAGACACCTGGGCAAAGGTCTGAAGGAGAGAAAGGAGCACAGGTGGAGCAGAGCTGAAGGCGGGGTGGCGGGGAAGAGGCCAGGGAGGTGATGGCAGGAAGGTCATGAGGGGCCTTGTGGGCCTGTGGACTTGGGCTTCTTCTCTGATTGCAGTCAAGGGAAGCTTCCAGGAGGAGGCAGGGACATTTGTCGGGGACCTTAAAGGCAAGTAGGACTCTGACAGCTAAAGCTCGTAAGAATAGCAGTGCCAACTTGTGATTAGAAACTCCCCATTTTCAACCAGATCCAAGTTCGAGCCCCATCTCCACCAATGGTTCCCTGTGAAACCTTGAGCAAGCTCTTTACCTCTTTGAGCTGGTTTCCTCATCAGTAAAATGTCAACAATACTAGACTCTGCCGCCCACGATGCTTAACAGGATGAAATGAGGTATCACAGGCCCTGGCCCATGGCAGGTGCTTGGTTTGTGTTTGCTGGTGTCCTTCTGGGAAGGAGCACATTTCTCAGAGTACCCTAACAGGGTCACCAGGCCAGGTCCCATTCCCTCTTCCCTTCCCAGTTTGGTTCAGATACCAGGTGAGTAACTGCCAGGGGCTGGGGTCTTCCTTGGAAGGGATCCAGAATCCCGTTAGCTACAGCTTCCCCTCCCACCCCAGGGCCTTTGAATGTGCTCTTCCCACTCTCTGGGGCTTTCTTTCCCTCCACTCTTCTTCATCTGATTGGTTTAACAATGGGTTTAATAAGACCTCCTTTACTTCTTAGTGGATCTCAGCCTGAAAGTCACTTAATACAGGGAAAACATCCCTGCACCCCACCAGGGCAGGACCCCCTGCTCCACGCCCTCACAGCCCCCTCGACTTTCATCTTTCAACTCTTCTCACAGTCTGGAGTAACATCTGTTCCTGCCACTAGACTGAGAGACCACGTTGGTCTTGTTGTGTCATTGGTACAAAGGAGGCGCTCAATCCGTAACTGTCAGCGAAAACCAGAAGTCTCAGCTCTGAATGGCTCGGCCCAATCCCCCATCCATTATACATGAGGGACTCTGAGGTCCAGAGAAGCTAGAGGCCTGCCCGCACGGCACAGCAGCTCTCCTGCCCCAAGTCTGATCTCTTCCCCAGGCACCGACGGAACGCCCCACCTCCTCGGACCCCCAGGACCTCAGCTGCTACCTCCCCAGATTAATGGGGAACCAGCTCAGGGAGGAAGCACCGGGCCGAAGTACATTTAATTTTAATTTAGGAATCGGTTAAGGCTGCAGGCCTGCTCAGCTCTGGGCTGTCAATCAGCCTTCCTCAAGGCTGCATCAATTAGTTTAAAAATATTGAATGTAATTTTGCCTGACACAACATATTGCAGCTACTGCAAAATATAATTTATTTTAGAAGAAGAAATAATTAAACTAATTTGCATGTCAGTCAGCTGAACTGAGATGCCAAGAGGGAGGGTGGGCCCCATGGGGGACCTGGTCCCTGGAGAGGGTACCTGCCCCTGGGCGTTGGGTGAGGTCAGCGTGGGCCTGGGTCGGAGCAGTAGCTGCCGTGGGATGGACGAATATCCAGGCAGCAGGAGGGCCCTCTGGACCAGCCCTGGACTTAAGAGTCAGGAGACTTGAGACCCAGTCCAGCTCTGCTGCCGACTTGCCTGTGGCTCTGGGCAAAGTCCTGCCTCTCTGTTTTCTCATCTGCAAAACGGGTTTAACAAGAGCCCCTTTAGGGGTTGTTTTGAGGATCAAATGAAGCCACAGATAAGAAAGTTTGTTACAAATTAGAATGTCCTGCCCAGAAGTGAGGATTAATTCACGGATGGATTCCTTGTTTTACACCAGAAACATTTAAGGTGGTAAAATTATGAATTCTTGTTATCAAGTATTACAAATGATGCTAACTGTGATCAGGAGGGGTTTGAAGGAAATCAATCAGAGTTAAGATGTCAGGTTGGACTCCCCGGCCTTCCATTCCCCCCAGGGCAGTGGTTGGCAGCCCTTGCTTCACATTCGATTCCTGGAGATGTTAAAAACATCAGTGACGAAGCCTTGGGCGTCGGTGTGTTTTAAAGGCTTCCCAGGTGACTGTCATGTGCAGCCAGCCTGGAGACTGCTGTGATGTCAAGGGCACTGGATGCTGACTTTAGGGCTGGCCACAAGCTCTGGGGTTCCAGGCCAGCCCCCTCCGCAGGTGGCACCTTTGGCAATGAAGAGGCACACCTCTTCAGGGGTCACTCAGCTGCCCCACCTCTTAGTTCTGAGACCCTCGCTCACGCCAAAGCCTTCAGGGCTTCCCCAAGAGGTGACCCATGACATTTTAAAAGAGAAAGCAGGACAACAGCAAAATAGTAATTATGTGAAGTGATGGATGTGTTAACTTAACCTTATCGTGGTAAACATTTCACAGTACACACCTGGATCAAATCATCACGTTGGACACCTTAAACTTACACAGTTTTATATGTCACTTGTATTGTAATAAAGCCGGAAATTTAAAGAAGAGGAAACGGCCCAGCAGAACCCATAAGAATGGAACAATGATGGGGGTCTTACCAGCAGTGGGCACAGCCCTCCAGCAGGGTGTCTGGCCAGGGGGAACTCGTCCTGCTCTGAGGTTCCCTTCTGATGGTTCACAGGACCTGTCTCTCCCTCCAGCCCCTGCGCCCCCTCCCACTGCTGGGGAGGGTGCCCAGGAGGGGCGCTCAGGCCCTGGTGGCCCCCCTACCCTGGCTCTGCCTCAGCGGGGAGGGAGGTGCCTGTTCCTGGAGGCAGGCCTCGTCTCCCCTTCCCCTCCTCCCCAAAGCACCCACCGTCTGTCTGTTTAAGTTCTCCAGCAACACATTTTAAATGCTCTTAAAAATAACGGCTCACCCGGCATTCCCAGTCACGACTCCCATCTCTCGCCCCCGGGGAAGCCCCCTCTAATAGCTGGAGCGGCAGATCTGGGTGAGCTGTGAAGATAAGGTGCCCCCTGCTAAGGGGAGCTCCAGAGAGGGGTCGGGGTCTGAGTTAATTAAGGACTCGCCCCCCTCCTTTCCCTGACCCCTCAGGAGGTGGCCTGGCCTGCCTCCTGATCTCCATTTCTCTCTTTATCAACACACGAGCAGCTGCAGTTGGCATCCAGCGGGCCCCTGAGTTCAGAGAAAGAGGCAGCCGACCAGCCTCACTTCCCCCAAACTCACGAGGTTCCTGGCTGCCTGGAAGCTTCCAGACTGCCTGCAGAATAGCTCCCTGCCAGCCAGGCCAGAGACCCGGCCACCCAGTCACTACTTCGGAAGTGGGTGGTCTCCTCTCCTGTCCTTGAGGTCACCGGCGGGGAGAGCATGTCAGTAACGAACTCATGGCTGAGATAGCTGAGGATGGGCGCCAAGGAGCACTCACAGGTCTGGGGTGGGGGCTGAGGGGGCTAGAAAAGGCCAACATTCAGGGCACTGCTCAGAGAGGACAGACTGGGATGAGGTGTCTCAACAGCCTGGAGTCACTTAGTGTCATTGCTGAAAGGACCCTTTGAGGATGTCTGTTTATTTAACAAATCCTTGTATAGCACTTGCTATGTGTTGTATACACAGTTTTAAGTGTTTTACAGATATTAACTCAGTCTGTCCTCTTAACCAACCCATTACTAGTAGCCCCGTTTTGCTGGTGAGAAAAGTGAGGCACAGAGAGGTCAAGTGACCTGGCATGGATCACACAGCTACTAAGTGTCAGAGTTGAGATTGGAACCACTTGGCTGCAGAGTCCTTGTTCTTAATCACCATGCTCTGTTCATTTTCCAGGTGTGGAAACTGATATCAGAGAGGGGCATATCTTCCCAAGATCACTGGGCTGGGTCAAGGACAGAGCCAGGCCTGAAATTCAAGCCTCTTTGTGTCTAAATCCTTGCAGGCTTCATTCATTCATTCAGCTAATGTATTAGAACCGTCTCTGTGCCATGTCCCACAGTGCGGGGACGCAGGGACTCATACAACAGAGACTTTGACCTCAAAGACATCACAGTTGGAGGAGTAGGGACTTCGTACTTTTGCTGAGGACCTTGGCCAAGAGCCACTTCCGGTGGACTTGTCTTGCTCTCTCGGGATCAGATCTTAAAAGAGAGAGGTTTGGGAGTTCTGTTGCCAACTGAACAGTTCTTTAAACTTTCTCGTGTTTTAGTTTCTCTTCTGCAATACAGGGCTATAAATTGTACCCAGCCACAGGATTTCTGCAAGGATACCTGAAATAATGGCTGTGGCTGCTCCAGGTGCATTCTATGTGCTCTGTGGCGATGGGATGGAACGGCAATGGTGATGCTGGCGGTGGTGGTGTTGGGGGTGGAGTGGGGGTGGTGATGTGACGGTGATATGGATGATTATGGTGGGGGAAATGGTGGGGCTGGTAATAGTGGTTGTGGTGGAGATGGTGATCATATTGGTGATGGTGGTGATGGTGGTGATAGAGGGATGTTGGTGATGGCAAGGGTGGTGACGGGGATGCCCTTAGTGTTTGTGATGATGGTAGAGATGATGGAGGTGGTACTAGTGGATGGGGTGGTGGTGGTGGGAATAATTCTAATGGTGATGGTAGTGATGGTGATGATCAAGTGATGACAGTAACAGAGGCGTGGTGATGGTGTTGGTGATGGTGCTTGTGACGAGGATGGTGAGGTGGTACTGATAGTTATGTTGTAGAGGTGCCAATGATAATGCTAACGGTGGTAGCATAATGGTTTAATGGTGGTAGTGGTAATAGTAATGGTGATGATGATGGTGAAGGTCGTAACGGTGAGATGATGATGGTGTGGTGATGGCGATGGGGTGGTACCGGCGATTATGGTGGTGGAGGTTGTGGTGATGATGCCAGTGATGCCAATGGTAATGGCAATGGTGGTGATGGTGACAGTGACAGTGATGGAGATGGTTACGGTGATGATCTAATGGTGGTGATGGTGACAGTGACAGTGATGGAGATGGTTACGGTGATGATCTAATGGTGGTGATGGTGACAGTGACAGTGATGGAGATGGTTACGGTGATGATCTAATGGTGGTGATGGTGACAGTGACAGTGATGGAGATGGTTACGGTGATGATCTAATGGTGGTGATGGTGACAGTGACAGTGATGGAGATGGTTACGGTGATGATCTAATGGTGGTGATGGTGACAGTGACAGTGATGGTGATGGTTACGGTGATGATCTAATGGTGGTGATGGTGACAGTGATGGAGATGGTTACGGTGATGATCTAATGGTGGTGATGGTGACAGTGACAGTGATGGAGATGGTTACGGTGATGATCTAATGGTGGTGATGGTGACAGTGACAGTGATGGTGATGGTTACGGTGATGATCTAATGGTGGTGATGGTGACAGTGATGGAGATGGTTACGGTGATGATCTAATGGTGGTGATGGTGACAGTGACAGTGATGGAGATGGTTACGGTGATGATCTAATGGTGGTGATGGTGACAGTGACAGTGATGGAGATGGTTACAGTGATGATCTAATGGTGGTGATGGTGACAGTGACAGTGATGGAGATGGTTATGGTGATGATCTAATGGTGGTGATGGTGACAGTGACGGTGATGGAGATGGTTACGGTGATGATCTAATGGTGGTGATGGTGACAGTGACAGTGATGGAGATGGTTACGGTGATGATCTAATGGTGGTGATGGTGATAGCGATGATGGCTGCAATGGCTATGGTGGATTACCTTCTTATGCCAGATGTCCTCAGTCCTGGTCCTAGTACCAGCTTGATCAACCTGCAGATCTCTCAGTGTGACCCCACTGTCTAATCCTGTCCTAACAGCAAACGGGGTTGTCTAGATCTCACACTTGATGCCTCTCCCCCTGCTCCTGTGCTCTTGTTATAGACAATCATGCCCAGCTATCCCGGGCTTCCCTAAGGATCCGAATCCTGGATGTGAACGACAATCCCCCAGAGCTGGCCACACCCTACGAGGCAGCTGTGTGTGAGGATGCCAAGCCAGGCCAGGTACCCATGAGGGGCTGGGGACTGCGGGTTGCTACCAGGACTGGCCAGGCCACCCACTAACCAGGCCCAGAGTGGACTCAGCCTCACGTCAGCTCCCTGCCCCCTCCTCACCCTCAGCTCATCCAGACCATCAGCGTGGTGGACAGAGACGAGCCCCAGGGTGGGCACCGCTTCTATTTCCGCCTGGTGCCTGAAGCTCCCAGCAACCCCCATTTCTCTCTGCTCGACATCCAAGGTGAGTTACCTCTGAACCAGCAAGTCCTAGGATGCATGGAGGGAGCGATCTAGCCTTCCCACCTCCTTCCCATATTATAGATGGAGAGACTGAGGCACCCAGAGGGCCGGTGTTGTGTCCAAGATCACACAGCAAGTCCGGGCCAGGCTGGAGCTGTTCCCCAGCCGCCTAGCCAAACCCTTAAGAACAAGCAGGCGTGGGTTGTGGAGTGGAGAGGGGGCATCCCAAGAGAATGTAGATGGACAGACACAGACATCCACGAGGAGTAGGTGGGCCAGAGTCCAGCGTGGAAAGAGCCCCTGGCCTAAGCGAAGACTGAAGTGAGCCACATGTACACACTCCCAGCCTTCAGTCTAAGAGGTGCTTTTCCCCTCTCACATTTCTCCTCTCATCCTCACGGCCACCCTGGGACATGGTTTTCTCACCCCTCCCCCACATTGCAGGCGACGAAACTAAGTCTCTAAGAGGATAAAGGACCCACCCAGAGTCCTAGAGAGCCAGGAGTGGGCTGGGATTCAGATCCACACCTGTCTCAGAGCCGGTGTGCTTCCTGTCTTAGCTCTTGCCTTGAAAGCAAACTGCCTCGCCCAGCCTGAGCTGCTCCCACTGTGAGACATCCCCCCGCAAGGTGCCCAGGAAGTGGAACTTTGAGCCTTTGAGGAATAGACTGGGGCAGGGCAGTGGTCACTGGACTGGCAGTGAGGGACCTGGCTCCCAGCCAGGCTCAGTTGATGGCTTTCTACGCAACCCTGGCTAGATCTGCACCTCTTTAAGCCTCTGTTTCATCATCTGTAAAATGGGGCTGACAACGCCTACCACCTCGGGTGGCTAGGTGGCCCCAGGGAGATGAAGGCAAACAAGGTATATTGTTAGTTCCTAGAACATATGATTTCCTTCCTTCCGCAGTTATTTATTGAGCATTTATTGAAACACAGTGCCTATGTGCCAGGCACTGTTCTAGGCTCTAAAAATACAGTGGCAAACAGGACAAAATTTCGGCCCTCTTGGAATTTACATTCTAGAGATGGGAGACAGAAATTAAACAAATAAATAATATGTTGGGGATGCTAAGTGGCTGGAGTGGAAGGATAATGCAATCTCCACAAGAGTCTGGACCTTGTTTTGTTCGTTGGTGGACCCTGGGTGCCTAGAGCAGTGCCTGGCAGACAGTTGGTGTTCAATAAAATCTGTTTAACAGAACAGGGGAAAATAAAACAGCATAAGAGTAGAGCTATTTTAAATAAGGTAGTCTGGGAAGACCTCTCTGAAGGAATCAATAGTGAGTAGGAATCTAAAGGAAGTTAGGGAGTGAGCCATGTGGATAGCTGGAAAAAGAATGATCCAGGTGGACAAAACAGCAAGTGCAAAGGCCCTGAGGCAGGAGTAGGCTGGGCTGCTCAAGGAACAAGAGTCTTGCATGGCTGGAGTGAATGAGTGACAGGACTAGGAGGAGATGTTGTCAGAAAGGCATTGGGGGCCAGACCATTTTGGTTCCTTCTGACCCTGGAACAGATCTGGGATCACCCCTAAGACCTTTCCACCCCTTCCATCTAAAGGGAAAGATTTCAGTGGCCTCTGAAGCCAGATCCATCTGCACGTCCAGGAGTCACATTAAAAATAGTTAACAACCAGTTAAATTCAAATCAGAAAGGATACTGACCGTAAATAACCTGGAGCAGGACCCTGGAGCCCCTGCTGGGCCAGGCTTTAACCACTTAATGGCCTGATTTTGTCAAAGTTGGAGGTGTGCTTAGGGGGAAGGCACAGGGAAGGATTTGGGGAGCTCAGAGTCATGGCTATATATACTTTGGGGAAGTATTTCAACATTTTCACAAGCAGTACTGCCTTGCTTGCTTGTTATTTCAATGGTATCCTGAGCTGGCCTCAGGCGACACAGACAGCCCCGGCTTGACCTCGCCCAGTTCACAAGTCTTTCCAACCCAAGCGGGCTGAGTTCTGTCTCAACCGCCTCTCTTTGATGGGGGGCTGCCAGAGCTCCATCCAGGGTGACCACCTGGTGTGAGCTCCGGGAGCAAGGGTGGCAGCGGCGTGCGAAGGTCAGCACAGCCACGGGAGGACCCCTCCTCCAGTCCCCCAGCCCCTTCCCACCATGTGCCAAGCCCCCTCCTCTTCATTGTATAAATATCCTGGGTGACAAATGGCTACCCCAACCCATCTGTTTCTTTGTACAAATTTGTAGCCAGTTTGGAAACATGATTTATAAATATTGCCTTTGCAGCCAGGGATTGACACTGATGTATGTCAGGCCAGATGGATGGATGCCGTGCTGGCCACAGATCCTGCCTAGAAGGGTGGGGTGGGGTCTGGTGTGGTCATCGGCTTCCCCAGCTGAAGCCAGCCGCTGCCCAGAAGGGCAGCTGAGGGCGTTCAGGGATGATGCCCAGGGATTCCCTTGTATGGAGTGGAGGAGTGACAGGGACCAGAGCTCTCAGAACATATGGCTCTGTGGCCAACCACAGCAGCCCGGAGAAACGAACCTCTCCTCTCCTCCCCTCTGTTCTTGCTCGGGAATCTGAAGCTGAGCCAGAGCCAGCCACTAATTTTTCGGATCTGTCTACTTCTCCGTGCCTCCATGACCACCATTAGCTCACAGCTAAAACACACAGTGGCTTCCTAACTGGCCTTCCACATCACTCTTGTATTTTGGATGACAAGCTCCCTAGCCTGGAGTGTAGGCTCAGCAAGAGCAGGGACCACGTCCATCTTGTTCACTGCTGTATCCTCAGGGGCTAGGATAGTCCTTACATGAAGAGGGTGCTCAATTAGTATTTGCTACTGAATGAATGGCTGATATGTCACTAGGTCACTTCTTTGCTTAAAACTCACCAATAAATAGCCTCCCAATGTTTGTAAGAAAATAACTCCAATTCCTTACCGTGGCCTCTAAGACTTTCCATGATGAGCACCTGCCTCCCCCTCCAGTCTCATCTTGACTCACTCTAGCCATCACTCTCATCCCTCCAGCCACAAAGGATCACTTTCAGTTCTTTGAGTGTATCATGCTTCTTCCAACCTCAGGGCCTTTGCATGGGCTGTTTCCTCTCCTTGAACTCATCATTCAGGGCTCAGCAATAATATCACTTCTTCCAAGAAGGTCTCCCTGACCCTTGACAGGATCAGATCCTCTAGTAGGTGCTGTTCCTAGACTTTTCCTTCTTAGCACTCACTATGGTTTGTAATTGTAGACTAAATTGTGGGTTTATTATTTAACATCTGTCTCTCACATTAGAATCTAAGTGCAGATCCATGACTATGGTTGGTTTAGCTCTCCATTGTTTTCCCCAGTGATTAGTGCCTAGTACATAGTAGTTACAATGTAGTTACTACAGTAGTTACCGGCTCTGTGGGTAGATGAGTAGAGGATGGATGGATGGATGGATGGATGGATAGATGGGTGGATGGATGGAGATGGGTGGATGGATGGGGATGGGTGGAGGGTGGATGGATGGATGGATGGGTGGGTGGGTGGATGGATGGATAGATGGGTGGGTGGATGGGGATGGGTGGAGGGTGGATGGATGGGTGGGTGGGTGGGTGGTTGGAGAGAGGATGGATGGATGGATAGATGATTTGATGGGTGAATAGAAAAGGTAGCTCTGCTGCCAATTTACTGGATAAATTCAGAGAAGTCACTTCTCTCTGAGCCTCAACTTCCACATAAATAAAATGGGGATAATTTCACAATTCTTGGTGGTCATGAGGATTAAACATTACTATGTATGTAAAGTACCCACACAGCCCTTGATGCATAAAAAGCATGCAGTGAGTGCCCAGGAGTCCCACACTCATCCCTCTTTTCCTCGTATTGCTCTCGAGCTTCTTTTCTTCCCCAGGGGAAGGCAGATGTTTTCACAGGCCCTTCGGTAGGAGAGCTAGAGTTCAAACCAGAGCTTGAGGAGCTGACCCAGGACCACCAGCTACCCCAAAAGCTGTGGTTCATGCGAGCATCATTCTTCAAGACTGGCTCAGTGCCAGGGAAGAGACAGGCACATGCTAATTTAAGGCAACGCGACAAGTGCTGTAGCAGAAGTGTGCGTGGCACCTGCGTCGTCAGAGCAGGGAGGGGGAGCCATAAATCCTTCCTTCCGGGGAAGCAGAGAAAGGAGGCCACAGAAAGGAGGTGACATTTAGCTGGAGCATGACGAATGAAGGATTTGCCCAGGCAAGAAGGTGGGGAGGGTGTTCCAGCTAGCGGGAACCTGGGGCGTAAAGAAAGGCAGAGCAGCCTAGACAGAGCGGGTGCATGGTGTGGCACAGGGGCTGCGGGCGGGGAGGGGGCATGAAAAACGTAACAACCGGCATTCATTTAGAATTTCTACGTGTTGAGAACTATTCTGAGTTACACGTGGATTTCACCATTTAATCCTTGCACCTACCTGATACTGTTTTCCTCAGTTACAGATGAGAAACTGACGTCCAGATAAGCTGAGTTTCCCAAGCTAGAAACTGATGGACGTGGCATTATTTTTTAAATGTTTTTATGGAAATTTTCAAATGTATATAGAAGTAGATAGAATAATTTCATAAACTCCTGTGTGCCCATCACATGAGCTTCAACCCATGACCAACGCTGTTCAGCTGGGCCTCCAGCGCAATTCACAGATGTGCCCAAGGTCACAAAGCAGTCCTTCCAAGGGCTCTTTTTCCTGCACTGTGTCCATGAGGGGGAGGCCAGGACTGGAGTACTGAACTAGGTGGGGGCTGCGGGGAGGGACTGGGTTAAGTGGGGCCACAAAGCTGGTGAAGAGACCCAGGCTGCCCAAGTCTGAGGTCAGAGTGACCAGCCTGAAGACTGCGAGGGCAGGGAGAAATACTCAGGAGGGAGACCTGGGCCCCCCGCGGGAGGGCAGGGCCTCTTTCATGGAGTCGGCTGTGAAGGGTGGGGGCAGCAGCCGGGGGGGGGCTCTGAGTGCTTCTGTACCAGCACATTGGCAGCCCGGCTGAGAGGAGCCATCAGAATGACCGAGAGTCAGGGATGCCTGACCACACAGGAGGGCAGGGCAAGTGGACACCACCCACCATGTGAGCCCGGGCTCCAAGACCACATACCCATCCCCTTGAGGCCTGCCTGGCATGCCCAGCAACAGGCTGAAGCAGTGTGATGAGTAGGACTTAGTCGCTGTCCTCTCTGGTCACACGTGTAAAAGGAAAGAGGTGAGTGAGGGACCCTGGTGCGCCAGGGTCCCCTCATCAGGCCCCAGGGCCATGCCCCCAGCCCTCCAGACTCAGCTTCTAGAGAGACTCCTGATAGAAATCTCCCTCCACCAAAGGGAGGTGCCAGCCAGCATTCCCAGTCTTCTCTGATGACCCAGGACTTATCAGGGCCTAGCAAGCCACAACCTGACAACACCAGGACCCCAGGGTCAGGATGCATTGGGCAGCTGAGATAGAATATGGAATAAAAACAGGCCGTTGAGACAAATAGCAAAAAAAGAGAAAAAATTTGACGTAGCCAGAGATAGGACCTTGGCCCACCTGGGGACAGAATCTTGGAATAGCTGGGGACAGGACCTTGGCACAGCTGGGGACAAAATCTTGGAATAGCTGGGGACAGGACCTTGGCACAGCTGGGGACAGAATCTTGGAATAGCTGAAAAGAGAATCTTGAGACAGCTGGGAATAGAATCTTGGGACAGCTAAGGACAGAAGTGTGGGCTATGTGGCTGGGGACGGGATCTTCGGGCAGCTGGGGGCAGAATTTGGGGACAGCTGGTAACAGAATTTGGGGAGACTGGGGGACAGACCCATGGGTCAGCTGGAAGGCAGAAGCTTGAGGCATAGGGAGGCAAATCCTGAGGTGGGAGCGGGAGGTGGCTGGGACAGGGGAGGCTGACCCCAGACCCTGGGTCACATGCCACTGCCTTTTTCCGGAGCAGACAACACGGCCGCCGTGCACACACAGCACCTGGGCTTCAACCGGCAGGAGCAGGACGTGTTCTTCCTGCCCATCCTGGTGGTGGACAGCGGGCCGCCCACGCTGAGCAGCACGGGCACGCTCACCATCCGAATCTGTGGCTGCGACAGCTCGGGAGCCATCCAGTCCTGCAACACCACGGCCTTTGTCATGGCCGCCTCCCTCAGCCCCGGCGCCCTCATCGCCCTCTTGGTCTGCGTCCTCATCCTGGTCGGTGAGTCCACCGAGAGCCACCCCTCCCTGCCCAGTTAGCCTCCATCCTGGGGCCCTGGAGCTCCTTCCCTGGTAGCCCCCGTGGGGCCTCAGTTTCCCTCTCCATACAAGGAAGGGCTGGCCTGAATGATCCCCGGAGCTCCAACCTGCAGCTCCTAGGAGACGTCTAAGTATGGAGCAGCCCACCACCTGCTTCAGACGGTGTCACCCCCACCGGAGGCTCGGTTTGTGCGGACCCACCCTCTACACAGCCCAAACTCTCCCTAATTTCTAAAAACCAAGCATATTTTTAAAAACCCTCTCATGTCTATTTCCCTTTTTATTCTCAGGACTTTTAGTAAAAAGGGCTCTTGTGAACCTCCCAACCACTCAGCCAGTTGTATCACCCCCATTTTTCAGACGAGGAAACTGAGGCTCAGAGAGGTTAAGGTTACACAGTCAGTCTTCCGACTTGAAATCACGTCTTCTCAGTCTGTGTTCCCTACTCCTTTAACTTCCCCGCCTGCGCCCAATCTAAACTGGGGGCAACACCTTGGGGCAGCTGGGGCAAAATTCTGAGAATTCGAGAGGCAAAATCTACTCTGCTATCAGTTCCACCAGCAGCCAATTGAACCCCCAAAGCGTCCCCACTGAAGAGGTCAAGTTCCAGGAGCGAAATGGTGACTTCACGGAACAGCCAGAGCTAGAGGCACTCACGGGAGGCCTAGACTGCAGATGCCAGCTTTGCACAGTTCCCTGGGAGATGTCAGCTGCCTCCTGCCCCTCGCTGCCTACCACTGACATGGCCGCCGCCCCCATCCCCCCACGCCGCCGAGGACCTGCCTGTGGTCCCTGCAGAGGCCCTGGGCAGGCTCCTCCTTGCTGGGAGGCCCAGGCTCCCCTCCGCTCCCCGCCCCAGCCCATGGCTCAGAAACCCTTTTTCCAGAGGGTGCACTTTACAGCGGTTTCATTTTCCGAGGCAGTGCAAACAAATTTCTGCCTAATTGCCCACAAACGAAGAAAGTGCACATCAGTGCTCTAAAGGTGACGGGCGGAATTGCTGATCAGGCCTAGCGCATCTGTCGCCCGCCGCCCGCGCTCCCTGCCATCTGCTCTCACGGGCATCCCCCTCCACGGCTCCCGGCCTCCAGCTCCGAGAGCTATCCATCCATCTTTCCCACTTCTCTCCTGACACCTTCCCTCCCCGGACCTGTTCCTGGCTCCCACTGCCTTCCCTGTCATGAGCCACCTTGTTAGGTCATGAGCCGGTACCCTGCCCCACGGCCTTAGCAGCTGGCTCTGGCCACTGGCCCAGAGCTGTTTGGAGCAGCAAGAAGAATATAGTGCCCGGCATAGTACCCAACACATGTCTGTCCATCCATCCCCCTACCTATCCATTTGATTCTCTCCTTAGTTCATCAGTTCCTTATTTATCCATCCAGTCGGTCCCCACTTGTGCTAAACTCTTCTAGGCAATGGGATTCATCAGTGAACAAAAGACTAAAAGCCCTGAGTAGAAAGTTGGGGTTGCCATCACTGCGATGGGGGAGACCGAGGGTGGGGAAGGAGGAAAGACTACTTCTTCAAATTTGGGCATGTTAAGTTTGAGCTGCCCTTGGTCAACCCAGGGGAACTGTTGGTAGGAAATCACACACACAATCTAGATTTCAGGGGAGAAGTCCAAGCTGGAGGTCGAGATACGGGAGTTGTCAGCCTCTAAATGAAACTAAAAGTCATCAGACTGAAGGAGGGCACCAAGAGAGGGAGTGTGGATAAAGGACCAAGGACTCAATCCCGGGCATCTGACATTAAGAAGTCGGAGAGGCTAGGAGAGCCTCGTAGGCTTAGAAGATTAAGAAGGAGTGATCAGTGAGGTGGGAGGAGGAAGAGAATGTGGAGTGCTGGAAGGCAAGTGAAGAGCCAGGAAGGGACGATTCCTTCCTTCATTCATCCTTTCAATCGCCCAGGTCTCCATCCAGCTCTTCATTCATCATTCATTCAACCAGCCTGCTTCACGTGCTTACTGCATGCCAGGCACCAAGCTAGGGGAACACTCCCCAGGTCCTCGGGGGTAGTTTAGAGTGTGCGTTTTGGGGTGGGGGGAGACAGACGTGTTAACACAGCATGGTCGGTGCGATGATGGAGCAGTGGCTCCCAAAGCTGAGCTGTCTGGGCTTCACCGGGAGGCCTTACTGACCCAGACTGCTGGGCCCCAGCTGAGAATGGGACCCGAGAATTCACATTTCTAACAAGTTCCCAGGAGATGCTGACGCTGCTGGTCCAAGATGGGACTCGGAGAACCAGTGTGAGGGAGGGAAGAACTCCTCAGCAGGGCAGCTGGGGGTGAAGGCCCTGAACCTGGCCTGCAGCTCTCAGGGAAGGGGTCCTGCAGGGGACATTTGACCTGAGACTCAAGGGCGAAGAAGGTGCTCAGGAATTCTGGAGTGGACAGAGGGTGAGGGTGAAAGAGAGGTCAAGGTCAAGGACATCTTTCACTTCCCCAGCCCTCAGCTGCCTCCTTCACACCCCTCAATGCCTACAGACCTCAGGACATATATCTCTGCATAGAGTTGAGGAGGGAGAGCTCAAAGGTTGGGTCCAGCCCTCAACACCCATGAAATTTCAACACTGCTGTGTGTGTCCCCATCACCCTGTGGTGGTCTAGCCTCGATTTGCACACCTCCCAAGATGGGTAGCTCACTACCTCTCCAGATAGCCAGCTCAGTTCTGACTGTAAGAAAGGTTTTTCTGAACAGAAATCCAGGAAATTTGCACCAGTCGGCTCCGCTGTGTGGGGGGTGGGGGTGGGGGTGGGGGTGGGGGGGTGGGGGGGGTGGTCCCCGGAATGCCGTGGGCAGGGCTCCACCCTCACTCGCCCCGTTCTTTCTCCCGCGCAGTGCTGGTGCTGCTGATCCTCACCCTCAGACGCCACCACAAGAGCCACCTGAGCTCGGACGAGGACGAGGACATGCGGGACAATGTCATCAAATACAATGACGAGGGCGGCGGCGAGCAGGACACCGAGGCCTACGACATGTCGGCGCTGCGGAGCCTCTACGACTTCGGGGAGCTCAAAGGCGGCGACGCGGGCGGCGGCGGCGGCGGGGGCCCGGGCGGGGGCGCGGGCAGCCCCCCGCCGGCGCGCCTGCCCTCGGAGCGCCACTCGCTGCCGCAGGGGCCGCCGAGCCCCGAGCCGGACTTCTCGGTGTTCAGGGACTTCATCAGCCGCAAGGTGGCGCTGGCGGACGGGGACCTGTCGGTGCCGCCCTACGACGCCTTCCAGACCTACGCCTTCGAGGGCGCGGACTCGCCGGCCGCCTCGCTCAGCTCGCTGCACAGCGGCTCGTCGGGCTCCGAGCAGGACTTCGCCTATCTCAGCAGCTGGGGCCCGCGCTTCCGGCCCCTGGCCGCGCTCTATGCCGGCCACCGCGCGGACGACGAGGCCCCGGCCTCCTAGCCCCCCGCCCTGCCGTCGGGGGCGGCCGCCCACCCCACCCAGGGCCCCCCACCCCGGGCCCGAGGACAAAGCATTCTCCCTGCTCACCCCCTTCCCCAACACTCCCACCCTCCCAGGGCGGCCGGACAGGAGGGGGGACTTGTTGGGAGTGGACTCCCCGACGCCCCCCTCCGTGGGGAGGCGTGCAGCTTTCGCCCAGAGTTGCGGGAATTAGGACTAACGTCATTAAAACTGCAGCGAGACCCGGCACTGCGTGGCTCTGGGTTGGAGAGGGGGATATGGTGGCGCTACCGCGTGGAGAAGGGGCGCGTTACTCACTGTTAGCCTGGAGGAGCACCCTGGAGGGAGGACTCTGCCAGGGTGGCCCCCAGGCTTCCCCCATCAGAGTTAAGAGGAAAGAAAGGCTGTTCCTTTCCTGAACACCTACTGTGTGCTGGGACACTGTTCAGAGGCCATCTTAGTGTCACAGAAATCATGAGGTGGGACCCTGCAGGTAACAGATGGAGAAAGCCGCCCTTAGAAGTGGTTGTGATCTCTCCAAGGACACCTAGCCAGGGAACCGTGGTGCCTCTGGCACTTCCCAGCTGCCTAGGCTTGGACAAGTTACCTCATTTCTCTGGGCCTCAGTTTCCTCATGTGTAAAATGAGGCTAATAACAGACTCTACCCGGAGGAATTATGAGGTTCAAAAGGGTTCAGAGGCGTCAAATGATCAGGACAGTGCCTGGCACACAGTGGGTATTCAATAAATGTTAGCCTTTGATGCTGTTACCATCTTTGTCATTGTCAGAAGCCCAGGTGTCTGCCTCCCGGGTCCAGGCTCTCTCTCTGGACCGGTTGCCTTCCCCCTTTTCCCAGCATCTCCAAAGGAGCAGGAAATGGTCTCAGCTGTCAATCCTGCTCCTGCCCTGAGTGGGGGAGGGGGACATTCCCAGGGACTGTGGAGCCTTCCGGAGCCTCCAGTGACACTGGAACAGGACATCTGGCAGGGGTGCCAATGAGGACAAGCTGGGCAGCTCCAAGACTTGGATGAGGTGGGAGGGTTGGCAGGAGATGGAGGGGTTAGAGGTCACTAGACGTGGTGGGGACCTTATCTATCTGGTCCAAGAACCCATCGTTCTCCCCATCCATGGACCCCAAGTTAAGAACCCCAGGGGCTACGGCATCTCCAAGGGCCTAAAAGACTCTTAAGAGCTCTAAAACCATTTGATCATAAGACAGGGGTTATTTGTCCTCCGCCCAACCAAGGGGTTCATTCATTCCACATTGGTGGGCTGTGAATTCCAGCTCCTGCTAGCTGGGCATCCTTCATCAAGGTCCTCAACTGTTGAGGCCTCAGTTTCCTCATCTGTAAAATGGGGCTAATGATACTCCCTCCCTTAAAGGGTTGTTAAGAGGCTTAAAGGAGAAAATGAATGTTAAGCTCTGATCTCAGTACCCTCCTGATACATTGAAAAGTGCTCAATAAATGCTCGTTAGCCTTATTATTTTTACCCTCTCAGGGAGCATTCATTCATTCCCTCCACATTTGCCAAGGTTGGCTTTGACAGATCCAGAGATGGTCGTTATGTCCTGAGTGCCTTACCTGTATCATTTCATCTAAGTTAGATACTGTCAGCCCCAGTTCACAGGCGAGGAAACTGTTGCTCAGAGAGTAGTAACCAGCCCAAGGGTACACAGATCATAAGTAGTTCCTGCCTTCCAGTAACACAAGGCCCAACTTGGGGGGGTTGCAGGAACAGGAGCAGCCAATAATAATGCATTTGGTAAGAGTTGTAGCAGAATTAACAGAACAAGGTCCCAGAAACACTGAAGAGAGATGTCATAGTTCCTGGAGGGCTTCCCAGAGGCGGTGACTCCAACTGGATCTTGAAGAATGACTGTGAGATGACCAAGCAAGCAAGAGCATTCCAAGCAGAGAGAAGAGCATCTGTAAAGGCTGGGAGCAGGGAGAGGCAGGAAGCATGTGGCCTCAGGAATGGTGTGTTGTCCCAGGGGCTGGACCACTGGCTGGAGGAGTGGTGAGATGTGAGGCAGGGGAGGCTGGTTGGAGGCAGGTTGGGAAAAGAACTTGAAGTCCAGGCCAAGAAACTTGACACTTCGGTCAACTTGAACATGTCTCCTAACGTGCGCTGAGGGTGGCTAATGGTAGGGATGTGGGGTTAGTGTGGCAGGCCCAGTAGGGGAATATTGGGACCCTCAGCTCGTCCCATGCAGCACCTTTAACCCACAGTTCCTGTGGCTGGTACAACAAATGGCTGTGGTAACTTGGGGACCCAAGGGGACAAGCGCGATCCCCTCTCTCACCCTCGTGCGCCAGACTCCCACCGACAGAATCTCAACAATTCTGAGGTTGGTTCTTGCCATCTCTATTGTAGAGGGGAAACTGAGACCCAGAGTAGCAGAGTGACTGGTTCAAGGTCACCCAGCTGGTACAGGACAGAGCCGGGACAACACGGGTTAATTCTATTCCTTCTACAGATTCTGACCCTGCCAAGAAGGAGGTTATAGGCAGGTGACATGTCCAGAGGGACATACAAACATGGAGTCACAAGGACCCTTGAATATCTTCTGCAAACCCCACACACGGGGAATGACCTTCCCAAGGTCACAGAGCGTTCAAGATCCTGCCAGAAATAAGGAAGCTTATTCATCTGAATTCACCTTCTGAGTCTCTGGCTCCACCGTTACCAGCTGTGTGACTTTGCACAAGTTATTTACCCTCTCTGGGCCTCCGTTCCCTTACCCATGGAATGCACACAGTCCGAACACCTACCCTGTCAGGTTGTAGTGAGGATAAACGCAATAATAACTGCCGATGCTTACTGAGCGTTTCCTGTGCTAAGCACTTCAGGTGAATTAACTGGTTTAACCCCACAACAAGCCCAATGAGGTAGCCCTCATTTTATAGGTGAGGAACTGAGGAACAGAGGTTAAGTACCTTGCCCAAGATCAAATAGCTAATAAATAGAGATGCCAAGATTAACCGAGGTGCTCTGGCCCCCAGCACCTACGCTGTCAGTGGCACACACAGTGCCTGGTGCACAGTAGGCACTGAACACGTGGCCTGGAGCATCTGATGTCTCTGTTTGTGCCCTGGGAGAGCTTGTTCCTCCACTCACTGCCATGCTCTACAGCCTGTGGGAATCCTCAAGCCCCACCTGGATTTCTCCAAACACTGGGGTGGGCCGTGGAGGGAAAGGTCCTGCTGCCTCAGGCCCCTTTGCTGCCAGCTCCTGTGTCCACACTCACCATCTCCATTTGGGCCCTGAGCCAATCCGGGAGTGAAATCCAGTGAGTCCAGCGCCTTCACTGGGTTCCACAAGATGTCCACGAATGTCAAGCATTTTATGAGCTTCACTTTTCTGATGACTTGGGGTCACGGAGAAGGATCTTGTTATGGAGTACACAGCCTTTCGCCATCTGTCTCGTTGATCCCCGTCAAATTCCCCAATGGCTCCGAGTCCTCTCCCCGTGTCATGCAGAGAGCACGACCTCCCCAGCTCCAGGCTCTAAGTGGACACGCCACACTCTATCAAGGAGCTCAGAGAACGAGGAGCCTTCCACTTGCCATGCCTGCCCTCCTTCTAAGGCATCTGGGAAAATGGAAAGAAAAAGAAATCCCTGTTTTATTGTCATCATCTCCATCACAGTCACCATCACAGCATAAAAGAGTATTCAGGGTCATGAGCAAGAATTGATGTGTAATTGGCCAAGAGTTTTAGAACAAGGGTATTAATAACAATGACAGTGATGGTAATAATAGTGATGATGATGACAGCACCTTACGTAGCACTTGCTGCATGCCAGGTGCTGTTCTAAGCACTGCACATAATTATTACTAAGATCGGTAAAACCCACGGAAGCTGGACTCTGTTTACCGGGCTTAACGCTTTACACACGTTGCCTTGTTTCATTTTAAGCAGGTTCATCGTTAGCCCTATTTTAGAGATGAGGAACCCAGTGCTCAGATGAGGAGGACTTGCTCAAGGGCACAAAGCTTGTAAGGGCCTGGACCATTTCACACACACCCCACCACGAGTCTGTACAGGACCAAGACAACTCGCATTCTGAGTGGAGTTTCTCGGAGGTGTGGGGAGGAGACAGAAGCAGTTGGTGAGAAGGGGAGGCACTCCAGATGGAAGGCAGAGCTGGGGAGCAAGATGGAGGTGGGGCCAAGGCCTCAGTCCAAGCCTGGATGTGCTCTCTGGTGTGTGCTGATGTGAGTGTGTTTGCACGTGGCTGTGGACATGCACCAGGGAAGTGGGAAGCCAGCACCGAGCACGCAGGTCAAGAACTAACTTCCCACCTCCTGCGTCAGGCAGCTCAGAGAGCCGGCTGCTGTCAAAGGGGGGCGGCTAAGCGCCCGCATCTGTCAGCCAGCCGTCATCACTGCCCACCCCCGGGTCACGAATCAGCAGCTCCACTTACCTCCTGCCAGCAGGCGCTCTCAGGCCAGCTCTGTCACTGGCCGATGAGCCTTTGGAAAATGTAACCCTGTCAGCCCTCGCTCTTAGGCAAGAGCGTTCATGCTTCAGTGCGTGTGCATGGGTGCACAAGCACGCCCACCTACTCACGCCAGCACATGATGCATGCACGTGTGTGCCCTCAGACATCCTCCCACCTGGGTGCACAGTGCGAACCCATGCACGCTCACAGCCGTGTACCCAGAGCGTATCCCTGCAGGTCTGCCAGAGTGGTCAAGTGCCCACACGTCACGTGCGCACTAAGGAAGCTCTCGCATGTGCACTCGCATTTGTACACAAAGCACATACATGTCTTCCATAGATGTGTTCTCTTACCTGCATGTACATGTGTGTCCACAATACTCTTCCAAGAGCCAACACATTTTCCCATTCAGGCATGCACTCAGACACATCATTCACATATGCCTGTCCCCAGACACTCCCAGGCAGGTACACGGTACATGTGTGTGTACCCCCTCAGATGTGCTTGTGAGCATGAACTCATAGCTCCATGAATGCATTCATAAAGCATATGCAAGTTTGCACGCATGCACAGGAAACCATGTATAGCCTCAGGAACTGTCAGTTACAGATTCTAAATTCAAGTGCACGATGCCCATAGATGTGTTTGCACATGTGAGTATGTACATAATATGCATGATCACTTATACACATCTAAACCAAGAGACATCCTCCAACAAGCACTCAGATCTACACCAAGCTCGCACACAAATGCAAGGATATATACCCCCCTGCATATGCCTGCCTCCATGTGTGTATCTTCACTTCACACCACGTGTCCTCAGTCACCTAAACACCTCCGTCCACATGCACCTTGGGGCAGGGCCACTGTGGTTCACCCACAACCATGCCGCACACAAACGTGCACACAAAAGGACACGTGCCTCCAAAGCCCGTCTCCCACACGTGTGTGGGATCAGAGCCCTGGCACGTGGATGCACACACACCCACTCCAGGGTGCAGCCCGCCCCGGCCCCAGATTGTCAGGTGTGTGGGTACAGCAGGGACGGTGCCCACACACAGAAATCGCCACTCATGCAGAATTGCATCTGCTGCAAACTTCTCATCTGCTGTGCAAATGATGATTAAATGTTATTGTGCGAGAGAAAAAGGCAAGGAGGAATTCATTAGCTTTATTGTCAGGAAGGACTCCACAGGCTCCAGCTCCCAACTTCAAGGCTGGCTTAACCCCCTCTGTGCTGGGGGAGCCCTGCTCAGACGTGGGAGCTTGTGGAGAAGAAAGGTTGGGGAGACAGAGATCCCAGCGCTGGGCCCACGTGAGCCAGCCCGGGTGCAGAGAGCACCGGGGAGAGAGTCATGGGTCTAGGTGGTTGTTCTAACCTCGCCCCTCATTTGCTGTGCAGTCTTGGATTTGTCCTTTCATTCATGAAATAACCTCTCACTCCCGCCATGTCCCAGGAGTATGGAGATACAGAGGCCGTGGTCCCTCCCGATGCATGGGGCTTCTCAGATGGAGAAGGGCGTTCCAGGCTGAAGAAGCAACTGAAGGAAAGACTTGACGGCTTGGTAACGCAGTAGCAGTTCAGGCCTTGTCCGGGAAACACGGGCCCTGGACAGGTCAGTTAGAGGACAGATCATAAAGGGCCCAGCAATCCCTTCCAAAAAGCTTGAACCTTTTCTCAAGAATAATGGGGACCCATGAAAGGTGCATGGATAGGGTTGACAGGTAAAATACAGGGCACCCAGCTAAATTTGCATTTCAGATAAATAACAAATAATTGTATTAGCATTAGTGTATCCTAAATATTGCACAGGACATACACATACTAAAACGTTTAGTCATTGTTTATCTGAAATTCACATTTAACTGGGAATCCTGTATTTTTATTTGCCAAATCTGGCAACTCTCTGTATAGGTTTGCATCTTAGAAAGATCACCCTGGCCGCTGTGTCCAGGGTAGATTAGAGGCTGAAGAAGAGAGAGGAAGACCGGTGAAGAGGTGAGGAGCTCACATTCTCACCTTCTTTAATCAGAGAACGCCTAATTTTCAGCTGGGCACATGGCCATCTATTACAAGGACCACATTTCCCAGCCTCTGTCACAACTCTATATCGCACAGACAGAGTCCCAGTCAACACAATCTAAGCAGAAATGTGGCAGGTTCTGGGACATCTCTTTAAAAGATGTTGACCCATGCCTTTTGCCTCTTTTTCTTGCTCCTTTCTTCTTTCTGGTGGCTGAACACAGCTGAGATGGCTGGCGCTCGAGCAGCCACCTTTGACCACAAGGACAAAGGCTGAACCCTACGGATAGCCAAACAGTGAACTAGAAGAAGACTTGGTTCCTTTCAAGCTCATGGAGCCACCATACCAGCCCTGAACCATCCACACTTGGTTTATAAGAGAGAGAAATAAACTCCCAACTTGTTGAAGTCACCATCAGTTTGGTTTTCTGTCCCACGCAGCCAAGCCTAATTCTAAGCTGATAGAAGCAGCTAACACAGGAATGTCAGAGAGAGACGCTGAGGCTTAAACTGGGTCAGCAACAGTGGATTTGAGAAATATTTAACAGGAAGACCCAGCAGGAGTCGGCGATTGACTGCATGGGGGGATGGCTGGGTCAAAGGCTTCAGGCTTGAGTGACAAGGACGGCAAAACTGGTAATGAGCCAGGGAACCGAGAAGTCTCAGATCTGGGATCACAGGAAGTCAGCTTGGATGGGGATATGTTGAGTCTGAGAGGCCTGCTGGCTGTGTGCACAAGACGTGGAGATTCTGGCCTGGAGCTCCAGAAAGAGGGGCTGACGAGAGCTTTGCTAGTCACCCTTGTCGACAGGATCCCTGAAGCCGGAATGACAGGGGAGGCCCCAGGAGAGTGTGCAGCAATGGGGTCAGAGGGTCGAAGGTGAGCTCAGAGGAAGCATGAGGGGCGGGTGGAGGGAGAAGAGCCACTTGGACCTCAGTTTCCCCAGCGGTAAAATAGGAGCGTGGGAGTCGGTGAGCAAACGGATCCGTGAAGTTCCCTCCTGATCTAACATTCGAGAATGAAGGTGTGATCTGAGGCGGTTTATTTCTCCCCGCTGTGATTCAGTTTCTCTTTTGGAAAATGGGGCTAAAAATAGTACCTAGCTCTGGAGGTGCTTTGGAGGACGAGGTGACCCAGACCAGCACCCAGCTCAGCCCTGGCATTGAGGAAGAGGAAAATACTCTTACTGTCAGGCAGCTGTCAGGACGGGGACGCAGGGGCGCGGCATGGGTGAAGGAGGGGTGGGGATGAGTCCTCTTGCCCACTCTAAGCCGAGAAAGAGGCTGGAAGCCTGGGGGCCCCCCCGAGACCTTTAGTGGGCACCTGCTCTGTGCAGAACACAGAGCTAGGAGGGAGAGGGAAAATGGAGAGAAGATAGCTCCCTGTTGGAAAGGTGAGAGAGTGCAGCCTGGCCAGGAGAGTTTGCAGGAAGCCAAGATCTGGACTGGAGAGGGGTTGGGAGCGGGGCAGAGGTGGGTTATCTAGCGCAGGGCAGGGGCTGATGAGCTGAGGCCTCGAGGAAGAGTGCTTGGAGCTGGAAGGAGCCTAGTGATCCCTGGGCAGGGCGATGACGTGGCAGCCTGCTGCTCGCCGCACAGGCACCTTGAAACAGGTCTTCAGGGAACAGAAGAGAGCAGGGAGGAGAAGCACTGTAACACGTCCCATCCCCTGGATCCGATTGCCAGGGTGCCCTAACCAAGCACCAGAAGCGGGGTGGTTTAAATAGCAGAAATTTATTATCTCATAGTCTCGGAGGCCGGAAGTCTGAAATCCAGGCCTCCAGAGGTGGCTCCTTCTGAGGGCTGTGAGGGAGGGTCTGTGAGAGCCAGGCATCTCTCCTCAGCTCGTAGATGGCCGTCTTCTCCCGTGTCTCTTCACATCGTCTCCCTCTATGCACCTCCGTCTCTCTGCCCAAATTTCCCCTTGTGAGAAGGATACCAGTCATATCGGATCAGGGGCCCACCCAACTCCAGGATGACCTCATCTCAACTAATCACATCTGCATTGACCCTAGTTCCAAATAAGAACTCCAATGACCCCATTTCCAAATAAATAAAGACCTATTTCACATTCAGAAGCACTGAGGCTCAGGACTTCAATGTATGAATTTTAGGGGGACACGGTTCAGCCCATAACACCCCCCGTTCCAGGCTCAACACCAGCTGTCACCACAGACCCCTTGCCGGGCTCCCCTACTGGGGCCGTATGTGTCCTCCACCTTGGGTGGAAGCTGGTGTCGTCTGAGGGAGGAGGCCTCAGGACCCTGATCACCAGCTGGGACGCGGTGGGGATGGGGCATAGTTTTCTCCCTTCCTCTTCCTTTGTATCCACTGATTCACTCAGAACCTCACAGTGAACCACAGACACAAACACACGTACACACGTGCACACACAGAGACTCTCTACACAGAGAAAACCCCAGAGACCCACCCATGTACCTGAAATCACACACAAAGACACACACACAAAAACATATGCAGAGTCATACATGTACATATACATGCTCACAGCCGTGGAGACACGCACTGACACAGACCACAACTCCCACACATCCCCCAGACACACAGATGCGTGCCAGTGCACACACACAGGCACAAACAGCCACATCGATGGACGCACAGGGACACATCTATGATTTCACAGTCACACACAATACAGATCTGCTCGTGTGCATTCTCATAGTCCCGTGTACCCACACGCAAAGACGCCAACACGTGGGTCCAGGCACTCACGTGCACACACACTCACACAGGGGCTGTCTACATACACGAGACTTGTTAATCCTGCTGTGGTTGGCAGACCCTGGCATGCACACGCCGTCCCTCTGGCCTCAAAGCTCACCATTCGCTCCCTGGTAATTGGAGGCAATTTACTCCCCTCCCGCCCGGCCAATCACAGGCTCCACAGAGCGGGCAGCCGTCAGCATGCCCCACCAGGAGGGCAGCGAGGCAGAGAGTGCCCCACTCCAGTTTCCCCTTCCACCTTTGTGGTTGAGATGCGATTTACAAACCTAGACACGTGCACACACACACACACACACACACACACTCTGAAGTCCTGAGACTGCGAATACACGCACACAAGCACATATACACAGAAAAGCACAAAACTGCAGGCACCCACACACACAACTACACATTTAGGCACGGAAGATTGTGTACACAACAGATATGAAGGGCACCAAGAGATAGACGGTGTCTATAGCTACACAGATACACACAGTCTCATGGTCCATTAGTGCAAAAGTATGCACATCATTCCAGAAGTTCTAATGTGTGTTAATGCCCAGATATGCTGTGACACCTTGAGATGGAGGACACGTGTACACAGCCACATCCAGATCTCAGCCTGTGCTCAGTGAACCGCTCCCAGGGTGTCTGAGCATACGCACACCGACACATAGTGACAATGCACAGGTGTGCTGACACAGAAACACGGGGGCAGGTGTACACATGCATGCGCTCACACAAAACACACAGGACCCCTCACTGGCCCACCGTGTGTCCCCACAGGAGCCCATGGTCTCCACCTGCTGAACCCAGAGATGGCCCAGTTTCCTCCCCCACCAGGGTGATTTCCCAGGAGAGGGGAGGCAGAGGCCCACCTGTCAACCTGCTGTTTGTCACTTCCTCACGGCCAGTGCGCTGACATTCAGAACCGGGCTCTGAGATGATCGCATTTAGCTGTAATGTACCACAGATTGCACTGACATTTGGAAAATATTCTACCTCGGGACCCATTTGACTTCAAACTTTTTTCCTGGAAGAGGAGAGAAATGGCAGAGAGTGGGCAGTGAGGGCCCGCAACGTTCTGAAGAGGAGCTGCCTCCCAGCCAGACCCCAGGAGCAGGGCCTCCACCGCTCCTCCCAGAGACCCAGGGCACTGGCTGCCCACCCTGCATCTACCTGGGGCCAGGGGGATGGGGAGGAAGAACGGAGGTCCACCAGGCAGAGACGCAGTTCCAGACCCTACAGCAAGTTTTCACGGAGGGTCTGTCGAGACTCCCTCCACCAAGACTGGAACTTCTTGGTGGTCTGTGTTGTGTTGTGTTGTGTTGTAGTCTGTGTCAGTGTGTGTCTCCACGGCTGTGAGCTTGTGTCTATACACGTATGACTCTGCATATGTGTTTGTGTGTGTGTCTTTGTGTGTGATGTCATGTACATGGATGGGTTGCCGCATTTGAAGGATGAGCAACCTGAAGCTCAGAGAGGTGAAGTGACTTGCCCGAGGTCACACAGCCAGGAAGGGCTTGAGCTGAGATTTGAACCCAAGTCTTCAGATCTAGAACCTGCCCTTTTTCCACCTGCAAATGGTGAACTTGTAGGATGTGTCGCACAGTCAGGCACATGCTGAATCCTCCGCAGGCCCTCTCCCCGCCTTTTCTCTTCTCTTCTTTCCCTCTCCTCCCCTTCCTCTCTCTGGCTTCCTTTCTCTGCTCTCACCTTCCCTCCTCTCTGCCTCTCTAAGCAGAACCAATATTCCCAGAATGACGGCACAGTCTGGGATGGCTTCCTGGGAGGGAGGAGGAGGGCCTGAGCTGCACCTGGAAACTCAGAGGGGTGGATGGGTAGGACCGACACCTGCAGAATTGATGTGCAAACCTCGCAGAAAAGCCTCTGGAAGCCACTGCCTTTTAGTGAATGGACTGGTTGGACCTTCCTATGTGACAGCTGCAGAGAGCTGCGACGTGGCTGGGGAGACTTGCCTGGGGCGGCCCGGCCCTCTCTGAGGTTGTGCCCAGACTGGGATCTGGGCAACAAGGCCATCAAGTAACTACTGGCAGCCAGAGCTGTGCCTACCCATCCCCCAAAGAGGAGCCCACAGCGGACCTGCTTAACTGAACTGGGCAGTAATGGTGGAAATACTGGCAGGGTGGTGGGAAAAAGATATTTTGAAAGCATGGTGAAAATGACGTGGTCCCAGCTAGTCCAGACAGAGATACGAAAGGTAGGAATTCTGGTTCTATGATGAGCTGATTAATTTCCCTAAATAACTTGCGGTCCAACTCCCCGAAAGGCAAAAGAAAGTTAGGTTAATCTTCTCTAAATGATTCTTGAGCTTCTCGGGGACGGTAATCAATGTGTGCACTCTCTCTTCATAAGTAATTCTCAGTGATTGCAAGAGAGGTTTTTGGTGGAAAATGACATTCTAGCCTCAGAGAGAATCCCAGGCAAGGGGATCAATCGGCCTCCAGTTGTGGAGCCAGCCCTGCCTGAGCGGGGAGGTGGAGGGCCAGCCAGCATCACATCATGTTACAGGCCGCAGGGTCATCCCAAGCTCTGTGTGCCGGCGGGAGCTTTAATTGATTGGGAGAGGGGAGACCGAATGGGGAGCATGAACTGAGATCTCCAGCAGAAGCAAAGGCTGGTCCCTCCCAGTGCCCAACACTGATGTCATCAGGAACACCACCAGTGTCTACCCTTGATGCCACAGGAGCACCATCAATGGCCATTACCAATGTCTTGGGAGCACATCAATGCTTAGCACAAATACCCTGGGGACACCATCAGTGCTCGTCACTGATGACATGAATGTTCACCACCAGGGCTCTTGCAGGTCCATTGCCTGTATTCTCAGGAGTTTCCATCAGTGTCCACCCCCAACGCCATGGGTCAACATCCTCACTGACACCCTCAAGCATATGGACTGTGTTCTTTTTGCTCATCACTGTATCTCCACCAGCCACAGTGCTTAGCACATAATAGGAGTTCAATAAACGTCTTCTGAATAGATGAAAAAGTGAGCAAAAGTTCTTAGGAAGGACAGAAACTTCTTCGTTGTCCTCTTCACCACCCTACCACCCTATCCTCAGGATCTTACCTGGTACCTGCCCAAGGAGAATACTCCATAAATATCTGTTGGATGGATGAGTGGGTGGATGGGTGGGTGGATGGATGGATGGATGGAAAGTAGATAGATGGTGGATGGATAGATGGATGGATGGTGGATGAATGGAGGATGGATGGTGGGTGGATGGTGGGTGGATGGTGGGTGGATAGATGGTGGATAGATGGTGGATGGTGGATGGATGGTGGGTGGATGGTGGATGGATGGATGGTGGATGAATGGAGGATGGATAGTAGATAGATGGTGGGTGGATGGATGGTGGGTGGATGGATAGTAGATAGATGGTGGGTGGATGGATGGTGGATGGTGGGTGGATGGATGGTGGGTGGATGGTGGGTGGGTGGATGGATGGATGGATGGATGGTGGATGGATGGTGGATGGTGGATGGATGGTGGGTGGATGGATGGTGGATGGATGGTGGGTGGATGGTGGATGGATGAATGGTGGATGGATGGTGGGTGGATGGATAGCAGATAGATGGAGGATGGATAGATGGATGGATGGATGGTGGATGGATGGTGGGTGGATGGATAGTAGATAGATGGTGGGTGGATGGTGGGTGGATGGATGGTGGATAGGTGGTGGATGGATGGATAGATGGTGGATGGATGGATGGATGGATGGATGGTGGATGGATGGTGGATGGATGGTGGATAGATGGTGGATGGATGGATGGTGGGTGGATGGTGGATGGATGGATGGTGGGTGGATGGATGGTGGGTGGATGGTGGGTGGATGGTGGGTGGATGGTGGGTGGATGGATGGTGGATAGATGGTGGATGGATGGATGGTGGATGGGTGGATAGTGGACGTATACATGCATGCGCATGATGCATGAATGGAAGGAAGAAAGGATGACCTTGGGAGCACGGTTAATGCCATCTGTAATTCCAGGCAATCAGCCTCCAAGACCAGAGTTCAGCACAAAGTAATCCCAAGAGAGATGAGAAGCCTGCCTACTGCCCCACCCCCAGCAGTTCTGGGCCCACATGTGGTCCTGATGGCTTCACCCGATTCTCTCCTTTGCAGTGGGGAGGGGGCTGGGGATGGCAGTGGGCAGAGACAGGGAGATCCTCTCTCCTCCTGGCCCTACTCTCCCCCCTCCCACTTTACAACTCAAATAAAATTTTCTAGGGGCCAGCCCGGTGGCTCAACGGTTAAGTGCACACGATCCACTTCGGTGGCCCGGGGTTCGCCAGTTCGGATCCCGGGTGCAGACATGGCACCACTTGCACGACATGCTGTGGCAGGCGTCCCACATATAAAGTAAAGGAAGATGGGCACGGATGTTAGCTCACGGCCAGTCCTCCTTGGCAAAAAGAGGAGGATTGGCAGCAGTTAGCTCAGGGCTAATCTTCCTAAAAAAAAAAAAAATTCTAGACTATCCCCAGGTCCTGGAGGCAAAACTCATTACCTGTGACCTGCCCATAAAAATGTCAGTAGCTGCCTGCCAGCTGGGGAACCAGTTGCCATCAACTCAGCCTGGCAGTGGGGTGGGCAGGGAGGCGGAAGCGGGAGCGCACAGCTGTGGGAGTCAGCCCAGCCTCTCTGCAGACATGAGCTTTGTGTAGACACAGCCAAGACCTCTGGCAGAGCTGACCATCCAGTGCCTTCCAGAGGGCCACCTTAGGATGGGGAATGCCCAGTTTACTTGCCATTTCTTCTCCACCCACTGCGTACCACCTGCTCCCCTGCAACCTCAGGAAAATCCTGGGAGTCAGATCCAATCACCAAGGAGCCCATTTCACAGTTGAGGAAACTGAGGCTCAGAGAGGTGAGGGAAGTTGCCTAGAGTCACACTGCGAAGATGTGGCAGAGTCAGCACCCGAACCCAGGGCAATCTGACTCCAGGGCCTGGCCCCTGTGGGCGGCTGTTGGCAGCCTCCAAACCCAGGTCAGCAATGCCACCCAGGTCAGCAATGCCATGCTGCAGCTTCGGGTGGGAGCAGCCCCACTGCAGGCAGGGATGACCACACGGCCACAGGGAGCAACCTCCATCTTGGCAGCATCTAACCTCTGACCTTTTGGTTCTAGGCCCCAAGGAACAGGACAAAGAAGAGTTTCCTTGGCTGTCTGCAAGGGATCCCAGCCCCGTGGGATCTGCATCTCAAATCCAAAGGCAGAGGTGACGGGAGCTGGCTAGGGACCCTGCTGCCCACGGCGCATCTTTGTGTGAATTAGAAAAAGTGATCCATGGGGGCTGGCCCCGTGGCCGAGTGGTTAAGTTCGCGCGCTCCGCTGCAGGCGGTCCAGTGTTTCGTTGGTTCGAATCCTGGGCGCGGATATGGCACTGCTCATCAAACCACGCTGAGGCAGCGTCCCACATGCCACAACTAGAAGGACCCACAACGAAGAATATACAACTATGTACTGGGGGACTTTGGGGAGAAAAAGGAAAAAAATAAAATCTTTAAAAAAAAAAAAAATAGTGATCCCTTCGTCCAGGTGAGGGCCTGGCAGCCTTGTGCAGTGGCCAGCCTGTACCACCATGCATAGCAGCCCCGCCCTCGCTTTGAGATGATACTCTGCTCTTCTACCACAGAACCTTTGAACTTGAGCACTAGAAATACTATTGAATTGATCAGTCTTTTCCCCATTTCAGCCATTTGAATACCACAGTCACGATTTCTGCCATATCCAGGTACCACCTGGACTATTATTTACTGAATGTTTTTCTTCCAACAACCCCCTTTATATACTTAATTTTGTTTTGAAAGCAAAATTTATACCAGTGCATTAAGTGGAGAAACAGTAACACAGGACACAGATGGTGACGTAAAATAAACACACTCAGGAAACAGTAGCATTAATGTCTGCTCTGACAATATTGCCCACTGAAGGCTCCAGCCTGCGTCTTGCACCCTCTTCATTACAAAGGAAGATTGCTAAGTATCAGAGGGGGTTACAGACACACTAGCACCAAACCCACCCTTTCTCTGCCACCGAAGAAAAAAAGAGAGGTGAGGAGGAGCTACCTTTCTCACCAGGTGACATCTCGGTGTGATTGTAATGCTATTTACGGTCCTCAGGGCCTGCAATCTGCACGTTTGGAAGCACCAGCCTTCATGCTGACCCTCAGGGTTTCCTGGAGCTGACCCACCTGGCCACTGCCTCCGTCCAAGGCGAAGGCTGAGGGTTCTCATCTTGACTCTTTCACCATTTGCTGTGTGTCTTTGGGTAAGTCCCTTCCCTCTCTGTGCCTCAGTTGGACAGAATATCCTCTACGGATTATTTTGGCTCTGATACTCTAGAATTCGGAGATCTAAAAGGGGATGATTCTATTGTCCAGGATGAGGGTGTGCAAAACCTTTCTGTAAAGGGCCCGATAGTGAATATTTTTGGCTTTGAGAGCTGTACAGTATCTGATAACAACTGATCTGTGCCTCTGCGGTGTGGAAACCACAGAAAGTACATAAACAAGTGGGCATGGCTGTGTTCCAACAAAACTTTATTGACAAAAATAAAGCCTCCGGCTGTGATGGTGGTAGGTGGTAATTTGCCAGCCCCGCTCTAGGTCCTGGAAGGTGAAAGTGGCCCCAGGGTCAGGGGGAATTCCCACTAGTTTCAGGTCTGAGCTGGACCAGGCATTGGTCCCTGTGTGGCCCCAGCCTCCCCTCCAGGGAGCCATTACTGGTCTGCTCTCTCCCCTCCCATTTCAAAACTTACCCATAGGAAAAGATCCACGTCATTCTTTGAGGTGACAATCGTGGACATCCTCAGAGCTGGGAGGCCATTTGAGCCCATCCTCCCATGTCCGTCCAGTGTAGCTGAGACACACATGTTTCTGGAGACCAACAGATTTGGCCTTGAACTCTGACTCCCCATCCTGGAGGAGTGTCTTCGCCCTCTGGACCTATTCCTCAATTATAACGCAAGGACGGATCTATACCCATCCCTATGAGGTTAATTGTGAGGATTAAAGAGCTAATCTCTACAAAGCACTCAGCAAGTAGCTAGTCATCATAAGCTCTCAACACATTACCTGTTATTATTATGAATAACAACATCGACAACCCAGGGTGGGGCACCCTTGGTCCGGGCACCTCCTGGCCCACCTCCCACCACGCAGCCCTGCCCGCTGGCCAGCAGGGCTTCCCCACAACACTGCTCATGCACAAATCACTGCCATCGATTTCTTGGAAGACAGCTTTAGGGTTTTTGCAATTTTTTTTTTTTTAGTTTGATTTTAAATCCCGGTTTATTCTTAGCACCTTAAAAGAGGAAGCAGAGATTCGGAGGCCGGCTGGACCCTTCCTGACGCTTGGTTTCCCTGCTCTTCCACCCTACCTCCCCCTAAACCCAGTCCACCTCTGCTACTCAGCATGCTTGTCTCTCCCCACAAAGGGGGGTGGCACCGGGACCTCTGTCCTGCCCTGGGATGGGAGGAGGGGATGAAGTCAAAGACGGTGACTTGGAGTCCAGGCACTGTCCCCTGTCCTCCTGGTGACTCTCCCGACTCAAGCCCTAGTCAGGATCCTTCTGGGCCTCCCCTTCCCACCCACCCCTAGCCTTGGACTCAGGGCACTGGCTCAAGAGCTCCCCCCAACTTGGCCGCTTCCTAGCTGTGTGGCCTTGGGCACTCCAGTCAAACTCTCAATGACTCTGTTTCTGTCTCTGAAAAGTGGGTATAGAGGTGCCATCTCCCAGGACTATGAAAGGACCCACGGAGATAACCAAGGCGGGAGGGGGGCGCTCTGCGAGGGCTCTGATGCTTGAGGGGGTCTCGGCGATCAGGGCCTGGCTGGGAGAAGGTCTGGCTGCCTCCCAGGGGCCGCCGGGTCCAGGTGGAGTCAGGCAGAGAGGCCTTCCCAGTGAGTGCTTCAAACTCAAGCTCTGGAAACGTTGCAGCTGCCACTCTGCTACGACCCAGCTGGGACCCACTGACAGCATCTTAATTTCAGCCCAAGCTCTTTTCCAGACGGGCTGCTAATTAGGGCTAATGGGTAGCTCTCCCTGCTGGCTCCTCTGCCTCCTCCTCCTCTCTTAAAGCCAGCCACTGAGCAGGGGGGCGGGCTGAAGCCCCAGGCCGCACTGGTGAGTCAGTCCTCTGGGTTAAGCATTGCTCTTTCGGCAAGGGTGAGCTTTTTGTTACCTTTTCACCTGACCAGTGGGAGGTGGGAGAAGGGGCAACATTCCCCCAGGCAGGCAGGCCATTTGTTCAGTGACCATGTACCTACTTCCTACTTTATGCCAGGCCCGCAGGAGACACTGAGGACATACAGACAAGCTGAACCAGAAGCCAAACGTTCCTGGATTCAAATCCTAGTTTGATGTTGTTCTGGCAGTGTGACCTAGGGTGAGTTACTTAACCTCTCTGAACCCAGATCCCCACATTTGTAAAATGGCCCCTACCTCACAGGGATGTTGTAAGGAGGAGATGAGATGTGGTGGGCTGAACCCAGTGGCCACCACTGTAGCCACGAAGCTGGCAGGATCACAAAAGGCCTTGAGTACCATCTAAAGAAGCTAGAACTTCATGCCGAGATAGCAATAAACAGTAATCATTATTCTCACCATGTTTATTCTGTTCAACACTTATTAAGCACCTCCTAAGGGCTGAGAATATAATAGCCACACTTATACAGCGCTTAGTGTATGCCAGGACTGTTCTAAGTACTAACTCATTTAATCCCCCCAACAACCCCAGAAGGTAGGCGTGATTGTTATCCCCATTTTACAGATGCAGAAACTGACACAGAGAGGTCAGGTGACTTACCTGTAATCACCCAGTCAGTATGTAGTTGTCTACTGCCGCGTAACAAATTAGCTCCAAACTTAGCGACTTAAAACAATGATCATTTACGATCTCAGTTTCTGCAGGTCAGGAATCCAGACACAGTTTAGCTGGTGCCTCAGGTTCTCACCGCCGTTGGCTGGAGCCATCAGTTCCTTGCCATGTGGGCCTCTCTGGGGGGCAGGTCACGACCTGGCAGCAGGCTTCCCTCACAGACAGCAAACAAGAGAGGGCACCAAGACAGAAGCCTCCGTGTTTTTATAACCGACTCTCAGAAGCGACATCCTGTCACTTTTGCTGAAGTGTCCTTACAGCAAATCACCAGGTCCGCCCCACACTCGAGGAAGGTGCCACCCAAAGACACGAGTGTGAAATGCCACCACCCCGTTAGGAGCCATCTGAATGGGCATCTAGCACAGCCAGGAAATAGTGGAGCTGAGGTCCGCATCCAGGCGGGCTCCAGAATCCACGTTCTTCATCCAGAATCTGGTTACTAGCCCAGCTCCATGATTGATGAGAAACTAGAAGCCCCTCCTGCCCTCCTGAAGCTCTCCATCCAGAGAGGGGGAAGCCGAAAAGTAAGAGAGTGAGATCAAAGGTGCATCAATAGGGGAAGGGAAGGCAGATTAAGCAGGAAGCCTTCCTGGAGGAGGTGATGCCCAACCTGAGAAGCAAAAGACAAGATGGAGTTGGCCAAGCAAAGAGGAGGTTGGAAGAGAATTTGGCAGCTGGAACAAGCCATGCCAAGGCTCACATGGAAGACTGGTGCTTTGTGTGAAGGCCAACGTGTGTGTGAGAAGAAGAGAGCCGGCGGGGATACAGAAGGAGCTGGAGGGGTAAACAGAGGTCAGGTCATAAAGGGGCAGGTAGGGGAACTTGGATATTATTCCAAAGAACTAGGGAGCCATGGACGATTGTCCACAGTAACATCTGTGTTTTAAAAAGACGATCTTGGATGGTGTGGAGAATGGAAGAGGGTAGCTGGGGACAGAGGGAGGATTGGGGAAACTCTGCCTTCCTTTATTCATTCACTCAGGTAACGTATATTCAGCAAGGGCCAACCAGGTGTACTGTTCCAGGCACTGGGATACGGCAATAAACAACACCAGGCTGTTCCCTCTTGGAAGTCACATTCTAGTGGGAGAAATTAACTTACAATTAACTTACAAAACTAGGAGATAAAAAAGAAAATTATCAAAGTGATAAATGCTATGAAAAAAAAAATAAAGCAGAGTAGCGTAAAAGCAAAAATGACCACGCTAGCCACATTGACTTTAAACCCGAATGACAAGAAAGAGCTGGCCGTGGAAACACAACATTCCAGGCAGAGAAACAGCTTGTGCAAAGGTCCTGAGGTGAGGCAGGTTTGGTTGGAGGCCAGTACGGCTGAGGCATACTAGCCAAGAGAGAGAAGGACAGGAAACGAGGCTGAAGAAGTAGACAGAAGCCAGAACAAGAGAGGATGGTGCCTGATGCTGAGCCCTCGCAGCAAGGAAGAGAGATGGGAAGGCTGAGGAGTGATATGAAGAAGGCACAAGCCACTGGCCTTGGGTAAGCAAATCGGAGTAATAATGCTGGGCCCAATGGACCAAGGGAGCCACAGCAGGTGAGGGAGGGAGAGAGGAGCGGCTGGCCCAGCCCTGGCCCACTTTGCCAACAGGCCTCCTCCCCATGGACCCAGGCGTAAATTAACAGTCATCCCTCCGGCAGACCTAGGCGAAGGCAGCCAGTTAGGCGGCATTTGCATACTTGTTTAATAAAAAGTTATGGATGTACAAAGACGGATAATTAATTACCCAACACATTTCCCTCCACTCTCCCCACCTCCTCCCCACATTACCACTGTGGCCCCAGCCGCTTTCCTCTCCTTCTGGCTGAGTCAGCAGAATCCTTGCCTCTTCCGAGGGGGGACACAGGCCCAATAAATATGTACTTATTAAGTGTGTATTGCAGCCAGTCGGGCCTGCCCAAGCAGCAATCTCGGACTGTTCTGCCTGAAGTATTTATGCCGGTACCTAGGGCCGCTTTAGCTATTTATTTTCACAAAGAAATTAAATTAGATAGTTTGATAGCTTTCAGTGTAATTATGAAAGAAATTTACATTCGATGTTTATGAGGAGAAGGGGGATCATTAGGCACCCAAACCTCAAGGATATTTATTAGTCGGGACCCCCCTTCTTTCCTCCCCAGCTACTACAAGGAGGGGGGGACGTGCCCCTCCCAGGGACAGCCAGGGTGTGGGGATTCAAATTGCTGGAACGTAAGCCCCCAGAGGGTGGGAGTTGTGCGTGTCCACAGCGGGCTGGGGCGTGGTAAGTGCCCAGCACATACACAGAGTGAGTGGCCGTCCGGGATGAACGGACACCACCTCCGGGAAGCAAGGGGTTTCGCCTCTGAGCCTCAGTGTCCTCATCTGTCGTCACGCCTCCCTCACCAAGTTGTTCTGAGAATTAAATGAGATGATGTAAGCAAAACGCTCCCTCACCGTAGCTGCTCTTTACAGCGCCCTGCCAATATGCGGGAAAGGGTTTCCAGTACCATGCTGATCCCTGGAGCCGCCCTTTGAAGCAGGTGGCAGTACCTGAACGTTATCCTCATTTAATAGATGGAAAAAGTGTGAGTGGAACAGGCTAAAGGAGCTGCCCCAGCAGCTCAGGGCAGGGCCAGGTTTCAAAACGGGCTGCAGGCTGAGCCCACACCTCCATCAAGAGCTATGCAACCACCCAGCTCTCTTAGACAGAGGCGGCCGGGCTCTTTCCCTTGCATTTCAGAGTTAAAAGACCTACTGCCTTCACCCACGCCTACATGTAGCCAGGGAAACCCAGACCCGGACAGGAAGGCTCGTGCCAGCGTCCCACTGAGCACGCTGGGACTGGAACCCCGCCTAGTGCAGTGGCGCTCACCTCCCCACGGGCTGACTAATTAGCAGGGACTGATCAGCGCTGATTGCTGCCCCCCGCGGGGCGGAGGGGGGAGCCCTGCCTCGGGGCTGAGCCTGCGGGGTGGGGGAGTGCGGCCGCGGGGGACGCTGGGGGTCCCCCTCATCCACCCAGTCTCTCACGGGCCTGGAGGAGGCTGGCTGCCAGGGGGCGACGATCTGACCCCCGGAGGGATGCGCCCTAGAGGGGCGCACCGGGAACCCACGGCCGGAACAAACACACTTTAATCCAAAACTGGGAAACAGGCTGGGTTGAGGGGGGCTTCAGAGGTGGGGGGTGAAGTCCCCCCGAATCCTGATTCTGGCTCTGCCACTTAAACTAGCTCTGGGACAAGTTACTTAACCTCTCTGAGCCTCAGTTTCTTCATCTGTAAAGTGGGAGGAGGAGAATAGACCCTTCCTCCCTAGGATGTCCTGAGGACGAAAGACGATTCTGCAGATAACACATCTGACAGGAAGTAAGCACTCAAGAAATATCCTTATCACTGTTATTACCCAAATCCTTGAATGTGGGAAAAGCAGGCGAGCTGTCTTTTTAACCAGAGTCTGGCTGGCTGGCTGATGGATGCAGGATGAAAGCCTCAGATCTTGGAGGTGGGCTGAGGAAGGAAACACCGTGGGTTGACCGTCTGTGTGTGCCAGTGAAGTCATTCGGGTGAACCCCGTTCCCAGATGGGGGCACAGGTGCAGCCAGCAGGGTGCCTTGCACAGCTCACCCATTCCAGGGGCAAAGCCGAAATTCCAACCTGGGCCGCTCTGACCCCAAAGCCTCCAGGGCAGCGGGGGGCAAAGCCCCCTTCTCTGCATGGGAAGTCACGGGCAGGTGGCCCTGACTGTCACAGGCCCTGTGGAGGGCAGGAACCCTAAACAGAACATGCAGGATCTAGAGGAGGAAACTAATCAGGGAATCCTAGAGAGGATGCCAGACAAGATCCAATTAAAATGCCAGCCTCTGTGAGTTCCCCATTTTAATTTTCCACAAATTAGCTTAAAATGGGGGATGGCAATGAAGATATTCGATTTATGTATATATATATATATATATATATATATTTAGAGCCAAGAGGGAAAATCCTTTGAGGATTACTTTACTTGTTTCTTTTTTTCAAAAAAATAGGATCACTCTCTGCCAAGGGATTTGGGTCCCGGCTCTACTCGCCTTGGAGGCAATTTTCAGGGCCTGCTCATTAGGGTGCGGGCAGGGTAGCCCATCATACTATCATGTAAAGCACCATTTCCTGAATGAGCACTTACTGTGTACCTTCCAACCCTCACGGGCCCCCAGGTCAGCATGCCCGCACCTGCTTCCATAGAATGGAAGATCAGAGAGGTGAAATGATCTGCCTGAGGTCACACAGCTGGGAAGCCGCAGAGCTGGGTTCCCACAGCCGCGTGCTCCCCACTGCAGCCGGGCTCTTGTTCAGCCTCAGACCTGCTCCAGGCCTCAAGCTCACCGCCCACTCCTGCAGGAACCTGCAGAATTGAGAATGGGGACATCGGCGGGCTCCAGCCTGCCTGCTGTGTCCTGCAGGGCCCGCCGGGGGTCGTTAGTACTCCAGAGGCCCATGGACTTCCTGGCCTTCACTCAAGGTGGGATAGTCCCCCCTCCTTGCTTCTCCAGGGTGGCAGTTATTTCTGACTCCTTCCCCGACCCGGCACACACACCCAGGGACTAGGTCCTGCTTTGCCCTTTGGCATCCTGCAGCTGGGACCCAGCCCATTCATCACTGTCTCCTGGCAAAGGCCAGCTCCTGCCACCATCCCCTTAACAGTGACTGGCCCTGGCAACCGATGCCCTTGATCTCACCGCAGTGTCCTCCATGCCTGTGCTCCCCCCACCCCATCCTCCTGTCTACTGGAAATAATTCATTTTGCCAGTGTAGAAACAATACAAGCTCCAGCTCGGTGACAACAGCTCCCCACCCCAGTCTCCACAAAGACAACAGCCCCCACCCAGCCCCAAAGCCTGAGGGCACTCCCAAGCTCTGCTCCACGTCCCGGGGCTGGATCCTGGCAGAGACAAAGCTCCTATCCTTCTGGGCTGTGTGTCTTTGGACAAGTGACTTAACATCTCTGTGCCTCTGTTTCCTCATTTGCAGAACGGGTGTAGTAAAAATCTAACTTGAGAGGTTGTGATGAGGGTTCAGTGAGAGCACAATGATGGCCAGCTACCCTCTTCCCTCCGAAAACTGGGAGATGACTGGCTCAGCTGGGATGAGGATCCCACAGGGAAAAAGGCAGGAGAGGGCTGAAAAGATGAGACGAGACTTCTTTTAATGGCGTCCCGAGTCCAATGAAAGGGAGATAAATGAGGCATCAGGGGGCTGGGTGCCAGATGAAAAAACCTCGGCTGCCTCCCTGGTACAGAGGGTTGGGGCTGACCCGAACCTTCCCACTGGTCATTGCCAGTGAAGCAGCATCCCGCCACCTGGGTGGGTCCTGGGAAAGCCGGAGCCAGCAGAGACCCCAAGGCTCGGGATGAGCTTGTTCGGGGGCGATGCCTGAATCCGAGGTGACCTCTCAGATTCTGGTGGTAGCCCAAGGCTAGGGGTGCCAAAGTAGGGTGGAGTCTGGTTTGGGGAGATGTCTGATTCTTGGTAAATCTGTGTGTCAGCCTAGGTTTGGGGGATGTCAGTGAAGTCTGGAGACTTGGGGCCGACTCTGGCTGTAAAGCTCCAGGTTTGGGAGTCTGCAGATCTGTATCTGTGATATCAAAACTGAGCTGAACCCCAAGTCTGTCTGTGAGCCCAAGCCTGGGAGATATCGGAATTTGAGGTGAGCTCTGAATTTGGGGTATGCTGATGGTGAAATTCAAAATCTTGGGGTATCTGTGACCCCCAGCCCAAGTCTGTGAACCCCACATCTGAGGGATGGGGTCTGTCCAGGAGCCCTGCACGTGAGGGTACGCGCCAGCCCTGGAGGGGCCGTTGGGAAGGAGCCGGGCGTCTCAGGGCAGTACAGAGTGAGTCTCGGGTGGCTCCCTGGGCAGCAGTGAAGACCTGCCCAGCTCCCCATCCTTTTGTTCATCTTTCACCCCTCTTTCAAGGCACATAGCCCTCACATCTTTGGTCTCACCCTCCACCACCCATTCGGCCCCCCTCCCTCACCCCGACCTCTGCCCTGAATTGCCGACTCTCCAGGAACTGGAGTCTCAGTCACCCCCACATTCCTTCCCTGGGGTAAGGAGGATCGAGGGATGAGGGGGAGGGAGAACCCATCATCTCTTCCTCCACCAACAGGGCAAATCCTCCCCAACTCACCCTTCAGGGCCCGGGAAAGGCAGATCCGCTTCTTGGGGAGTGCAGAGGCCTGCTGCCTTATCTAAGTCTCTGGAACAAGCATTTTGCATTTATTCCCCTAAATGTGTTGCTGAATTGCGTTCCAGCCCATGGCTCCCAGCCATCTGCAGAGAGAAATCCAGTTAGACCTTGTATAATAAGTTCCTGACAATCTTGCCGAGGACGCTGGGTCATAAAAGTCTCCTGGTTTTATCGCCGGTAACAGACACGGAGTGAAATTAAGTTGTCTTATCAAATTTAGATAATATATATCCCTCTAGAGAAAAAGGCTCTGCATGGGGCTTTCATGGTATGAGACCAGGAGGGGGACGGGGAGTGGGCAAGTGTTCCTTGGGAAGTGGCACCAGGTAGGGACCATCCTGGACAGCCTGGCGGGACTGCAGGCAGGAGGGCAGGGTTACTGGCATCCCAGGTTTCAGTATCAGCCAGGCGGTCAATTGAGACACTGCTCTGTCATTTCCATGTTGGGTAAACTTGGACAACTTCCTTTACTGCTGAGGGCCTCAGTTTCCTCATCTGTAAAGTGGGCATGACAATCATACTGCCTGCCTCCTGGGTTGTTGTGGGACTTAAAGGAGATGCTACAGGCAACAAGCTTACCCCAGTGCGTGGTATGTGGTGAGCGTTCAAAACATGTCTGTAATTTGGGAATGGGAGGAGAGAAACAAGGGCTGGACACTGAGATTGTCTGGTCCATTCTCTTCCCATTTCACAGGTGGGGAAACTGAGATGGGGAGTAAGTGGACACACAAGCAGAGTGGGTTCCCAAGTCACCCCTTCAGGAATGAACCATCTCAACTATCTCCCACCCCAACTTGGGCCTCCGAAATGGGCTGGAGGTTGCCTCTTTCCTGTCGTTGCCTGCAGTCCTCCCACTCAGTGCCTAGCCCCAGGGAAGGGACATACGTGGTAGGAAGCTTGGCTGTCCCTTTGCTAGCGGAATGGATTCCCAGGACATTGACCAGTGCCAGGCTTGCAGGCCCACCCAGCTGCTCCTGGGAAACTGTCCCACTGTCCCAGAAGGGGCCATTACATCCCAAACTAGTGTCTGCCTGATGGAATTGACCTGCATTTCTCCCACAGCTGGGATCTTCTCTGTGGCAACCTCACACTTTGCCATACCTCCAGTGATGGTGAGCTCACTACTTTACCAGGCTATTGTTTCATTTCCCCAGCCTGGGCTGAAGACCTCGACTCGTCTGACTTCTAAGGTTAAGATTCCTTCATTCTAGAACCATACCCTGCACCGCAACTTTCTTTCAGAACAGCCTGAGTGTATGTGAGCCTATGTATGCTAAAGAATTTCTCTATGTGTTCCGCACTGTGAGATCTAAAGGGTGAGGAGACTGGACTGGTACAGCTCTGTGTTCCCAAGGGACACACAGTAGCACTCAAAAAAAAAACCATCAAGTAACCATTATTGAGCGCTTTCTATGTGTCAGGAATGAGTTACATGTGTTGACTCATTTAATCAATATAATAACCCTGAGATGCTGTTACTGTTATTGTCTCCAACTTATGGAGAGGAAAGCTGAGGCACAGAGTTGACTTGCCTGAAGTCACATAGCCAGGATGTGGTAGAGCCAGGATTTGAATGCAGGCGATGTGAGTCCAGAACTGTCACTCTTACCTCGCAGGTATTCCTAGAGATTACTTGGAATGAAGGAAGAAAAGGAAAGACAGACCCAGGTATGTATATCCATCTCTTCCGAGTAGACGGGGATCCTGGAGGGCAGGAAATGTCTGTTACTCAATTCTCTCTCCCTCCAAACCTAACACAGTGCCTGGCAGACACGAGGTGCTCAGTGAACGTTTATTAAATGAATGGGCACATTTTTCTTCCTCACTATCCCAAGAGCCCTTGGATCAGGAACTGAACTATATTCATCTCTATGGAGCTGTCTCTAGCCCATTCTGTGTAGATTAGAAAAAAACAGGCACAATGCCATCAAAATGACTTGGCATGCTAATGGCCCATTGTGCAAAGAAAAGAAAAATCCTCTTCCTCTGGCACCAGGGGTCCCAGGTTGACAAGTAAGCTGCACCATCTGGGGGATGAGCCTTTGTGCAGCACACAACCTCAAGAACCGTTCATGGAAATCCTGCTCTGGCTCCCTGGGGCCCAGCACTGAGCCTGAATGTGCAACACACATTGTGAAGGTTTGTTGAATGACTATTTGCCAGATTTGCCTCTTTCCTACCCTATTTCCCCCGTAGCCAGTCTGAGCCCCAGGAGAGCAATTGGTGAAAGAGCTACCAGCTGGGTGTCATGCAGCCATGGTGCTGATGGGGGAGTTTGCAGACATAAGAGGGACAGACAGGGTCAGGCATAATTGGTAAATATTTGTCTATCTAATCAGAGGGCCTTTTAATTAGCAATTTCATCCTTGCAACTGGTTTATTTTTTTTTCCTTTCTGCGGGAAGTCAATTAAATGTAACAGATGGAGGAGAACATGGGGGTTTCCTTGTCTCCCACCATCTGTCCCATCCCACCACTGCCACCCCCAGCTGCGCCCACACCTCATTGGTGGAACTGCCTGCCAGTCACCAGAAGAGGGCGGGGCTCGGGGGACGAACAGGGGCGGGTTCTCTGACCTCTGGGAATCCCTCTTTGGTACTCCTGATCTCCCTGGCCATCCCACACATGTAGGCTGATCCTGTTGGCACAGCCAGTGACTTGGGATCCTGAGACTCTTTGCCAGCTGGGCATCTCCCCTTCCTTCCTGCCTGGAAGCCAGTATCATGGAAAGTGGGCTCGCCTGCCAGGGGCCCCATCCAAAGGAGGCTCTTGTTTAGTTCAACAAACCTTTATTGAGTGTCTCTTCTCTGCCAGGCAGTGTGTTGGGCACAGGAGACATAAACCGGGCCACCCCTGCCCTTCAGGAATTTGTAGCCCCTTGGAGGAGCCATTCATTCATTCATTCATTCATTCACTTATTCTTTCAATATTTATTAAGCAGCATGTGTACGCCAAGCTCTGTGCTGGACTCCGAGGACACACTGATGAAACCAGCCATTTCCTGACTTTAAATAACCCAGTCAAGCAGAGGAGACAGGCACGTAAATTCATGCATTCGATGAGTATTTAATGAGTGTCTACATGAGCTAGGCAGTGTTCTGACTGTTGGGGACCCAGCAGTGAACAGTACAAAGTCTGTGTCCTTTCTAGTAGCAGGAGAGAGAAAATAAACAGATGGACATGTAATGGCAGGGGTGATTCGTGATTGGAAGAAAAAATAACCATAATATTGTGTAGTATGGAATCTAATTGAGCTCTGGAAAAGTCCAGAGTCCTTGGCATGGCCTACAAGGGCCCTGATCATCCACCCGACTTCTTGCTAAGATCATTTCCCACTGCCCACCTCCCAGGCTGCATTCCAGCCACAGCCACTTTCTGATAGTTGCTCCTGGCGGCCAGGCTCTGTCTTGAGGCCTTCATCCAGGCTGTTCCCTCTGCCTGCCGCACTCATCCCACTGTTCTTTGTCTGACTAACTCCTCAGTTGAAATGTCCCCGTCTGTACCTCTAGATCTCTCAGGCTGTGTTGGCTTCTTCTGCTGCATTCCCGCAGCCCCAGCACTCCTTGCATCCCAGAATCTTCTTCCAGCTTGGTTCTTACCAGATTCTCATCAGTCTCCCTCATCCTGTCTGGGAGCCAGCCCAGGGCCCAGACCGTTTCTGTCTTGCTCCTCTGCACTGCATCGCCAGCACCAGGCACGGTGGCTGGCACGTGCCTCATCACCTTTTAATCCTGCCAATATCCACTGGACCAAATTAAACCAAGAAGAGAAAGGAGAAAGGGCACCCCAGTCAGGGGTCAAGCTTTGCAAAGACCAGGCAGCTTGAAAGATTCCTAAGTGTTCAGCAACAGGGAGCAGCCCAATGTGGCCAGATTAAGAAGAGCAGAGCACGAAGCTGGAGTTAAGCCTTGAATGTTAAACTGGGGTGCCTAGATTTTACCTTTATAAGCCGACTTCAATCATTCACATCCCTCTTCCATGATTTTGCCAGAGATCCATGTCTTTCTGTACTACTGTCGGCTTTTTTCTTTAAATTAGCACTTTTTCACTTAATTTTTTAAACAGTAGTTTTATTGAGAGATAATTCACATAGCATAAAATCCACCCTTTGGAAGTGTACAGTTCAGGGTTTTTTAGCATATTCACAGAGTTGTGCAACCATCACCACGATCTAACTTCAGAACATTTCTATCACCCCCAAAGAAATCCTGTACCCATTATCAAGTCACTTCTCATTCCCCCTCCCACCAGCCCCTGGCAACCGCTAATCTATTTTCTGTTTCTGTGGATTTGCCTAGACTGTACGTTTCTTATGAATGGGATGATATAAGATGTGGCCTTCTGTGACTGGCTTTTTTCAGTTAGCAAACTGGTTTCAAGATTCATCCATGTTGTAGCATGTATCATGTGGCATGTACTTCATCCCTTTTTATTGCTGAATAATATTCCATTATGGATATACCACATTTTGTTCATCCATTCTTCAGTTGATGGACGTTTTAGTTGTTCCCCCTTTTTGGCTATTTTGAATAATGCTGCTTTCAACATTCATGCACAAGTTTTTGTGTGGACGTATGCTTTCAGTTCTCTTGGGTATATACCTAGGCATGGAATGGCTGGGTCATATGGTCACCCCATGTTTAACATTTTGAGGAACTTCCAAACTATTTCCAAAGTGGCTACACCAGTTTACAATCCCACCAGCAATGTATGAGCATTCCAATTTCTCCACATCCTTGTCAACACTTGTTATTGTCTATCTTTTTTATTTTAGCCATCTTAGTGGCTAAATTCTAATGGGTTTGAAATGGTACCTTATTGTGGCTTTGATTTGCATTTCCCTAGGACTAATGATGCTGAACATCTTTTCACATTTTTATTGGCCATTTGTATATCATCTTTGGAGAAATGTCCCTCCAAATCCTTTGCCCATGTTTTAATTTTATTATTTGTCTTTTTATTGTTGAGTTGTAAGAGTTCTTTAAGTATTCCAGATACAAGTCTCTTATCAGATCTTTTCTGCTTTATTCTTAAAAGGAATGTTTAAATCTCTATTTAAAATGAGAAAAAAAGTCACCTGTCAAAATCAAAGATGATTGTAAACATAAATAGAATTCATTAATTCAATCAACAAATACTTAATAATCATCTCCAATGACCCAGGCACCGTTCTTGGCACTGGGGATACAGCAATGAACCAGACAGGTAAATTTCCTACTGACTAAAGTTCCTGGTTTAAAATGATATGGGAAAAAGCAAAAAACAAACAAAAGAAACAAATAAAAATGTCATGCTCTGCAGAGAGCTGGAAGAGGTGGATGCAGTGGTTTCTGGGGTGACTTTGCTATTGGAAGGTCAGAGAAGGCCTCTCTGGGGAGGTGGCCCTCAAGTGGACAGCTAAAGGAAGAGAAGGCACTGAGCATGCAGAGATCAAGGAAGAGAAAATTCTGGACAGAGAGAATAAGGTGGGACTGAGCTCAATGTGACTGGAACATATGGGCAAGGGAGACAATCACATCGGATGAAGTGGGACAAACAGAGAGAAAAAGACCCCCATCACACAGGGCCTTGTAAACCAGAGCGAACGGCTTGGATTTGTTGTAAGCACAAGGGAATGCCCTTTGAGAGCTTTAAGCAGTGGAGTGACATAATCTGATTAATGTTTTTAAAATCCCCTCTGGCCGCTGTGTGGTGGCTGGTGGGGGTGCAAGATGGAAGCGTGGAAGCAGTGAGACCAGCGCAGAAGGACCAGTGCACCTGCAGTGCAAGATGGAGGGGAGGGAGGATGACGGCTCTGGCCAGAGCAAGAAGTGATGGAGAGAATGGCTATTTCAGAATGTTTTGCAGGTAGAGTGACAGGCATGGCTGATGGATTAGATGGGGCAGGCAAGGAGGAGAAGGAACCAAAGATAACTCCTAGATGTTTAACCATCTACTGAAAAGGCAACAGGGAAGGCAGACATGTTGGGTAACTCAAGGCTCCATTTTGGATTTTTAGGTTAGAGACACCTTTTGGACATCCAAGTGGAGATGTCAAGGAGGCAGCTGGAAATTTGTCTGAGTTTCGAGAGATGCCTTTGAGACTCACTGGCTGTGGTTAGGGCTATGGGACTAGACAGAGTCCCAGATGAGAAGGAGCCTGAAGCAGAACCTGATGGCACACCAGCATTTAGAGGGCTGGCCACAGAGGAAAAAACAAACCAGGAGACTGGAGAGGAGCAGCTGGTGAAGAGGCTGCAATCAAGAAAGCATGGAGCTGTGGAGCCGAGAGGAGAAGGGGTTTGAAGAAGGAAAGGGCTGGAGAAATCCAGTTTTTAAACACATCCGTGTGATTGACTTCTAACCAAGGGCAGTTGTTTGCTCATGGCTCTGAGTCTGGCAAGAGCTGAGAAAGACAAACCCCCGCCAAAATGAGATGTCCTCCTTGGCATCGAGAGAGAACTGGAAAGTCCCCAAGGGACACTGGATCGCGTACCACCTAGGGTTGTCCCCCAGCCTCCTGGGGTCTCCTGGCGCGCTTGGAGAACCACCTCTCTGGCCAAAGGGGAGTTATTAAAAGCTCCCCTTTGTGGACAAGGAGGTTAACAGGGTCAAAATAATAGGGGGGGGAGTGGACTGGAGGAGGAGAGACCTGGCAGGAAAAGCAGGGAGGAGATAGAGCACCGCCCCGTGTGAGGTGTGTGGTCTGGGCTGGAGCAGAGGGGACTGAGCCAGCATCTTCAGGAGGCCCCTGAACCCCCGCTCAACCCCTCAAGCCTCAGAGCCGACGCCTACATTTCCACCTTGCTTTCTGCTCATGCCAAGTCCCACCTCTTCCTCCAGCTCTCTCTGACCCTCCACACCCCTCATCCGTTCGCACCCTGCCCCACCTAACATACAATGTTAGCGTTTATTGAGCACTTACTGTGTGCCAGGCACTGTTCCCCACACTTCGCATGTATTACCCATTCAATCCTCACACCCTTCCATTTTACAGATGAGAAAACTGAAGCCCAGAGAGGGTTAGCAAGTTGCCCAAGGTCACACAGGGAGTAAATAGTGGAGCTGGGACTCAAACCCAGGGGCTCTGACTCAAGTCCATATTACAGTGATAGAGAAAATGGAACCCAACCTCCTATCCTGCAAGGAAGCCCTTATCAGCGAGCCACTCCTGCATATCTCCAGTGACGGCCATTTCACCCCCTCCCAGGTCAGTCAGCTTTGCTGGTCAGGTTGATTTGTAAATCTCTCTCTTTTTCTGTCCCTGCAGCCTGTCTCCCTGTAGCTTCTCCCCATGGGTGATCCCGCAGAGGGCCGGGGCGCGGCGCTGTGGCATAAACCTTGAAAGAAGGGCTCTAAAGTCAAGCCACCCTGGCTTAGGAGCTGTGCAGCCTTGAGCAAGTCGCCTCACCTCTCTGGGCGTCTGCTTCCTCATTTGGGAGCCTGGCTGATGACAGAAACCTGCCTCTGTGTTGTGACAATTGTGTGGTAGATGCTTAGTCCTCCGTGAGGCCCACCGCTAAGGTAAAGGCGATATCTGCCCTGTATAGGCTCCCCCGGGACCCCTACCTCCTCCACTCAACGTCCTCAGTCTGGGACCTGCTGCATTTTGTCCCTGGCCCACCCCTAGGCTTCCCCCTCCGCCCCCGGCTGCCTGCCCTCCTGCAGCTCAGGTGAGCCCAGCTGCACCTGCTCCCTAATCAGGATGCCAGGGCCCCCCACTGCCCAGCACCCCCTGCAGGGCCCCGGGAGGCTCCTCCTTAATTCCTCTTCCTCAATCAGCCAGTGTTCTCATGGCCTCTCAACTGATTGCCCCTTTCTTCCCTGCCAGGCTGGTGCCACCTCCAGGGCCCAGACTTCCCCCTGGGCACCCTGCCCACCTGGCTCTGACTCTAGGCTGTGTCTGGGCCTGCAGGCTTCTGAGGGGGCTGGGGTGTGACTGGGGCGTATACAAACAAAACCACCAGGAGTGTGTTGTCGTGCACGCACACCTACACGAGAGAGAAATGTCAACACACATGAGCACTTACACACACATTCTTTTAAAGGACATCCATGCTAACCAGGAAAATACACACACACACTCTTGGAGACAAAAATGCACAAATACAAACCACACACACATACACACACTCCAGCAGGTGCTTGATCCATTCCAGGCTCTGTTTCAGCTCCCTCCACCCCTCCACTTCCAGTCCCTCCCCACCTCTTGACTCCATGGATGGGTTAGTGAATGCCCAAGGCCCTCGGCCTGAGCCAGCACAGATAACAAGGCAAATCTCATTTCCAGAGCGAGTCTGTGTCTGGCTCCCACCCCTACCCCACTTGCATGTGCCTCGGGGCTGCACTCACACACGGGGCCCCCCACCCAGCCTGCAACGTCAATAGGTGCTGACGGTCTGGCTGTCTGGCCCTTATCATCCCTCAAAGTCACTGTGCCCCTTTTGGGAAGAGGAGGCAGAGGGGGTCCAGGACAAGACCAGGGCCAGCTGGGGAGGGCGTGTCCTGCCCAGTGACCCCAGCAGGGCCTCGATGCTCAGCGTTTCCCTGTGGCGAGTGCCGGCCTTGCTCAGGAGGCCGAATGATCACATCCCAGCTGGCTGGCTGCATCCACTTCCAGCTCAGTGCTTGGGGTAGATGGAGGTCCCCTGAGAGCTGGCTCAGCTGGGAGAGGAGGCAGGAAGGCCCTGGCATTCTGGGCCCATCCCCTGGTTCACCGGCCTAAAGGCCAGAGGTCATGCAGGGTTTTTGGGGAGGGAACCCAGACACTGCTGGCCAAAAGGGAGGGACAGGGGCACCAGGGCCTTTGAGACCTGCTGCCCCAAACCCTTGCCCTGCTCCAAGATTGGCATTCAGCTGGAATACACTGGTCCTGCTACAGTGGATGTTAAAATACTGAACTACTTCCATACGTGTTGGTAAACAGATGCTGTCCCAAGCTCTCCAAGTAGCCTCAACACACTGGTCCCTTCCCTGGCTCTCTCTTCATTCCCAGAAACTAAACAGTTAGCACCTGGCACAGCCAGGGGCCCCTAAGGACACTGCCCCTAAAGGGCCCTTCCAATTGATCCCTAGCCGTGATTACAGGTGGGTAGCTCGAGATGTGGAACATCACCCGGGACCGTGGTCCCGCCCCTGACTCTGTTGCCATCACCCCCTCACCCTTGACCCCATCCCTCCCCATACTCCCCCTTCCCACTGCCCTGGTGAGTTGGCCCTGCCCCTCTCTCTGACGCTGGGAGTCTGGAAGCATGGGTGACTCAGGCGACAGCCAGCTCTTTAGATAGGAGTCTTATTGGGCAGGGGCCTTCAAGAGAGTGTTGGAGGCAACACAGCCCCCAGCCAAAGACCTCGAAGGGAGGAAAGTCAGCAGAGTCCCCTCTCTGGGCCTCAGCCAAGGGAGGTGGCATTGGCTCTCCCACCTGAGCCCCAGCTTCCTCTGCCACTCACACCCCTTCCTGCCCCCCTACCCAGCCATACCTCCATCATCTGTATAGATTTATTTCACGATAATTTCATTTCGTTCTCGGCTCTGGAAAGATGGATCGGCCTGCGAGGTGATTAGGGAATCTGTGTTGGGCTCATAAATTTGCTGCCCCTCTGTGAAGCTCCCGTGAAGTCCCCCGCACTTGGGGAGGATGGATGGAGGGGGCGTGAGTGTAACCCGTCCATCTCTCCCTGCCACCTCCACTGGGGATGGGAGAGGGAGCAGAGGACAGCATGGGAAAGTGGGCATTTCCCTGCCCCAGAGCTGCTAGGGTTCTCTCTCCACCTCTGTTACAAACAAGGCTGTTTGTCACCTGGCTGGCAGGACGACTCGCCCTCCCCGCCCCTCAGCAGCCCCTCAACAGCCCTTTACCAGGCCCCAGCCTCGAGAGGAGGCCATCCCCTGCTGCGTGGGCACTGGAGCTGCCTGGGGGAAGTGGCGGTGAGAAGCCAGGGTGAGTGCCCTGTCCACCCTCCTCTCAGAGGTCAGCAGGAGGCACTGTGCTGGGTGGGAGTGAGAGGCTTGTTGACAGCCAGCCCCTCCTAGGAGGGAGAGCACATACACACACACACACACACATGCACGCACATCTAACAAGCGTGCACACAGACATCTAACAAGCATGCGTACCCGCGCAGAATAGTAGCACGCCCACACTAACACCTGCTAGAGAAGAGATCACAAACGCAATAGCAGAATCAAAGCGGCAGAGGAGAGAGGAGCATGGGACTTGCAATCCAGAGAGCCAGAAACTGGATGCTGGCTGTGCTGTTTCCTTGGACCACTTACTCAACCTTTCTGAGCCTCACCTTGTTCAGCTGCAAAGATAATATTCCCTCAAAGGGTTGCTGTCAGGATCAAATGAGATAATGTGTGAGAAGTACCTGGCACATAAATGGCAGAATCATGGTTACTACACACACACACACACACACACACACACACACACGCCCCTCCACTCTCCCTTCTGCATCTCTCCATAGCCTGATCCACCTCCCTTTCCATTTCTGCACAATCCCTAAGTGACCGCTCACCGCCCCTCACCAGCCGCTCAGCAGCCCAGAATAGTGCAGCCCAGAGCACCCTGGTGCCACATTCAGGTCTCCTTCCCTCGCTGTCCCCTACAGACACCTCCACCATCCTATTCCACACGGTCCCTCCTGCCCCCAACTTTCGTGCCCCTGGATGTCAGGAAACCAGGCCACAGATAAGACTAGATCATGGAGGTCATTTGGGATGGGTTGGATGAGAGCACAGAAGTGAGTGGCGAAAGGGATGCCAGAGATGCTGTGAAGTAGGGGCAGAAACTCAAATAGGGAACTAAGGTCTAAACTAGCAGTTTTCGGTACTGGTTGAACATTAGCACCACCAAGGAAGCTCTAAATAAATTCTGATGCGTGGACTACCACCATCACGTCCCCACCCCACGGACATTTTACAGTGTTGAACTGGTCAGGAAGAGGCCTGGGTCATTCTAGGTGAGCTTTGTAGCTGGACAAGACTGAGCCCCAGCTGGGCTCCACACTGGCTGTCTTGTCTTGGATGACTCCCTTGCCCTCTCTGAGCTCCCGTTGTCCTCATCTGAGATTACGACTATGCCAACCTCCGAGGGCTGTGGTGAGGATTGTGGGCATCGCTCTTTAGCACAGGGTCTCGCCCTGGCAGTGCTTGGGTGTAGAGAGGACCCTCCTGGGAGCCACTGGGTCCCCTCAGCTCCAGGTGAGACTGAGCCTTCTTGCCATCTGCCCCCACCACAGTGCATTCCCTCCAGGCACCGCTGGGCCCTGCTGCCTCTCTCCATAGGAAACATTAGCCCCTGCCTTCCTCAGGCTGGAGGCCCAGCGTTTCATTCCCCAGCACCCCCATATTAACCCTTCCCTGGGGTCCAGGGTTGGATCAGGCCTCCAATTAGATTCACGCAAGGATTCATTTCTCCTTCCGACCCGGGGGACGCTGGGCTCTGTTCCTGACTTTATCCCAGCATTCCTGGCTAATTAGTATTCCAAGGAGAGCTGGCTCCACAGGCCCCGGGAGTTGTTTGCCAGCCGGCCAGTTCCCTGTCTCCCCAGTTCAGAGTGAGTAATTCTGTCCCTCCCAGGCCCATTTAGGGGAGGGAATAATTAGTTACATTCAATTAGGCCTCGCTGCCACCACAGCTCCCGCCTGCCTCACTCGGGGGAACAGGCTCACTAATGAGACGGCACACGTCTGACACGGGGGAGCGGGCGTTAAACACCAACGACCCCCCACCCTCCCGAGGGCTTGGAGAGGATCGGGAGGGCAGGAGAGGAGAAACCGAGGATGGGACCTGGGGATGACGGCACAAGAGGAGGGGAGGATGAGAGAGGAGAAAAACAGGAGATGGGAGAGGAGGGGTAGAGAGAAAGAGAAAGCAGAAGAGGCACCGGGGAAGCAGGAAGGGAATCCAGAGGAAAAGGGAGAGAGAAGCTGCCTAGAAGTCCGTCAACATGGAGCCGTTGCAAGAATCAGGCTCCAGCCTACAATGGAATCCTATACAGCAATTAAAAAGCATGTTGTCGGTCTGTATTTATTGGCATGGAGAGATGGCTGCCATTTACTGCTAAGCAAAGAAGGCTGCTTACAAAACAGTATATATAATAATAGCCCAAGTTTAAAAAATATTTTTGGCACAGAAAACAAGTCTGGAAGGACCTGTAACTTGTGGTTGGCGGGGGAGGTGGGAAAGCTTACAGGTGGTCTTATTTTCCTGCGTATTGCTTGGATGGCAGGAGTGTGCAAGGCACAGGTCTGACTTTCATAATTAGCCAAAACAATAACACTTGCTCGAAAGAGAGCAAGGATGAAATGGAATTGCTGGGAGAAGGAAGGGACGTGGTTGGTCAGGGAGGGAAGCAGAAGCAGGGAGGGGTGGGGGATGAGCAGAGACTGCAGAAGGAGGGAGGGAGTCCTGGAGGGAGGAAGAGGCAGGGAGCTAGCTGGGTGCCAAGACCCAGCGGGATGTGCCAGTCAGCAGGGAGAAAGGCAGAGAGCCCCAGGGACAAGGAGGCGGACAGGAATACAGGAGCAGTGGCCCCGCCCCCAATCCTCCCCACCAAGGGTCCCATCTGCCTGGACAAAAGTTGCTCCCTGTCCTTGCTGAGCGCCCCCCCTTAACAGTGCCACGCATCCCAGATGAGCTCCCCTTATGAGCCTCGCCCATCCCCCAGACTCCTGAACCACAGCATGGGGTTTTTTTTTTCTTTTTTTTACAAATTAAAACTGTATCTCCTCAACCCTGCAGGTTGGTTTGTAATTTTCTGTGCCGAAATCGCTCTCGGGGAGAGAAATCCTTGGGGGCAGAGTCTTTAATAACTTCTGCTGCCCAAGGAATGACTGCAGGGCCCTGAAGGCTTAAGGATAGGGTATGTGCTTGCATGCCCGGGGGGGCTGGGACTGGGGGGTGGTCACAGAATTAAGAGGACATCTACACCCAGCTCAGCCCTAGAGCTTCGGTGCCTTAGACCCCCTTAACCAGGGTTGCATGGGTGGAGCCTAACCCCCCAGGGGCTCGCTCCTCCTGGCTGGGTGCAGGGGTGGCCCTGGACACTCTCAGGGCCTCAGTTTCCCCATAAATAAAACAAAAGGGTGGACGCAATGAAGTTCCCGGTCTCTTAATTCCAACCCTCTATGACATGCTTTCTTGGGCACTCATCAAGTTTTAAAATTTTTGGACTTGGTAGCATTTAAACAGTGGGAGTTTTCACATAGAAATCTGGGTCCCCAGTAAGACACAACTCTCATTCCTGCAGGGTGACCATTGGAAGGAACGCACAGACGCTGCTGCCCAAAGATGGGCAGAGCCTCACCACTTTGCCAGAGTCCCTGCCATCGTGACTTCTGACCTGGCCTGCCTTGCTCTCCAGCCCCCGTGCCGGTGTGTTCACAACCCCTGCTCTGAGCAGTCAGACTGTCTTTTAATGGCCTGTTAACATGTGCCTGTTTCCCTACTCGCTGAATGGATAAAAACCACAGGCTTTGGGGTGAACCACGTTAGGTCCAAATCGCGGCTCTGACTTTCAGACCTTTGCAAGTATTTTAGTCTCTGAGCCTCATCTGTAAAATGGCTGTTATAAGAGACTGTGCTTTCTGTCGGGTTGTCCTACGGACTAAGACGATGCACATAAAGTTCTTAGCACTGTGCCCAGCACACAGTGAGCACTCCATCCAGATGTGCTGTTTGTAGTGCCACTGTGCACAACCATGGCTCGGGCTGAGACCACAGGAGGAATGCAGTTGAAGCTTGTTAAGCGAAGGAAGCAGTGGGAAGGGAGACCTGGGCAAGAGACGGAGTTGCAGAGTAGAGGTTGCAGGTGGCTCGAGCCCTCAGGCCAATGGGGCGAAGGGAAGAAAGGCCTCACCCCCAACGTAAGGGCGGGACGTGGTGTGAGAGTGTGCAAAGCCCGCCACCAGGGTCTTCGGACGTTACCTTGGCACCACCTTCTGGCTGAGGTGTGCCTCACACCCACCCCCTCCATCCACAGGCCAGAGCAGACCTTACCATGGGTTCATCCTCTCCGTTCATTTTTAGAATTGGCAGGATTCTTAGCATTCCTAGGGACCCAGGGCTTCATCATGCATCTAGGGGGAAAAGGCCCAGAACCAGAGAGTAACTTTCCCAAGGTCACACAGAAAGTTCCTGGCTGAGCTCCATTTAGCACCCAGAACTTGCAACAGGGGCCAAGAAAAAGAACTCTGTCCCTTTGTCCAGGACACTGTGGCATGCAAAATTGTATCTTCTCGTGCATGAGCTCTGCTGACTCTTAGAGGAACTTCTCCCAGAAGCAGACTCTGCGACAAGGAAGGAGTGTGGGGGGTTTATTCAGGAGTTGAACCCAAGAAGCCCCAGTGGGGGCGTGAGACAGGGAAGGGAAGAAAGCCAGTGCAGAGGGGCAGTGGGGCTCAATCTGGGCAACCTGGGAAACAGTACAGGACACACCTCAGATTTGTCTTTCCCGAGGGCAAGGAAGCCAGGGCACTTATCCTCCAACTTTCATTCCTAGTGGGTTGCAAGTATCCCCCAGGTCCCTCTGATCTGCCGCTCGCCTGCACCAAGCATATTTTCAAGACCAGGGAAAGCCCCAAGGCAACCGACCCCACGTGCTTGCAATAGGAAGCTGACTGCTGATCTAGAAATGTGAATGCCAAGGGCAGGAGTTCTCAAAGTGTGAGCCCTGGGCCCGCAGCATCAGCATCACCTGGGAAACTTGTGAGAAATGCAAATTCTTGGGCCCCACCCCAGACCTACTGAATCAGAAACACGGAACTGGGGCCCAGCCATCTGTCTTTGAACAAGTCTTATGGGGGGTTCTGACACGTGGACAAGATTGAGAACCTCGGACCTGGGAGAAGACAAAGGAGGCCTCGAATCACCTGCTATGGTACCGGCTCCATTAGCCAGCTGAGGAAACCGAGCAGCTAAGAGGCAAAGTGACCCATCCGAGGTCACACAGAGAACAGGTGGTCGAGGTGGGTCTTTTGCCTCTGTCCGCCATGCACGGAAATGAGTAACTTTCCCTACTTGGTCGTAAATGAGCAGCATTTGGACTCTAGGTGGGGGCCGAGGGGGAGGTCTCAAAGCTCCCCTCCCCCACAGCGCCACCACTTTCCTCCACTTTCTAAACCAAATGTCTCCCCCTGGTGCATCCAAATGGTTCTCGAAGCTCTTCTGGGAAGCCTGCCAAGCCAGGTGCCCCTCTCTTGGCTCCCAGCTGCCCTCACAGCCTCCATCCGGGACAAGCCCTCTCCACCCCCACCCTCCAGGCAGCAGGACACATTGGAAAAGTCCAAAGCAGCTTCTTTGGGGGGAATGGCTGAGATCCCTGGGTTAAACCAGCCTGGCCTCATCCTCATTACGAATCTCAATCTTTGTGCCGCCGGGGCTTTGCGTTGCTCTTCCTTCTCCTCCTTGTCCTACAACCTTCCTCCCCTCCCCTCTCCTCCCCTCCCCTCTGCTCCCACTCCATCTGCTGCTCCTCCTGGCTAGGCTCCCCCTCAGTTGGCACAGCAGGAAAAGAGAACAGGACGGTTTATTTTTATCCTAAGATACTGCTGGCGGGGAAGGGGGCACCATCTGACTGAGAAGCTGCAGCTCCGTTAGCAGTTGGGAGGTCAGAAGGAGGAGGCAGGCCCAGGAGCTCCCCAGGAAGTAGCTCTAGATGTAGGTTCCAGAGAGCACGCAGGTCTGGGAGAAGCAGGGCAGGACCAAGAGCGGAGAGCTCTGGACACCATTACAAATTGCTGTGTGACAGTAGGCAAATCACTTGACCTCTCTGGGCCTCCATTTCCACCTCTGTTAAAGAGGGAGGGAAGGCTGCCAGCCCTGCCTGCCCCAAAGGCTGTTTTTGTGAACAGGAATCAAACGGAGAGAACCCTTTGCAAACATGATGTCAAATATGAGCACCCATGGAAACCGCCCTGGTGGGATAGCAGCCTGGGGTCATTCTTATTTATCCTCAGAAAGTGCCCTGATTCTGTGAGCCTGACAGCACGTTAAGCAGCTCATGTCACCCAGCACATCCACCCCCGTGTTTCTTTTTACATGTTTGATGACTTTTTAATTACATAAGCATTATGTGAATTCATTCTCCTCTTGGGGAAAAAAAAAATGAAGCATTATGGGAAAGCCAAATCTTCCTTTAACCAACCCTCCCCCGACCTTTCTTCCCCAACCCGGACATTACAACTCTTCCAGCTGTGCATTTTCTGCTTATCCTTCCAGATTCGTGGTTATACCGACACATAGAATCTCTATTATGTTTATACACATATCCATGAACAATAATATCATATTGTATTGGGGTATAAGCTTTAAAAAAAAAAGTTTCCGTACCCATCATTCTGCAACCTGCTTTTTTTTTCCCACAACAGTTTTTGAGATCCCGTTGTATAAATATATTATAATTTTATTTAGCCAGTCCCCTGTTGGTGGACAGTTCAGTGAGTTCCAGCTGTTCACAAACACGCTGCTCTGGACGTTTGTATATATGCCTCCGTGGGCTCACAGAAACCACGATGAGACGTCCTGTTGCGTGAGAGGGTTTGGCGGCTGTTACTATACGGCCCTCCAAGAAGTTTTGCCTCCATCTTTAAAAGCAAGTTGGGAGATCGAATGAGCTCCAGGGCGGGGGTTCTCCGAGGTGAACTGTTTCTGAACCGCAGGGGTGCAGGCAGACCGGGGATATGCCCGGCGCCAGCTCCTCGCCCTCAACCGCAGCCGCAGCTCCCCGCCACGTGCCCACTGGCCCGCGCTGCCATGCTCCTGGACACGCACAGCCTCACTGTCTCTCCTGCACCGAGATGCGGCTCTCTTTGCCGTCCTCCTGGGTGACTGGCTGGCACCCATGTAAGGTCTCCTGCACCGGAGCAATGGAGTGGGGTCCAGGAAAATCATCCGGATAAACCGTCTCCACAGGATCCTGCCATCCAACCTTACGATGGAGGGCCTGGGGAGCCAAGACGTGAGGTTACTCCCAGGGGCACCTCCAAGGAGCCCTCCCCTCAGGAGCAGAGGCCCTGCAGAAGCCCTGTCCCCTTTCCCACACGGACGCTCAGGGCTGATTCCATGGGTGCCTCCTGCCCCCTGCTGGCCACACCAAGGGTGTCAGGAAGCTTCCACAGTGGGAGCCAGTGGGTTCAAGGAGCTGCCCCTCCAGGCCCCATCCATGGACCCCCAAACAAAGGCCCCAAAGATAAGGGTCCTCATGTACTGAAAGCCAGAAAAGAACAACAAATATCAGATTTTGCCAACTGTGCCGGGGCAGCCCTGGGAGGAGGTGAGCTCTGGAGATGACAAAGGCTGGTGCCCAGGGACCCAACAGGAGGAGCCCTGGAACGCAGCATGGGGACAGAGTTCTGCTGTCACCCTACTGGCCGCAGGGACAGACCCTGAATCAGTTTAACTGCCATATAGGCAACAATGAGTCAATCTTTCTTTCTGGTTTGCTGAAACTCTGTTCTGGTTCCCAGGGGTGACCTACCTTATTTTCTGGCTCCTTGGCCACCTTTCCTAGAGAGAGAAAAAAAAGGGAATGGGGAGTTGGTGAGGCCACAGGCCAAATCAGGAAACAGGTGCAGTACCTTATCCTCCCTCCCTCCCTCCCGCCCACATCACCTCCCCACCTGGGCACTCACTGATACAGGCAGACAGCAACAGGACAGCAAACAGGACCCCCATCGTGATGGGGATCACTACCAGAGCTCTCATCCGATTCCGGAAACCTGGAAAAATCGAGGCTTCAGCGATGGCTCCCCACCTCCATGCCCGAAGCAGCTGCACCTTGCCGGACTGAGCTCATCTACATCAGAGGTTTCAAACAGGGGGCCCTGGTAAAACGTGGCTGGCAGATGTCTTAGTGTGACCGGCACATTTAAAAAGAGTTTTGAAATATTTGCCAACATTTTAAAATTGGGAGATTGCATATTTAAAATCTACATATCTGGTTTCTCTTAGAAATTTAGAAGATCTGGCCCCACTGGGCCAGCAGCCCCACCTGGCACCCACCGGCCTGCACCAGCTCAGCACACTCCCCACCCCTCCCTACTCTCTGCCCAATGCTGAGGTCCAGCATCGTTTATGTCTGCACTGTTGCCTTTGTTATAGAAAAATGGAGGGGAAAGGAAAGTATTTCTTGAACCTAAGTCTCTATTCTCCATGGGAAAATGAAAGAAAGACAAACAGGCAGGTCAGAGACTAGGGTGAGGCCAGTGAGACACTCACCTCGGGACAAAACTTAAGGGGACACAAAAAACTCGGTAATCAAGATACACAATATTTTAACGTCATGTTTTGAAACATCAGATCAGCAAACGATGGCTCATAGGCCAGCCACCTGTTTTTTAAATAAAGTTTTATTGGGACCAAGGCTGGGATTAGGATGAGGTGGGTGAGGCAGCGTCACGCAAGGGCAGGGTCAGATCCGGTCTTTAAGTTTTGATATTTTGTTCATTATGGACTTTTTTGCATTAATTTTTATTTTTTTAAAAAAATACGGCATCAAAATGTTGTTTATCTTGATTACTGCATTTTTCTGGCACCCCCTTAAATATTGTGCCCCAGGTCAGTGCCTTGCTCAGCTCACTTGAGTCCCAGCCCTGCCAAGAGGAAAGCAAACTTTAAGAAAAAGCAAAGAGGGTGTGTTTTTCTTACTTCCGACCTTTTCCATTTATTAACATGACCTGCCTAGTCCCTATAGTTATTTGAGTCTGTGATCTGTGCTATCGGGCAACCTCCTCATTCTAAAATCAAAACTGAGGCCTTGAGAGGAAACAGCATCACACCATGCTGGTAGTCGAAGTGCAGGGTGGCACGACAGCACTGACGGAGCATCTCCGAGGTGCAAGAGCCCATGCCAGGCACTTACACCAGCCTACTAAGGGTGGCACTATTAGCATCCCATTTTACAGATCAAGAAACTGAGGGTCAGAGAGGGGAGATGACCTGCCCAGACTCCACAGATAAGTGGCAGAGCTGGGATGCCACGACTCCAAACTGCCTCCTCCTGTCACTTCAACTCCCCTCCCTCTTTCCCCACCAGGTGTTTCTGTGTGCCTCAGTCTCCCCCTCAATTCGCCACCCTCCTAGCCTGCTGCCGGGGCCCATTCTCCAGGACTCACCACAAACAGCATCAGTCTTGTTAGTCCCTGCCTGTAGTTCCACCAGGCCTTTGGTATCACAGCTGTGTACAGACACATGTGTGCACACGTGCACACACACACACACACACACAGAAAGAGACATTAAGTTTCCCCAACCAAAATATTTCCAACCCCAAACAGAGATAGTCAACAACCAACAAGTCCAGGTTCGCTGAGCAGCTATTATGTGCAACCTCCTACGCTGGTTATTATGGGAATAACACAGACTCTGTGCTTAGGGAACTCAGGGGTGCAGAGAAAAGATTGTTGCACATCTTGAAGGAGTAATAATCGGACAGTCTCTAATGAGTGCCAAGTTTTGTGACAGAGGCGAAAGTGAACTGGGAACTGTTCAGAGAAGGGGAGACAAAGTCCACAATGGCTGGAATGGAGAGATGAGTTCAGCTGCATAATTCTCTGTTATCGGGGCTGTCCTGTATACCACAGGATGTTTGGCAGCATCCTTGGCTTCCACCCACTAGATGCCAGTAACATCCTTCTCCCTAGTTGTGACAACCAAAACGTCTCCAGATATTGTCAGATGTCCCCTGGGGAACAAAATTGCTCAGCTGAGAACCTCTGGTTTAAGGGTCATTCAGAAAGACTTCCCTGGGGAAGTTAGATCTAAGTGTACCCTGCAAGAAGTAAAATTTAGAGCAGCAGTACATTCTAGCTAAGCAGGACAACGTGATGCAAGGGATTAGGTTGGTGGAATGCCAGGTGGTGTTCGGGAGCTACGGAAAATTGGTCCTTTAGAACCAGATCACTGATAATCAGCCTGGAAGGTTTCAACTGGAGTCAGCGGGTGAGTCACGTCAGCATCCAACCAGATGACTTCAGCAGTGAGAGGACTCAGCTGACCAGAGAGCTCACACGAGGAGAAATTGCAGCAAAGCGGCCACCAGAAGGCCACTGCGGGAGCTGAGATATGAGATGAGGGAGACCCGGTCCAGGGTGGTCCCAGAAGGAGTGGGGAGGCACAGACAGAGAAGGACACCCCAGAGAAAAAAACAACTGACGTGGAGAAAGAGAAAGAAGCTTCAGAGAGAGCACATGCATGAGAAGAGTCTTACATGAGAAGAGAGCCCAAGAGTGTGCAAAACACTTTCACCTGCCATTTCCCCAAGCATGTGAGATGAAGGTCATTCCCATTTTCCAAATGAGGACACCGAGGCTCAGAAAAAAGGGGGTCACACACTGACACAAACTGCACCCTTTCTAAACTGCAGTGAGGGTGGAACCCGGCACTCTGATTCCACTACACCAAGGTGCCTGCAGTTATCACTCAACATTTGTTGAGCACCTGCCATGCATCGGGCACTGTTCTACGCTTAAGGGATACACCAGTGGAAGAAGAAAAAAAGCCAAGTCTCTACACTGAAGGGGATTGCAATCTACTAGAGAAAGGCAGACAGTACAAATAGCAAAGTATATATGGGACACTACTATTTGTATGGATGCTGTGTGTGTCTGTGTTTGCATGTGTGTGCATTTATTTTTTTTGTACACAGAATCTCTGGAAGAACACACAGGAACACTGGCTGCCTCTAGGGAGGGGAGGGTAAAGGGAAGACATCACAATAGGCCCTTTTGTGCTTTCTGTCCCATGTTCCTGTCTTATCCATTTTTTAAAATTCAACATAAAAAGTTAATTGGGTGTGTGCGTAAGGGTACTCCAGGCAGAAGAGTTTGATGCAAGAGAAGGAACAGTGTGTTGAGGGGATTGCACAGAGCAGGATGTGGGAAGAGATCAGGAAATGGAGCTGGAAGATCAGAGGCCACATGCAGGAGCCTGGGTTCCATCCTAGAGGCACAGAGAGCCATGAAGCATTTTAAATAGGGAGTGCTGTGACCCAAACTGAGCTGTAGAAAGCTCACTTTGGCAAGAGAATGGAAAACCCGCTAAAGGGGAGAGACCAGAGGCCGGGCAGCTGGTGAGGGGGCTAAAGCATCATCCAGACCGCGTTGATGAGGCCCAAACTAAAGTGGGGACAGTAGAGATGCTGGGAAGGAGAAGGAATCCCAAGACATTTGGAAGGCGAGATGCCGAGGACCTGGCAACTGATTCAGGGTTGGGGGGGCGGGGGGAGAAAGAGCAGAAGAGGGGTAGAAAGAAAGTAAGAGAGGTGTCACAGTGCCCCCAAGAAGGCAAGATGGAGAGATCAACAAGTGTCTATTACCACCAAGAGAGAACAAGCAAGAAAATACTGAATGGTGTCCATCTGGTCGGCCACGAGGTCACTCTAGAAGTTCTACAAGTGCACGAGTGTGTGTGGACCTGGGGAGCAGGGGCTGAAGGACAGGTGGCTGGATAGAATGGAAACAGGTCCCACGCCCCTCTTGGGGCAGGAAACACAAGGGATGAGTCCTTATACCTTGTCCAAGGGTGACACTTTTCCAAAGCAGATGATACTTTGGAGAAGAAGCCGACTGGGCAGGGTTCGCAGACGGTATCCGAAACCCCTGTGGCTGGGAGGGAGGAGGAGACATTAATCATCCCAAGGACCGCCTGTCTGGCCCTCAAGGGAACCGGTGGACAGACAGGGCAGGAAGAACCGCCTGCTTTAAGGACTCTTCCCCCTGCATAATGCTCTCCTGACTGCTGCAGCCCCTGGGAGGGCTCCTCCCACCGCCCTCCCCAGGCAGACACCCATGGTGCCAGGTGGAACCAAGAAGGTTCCATTTCCTGCTCACTCTAGCAGAGATTCCCACATAGGTTAGCGTCTCCATCCCCTCCGCCTCTGGGGCTGAGTGCCCACTGCCCAGCCCCTCACCTTTGGCCCTTGGCTCCTCTCTCCTGCCTCTAGAGCTGATTCCCAGACAGGCCACTTACCGAGCTGCTTGACCCCAAGACCAGGGGCGCACGGGCTGTGCAGGATGCAGCTTTCACAGGCATCGCTGGAACAGTGTTGGCCCTCATGACATATGCAAGTGGCGTCTGTTGTTGAGGTGCCTGTCCCCTGGACCTGGAGGCCTAGGTCTGAGCAGAGACAGGTAGGAAGGATGGGAACCCTTTGCTGGTCGTGCTCAGGGCCCCGCTCCTCACCCTTCCTGCTATTTTTCCTTAGACCCTCTTCCAAGTAGGGATGACAAACAAATTATTTAGCAACCAGTACAACTCAGACTCCAACCAATCAGAATGGACCGTGGCTATAAAAAAACCAGAATGGCTACACGGTCAGGAATGAGCTGGAATATCAGTCTGGCTCCCAAGTGCCCCTTCCCCAGCAGCCCACGCACTGGGGTCGCAGTATTTGTGCTGGTGACAGCGGCTCTCTCTGTTCCAGGTGTCTAGGAATTCGCCTGCACCGCAGGGAGAGCATTCTGTTTCGGTGATCCCTGTGCAGTCATTCACCAGTTTCTTTCCTGGAAAACATCAGGAAATGAGGCAGGTCCAGCCAAATCTAATGAGTCAGACACTTACCGAAAAGTGATCAGGCTGGGCTTTAGGGCGAGGGATTCAAAGCTGACAGTCTCGGACCCTTCCAGCCTTCATAGTCTGGTGGGGGACATGGAAGAGATAGGAACCCTAGTCCTGGGTAGGCAGAGAGGGAACCCAGAACATTCTGACAGCCCCAGGCAGGAATGGGAAATCCCAGGGATGGTTTATGACTCAAGTTTATAGTTGACACAAGGGGTCTGCATCTGTGAGCAGACCAAGAGGGGTCCCACTATAGAGCTAGAAGGTTGGCATCTCACCTGGCGGACACAAATCACAGCAGTGACTGCCAGATAGGTATTGGTTTCCTTTGCATGCAGTGGCTTGTTCTGGATGGACCTAAAAAGAGAATTGGGCAATTTGAAGGGATCTTGAAATCTCTGCTGTAGCCTCCCTGGCAGGAAGGTGAAAATCAGCCAGGACAGAGGTTAGAACTGAAGTGGAAGTGCTAAGCAGAAACATGGAGGCTGCATATTACTTGGTATCTTTGTTTGTAACTGAACTGCCAATTGGTATGATTACAAAAGCACCAGAGAATCATCCTGGTACTCTACAAAGTGATTGCCCTGGAACCTCGCAATAGTCTCTGAACTAAAGAGATCTTCCTTTTGGCTTGATTCCTGAGTCCTTCCTCTTCCCAAAGACCCAAAAGCTCATGAGGACTCCAGTACCGCCCCCAGAGTACTGAGGCTGGCTGGCTTCGGCTGGTCCTAGTCCTGGCTGGGGCTATATTTAGCACCTGGCCTCTTCCTTCTAGACTTCTGCTCCCCACCCTCTTCCCCTCTCCAAGCCTCAACATGTTTTCTCCCTCCAGCCCCTCATCATCTGATCATCCAACCCCACCCTCGTGAAAGGCCAGGATTGTGAAGCTCCAACTCTTTCAATTTACAGATGGCGAGACCAAGGACCAGGGTCACTTGCCCAGGGTCACACAGAGATAGAATCCAGAATGAGAATGAGGACTCAGGTCTCACTACTCCATCAACTTGGGTCTCACCTGCACTATTTTTACTACATCCAGGTCCCACCCATGCTATTAATTACTTCCTGTTACTCTAAACACATTTATTTTAAATGTAAACCTTCTATCATCGAAATGAGAGAAGAACCAGTATCACTTCTCATAAATAAAAGGTAACCCTAAAAATAAATTCAACAGAAACAAAACCATATTATTAAACTCCAGCTGGCTGCTTGGCTTGCTGACAGCCCTCTGCCCCAGGCCTGCTCTTGATTTTCGTTTAAAAAGGAAGATTAGTAAGCGCTCGAGGGGTATTAACTTTATTCTATCTCCAGTGACTTCCTCTTTGAAAAACTGAGAAGGATTTTAAACAGAACTGTAAAGTAAATCTATGTTGTTTAGTTCCATAGCTATATACTCCCTAAAATCTTCCCACATTTTGGGAACAACCAGCGAAAAGAGCACAAGTTTGAGAGCCAAACAGCTTAAGGCTCTGATCTTGACTTGGTAACACTTGCCAGTTATCTTGCTTCTCTTGGCCTCAGTTCTCACATCTCTACAAGGGGAGTAACAATACCTGCCCCACAGATTAGGTTATGAAGATGAGAAAGAATATATGTATACGGCCTGGCATAGCGTCATAGTAGGTGCTGATTAAATGGCAGTTTTAATTATCAAACCTATGTGAGTATCTACTTGGATGCCTAGCACCCTGGTTAACTGGCTGACTGGCCAGGATCCTGCCTAATTGTGGCTCTCATTCACCCTGGATGGGCAAATTACTTACGGAAATGTATCTTACCCCAAATGGGGAAGGAAGTAGAAAAGGCTGCTGCCCCCACCATCATGTCACAAGTCACCATCCTGTGAATGTTCGCCTTGCAACCTTGTGTACCTTCCCACCGCGCTTCCAGAGCAACGAAAGTCCTCCATGCCTTATTCAAACACACGAGAAATAGAGCTCCTCCTCTGAGAGTCTGTCAGTCCCCACTTCCCACTCTATAGCTCCCGGCCTTCTGACACAAAGGAGCCCAGGACCAAGGCTTGGAGACCCCCATCATCTGAGAGGCAGGCTCAGGAATCAGGCAGATGTACATTTATATTCAGGTTCCACCTAGCTAGGAGAATTTTGGCAAGACATTTTCTCTCTCTGAGCCTCAGTTTACTCATCTGTATAACAGGGGAGTTGAAAGAAATCAGACTGAGAATGCGTGTAAAGAATTTTGCCCAGAGCCTGAAACAGGAAGCTCTCAATAAATAGCCCCTGCTATTGTTGTCACAGCCCAGCGTCTGCCTGGAGCCAAAATTGGAAGCATGCTCTTGAGAAGCCCAGACCTTTTTTCACCCTACCTCCCTTAGCTCTTCTCCGACTCCTTCCCACAAAAGCCCTCTTCCTCCTCCCTCCAGCTCCACCCTCTTCCTGCCTCCTTTCTCCCTAAGAGCCAATGCTTAGAATGAAAATGAAAGTTCTGGGACCAGAGCAGCTTCCCCCACTGACTCTTCCCTTACTGCCAATTCCCCACCACATGGGTCATTCCTGCCCAGACTTCATGCCAGAAACTACAGCCCTCGAAAGTAGGGGGAGGCCAGAGGGGTTGGCATGAGAGGGTCAGATACCTGGGGGATTCCCAGCCTCCTGAATGAGGAACTACAAAAATACATTTAAACAAAAAGTGAGTCAAGTGTGGGCTTCTGAAAATCCCGGAGATACGCTTGGCTGGGCATATCTGAGCCCTTCTGGTTTCTGGAGAAACCCTTGCTGGTCTCCTAACCCTTTCTTGGGTCCTATGAACTGTTCATTTCCCCCAGGGGTTCCCTATGTCATCTTAAATTCAGCAGGCAGTGACAGCCTTGGGTATTCTAACTAGATTGGATCACCCTGAATTTGGGGGGGGGGGGGGAGCAGTGTTAAAAGTGTACCTTCTCAAAGAAGTACCTGGGCCTCTCCACCCACCCCTTGTTCCCACAAGATGCCCTGGAAGCAAGCAGCCCCAGCTGGCAAGGAGATGATAACCACTCACAGAGGCTGGCATCTGTCCACAACGAGAAAGAGACAGGAAATCTGCCGGACCCGCCCCTTCCCTTGGCCGGCCTCTCTTCCCACTTCCGAAACCCCTCAGCAGTCTCTGTGTGTCCAGCCTCTGAGGCAAACCCAGACTCCAGCCTTTCTACCAAAGGCTTAAGGCTCCCAAAACCCCACCCCAATCTGCGCCTTCTGTGCACGTTTCCTGCTGTGCCCCGACTACGACGCGCCCTCGGTGGGCTACCTGAGATCCCAACCTGGGAGGAGAGAAAGGCAGCCCACCTCATTCAGCCAGGACCCTGGTACCTTACCCAGCTTCCACGCACCCTCTTATCCCCCCAAAATCAACTAAGGAGGTCCCTTCCCCGAAGTTATTGCTTCTCTTCCCATTCCCCACTCTCAACTCCCAAACTCCCCGGTCGGGTCGGAGCAGAAACTCAACTCACGGGGGTCAACAAGCAGCCCCAGAGGAGACACTGCAGAGGCAGACGAACCATGGCGAGGTGAGAACCAGGCGGCGGGAGCGGAGGGCGCGCGGACCGGGCCTCTAGTAACTCCCCTGCCCCAGCCCGTGGCCCCGCCCAGGAAGGGGGCGGGGTCTTCGGTGGACCAATCGCGGCCACCCTCGCTGAGGGGGCAGAGCTTCAGGCGACTCCCTTCCCTGGGATTTCCCCAGGACTTTCTCAGGAGTTCAATTTCCCCAGGAGTTCAAGGGACGCACTTTGGGAAATGGGGGGAGGCAAGGGGGATGGTGCCAGGGAAAGTCCTTCCTCCTTGCATTCTGAGACTACAAAGGCCAAGCCGAAGAGGGCAAGGAGCCAGCTGGCTTCCAGCGGGGACTAAGGGAGGAAAGAGACCTGCCCACGGGCGCTGGGAAGATGCCACAGGGACCCCCACGGTTCTCCCCCGCCGACTCTGGGAATCCCGGCAGAACCGAAAGCGTCTCCATCGCCGATGGAGAGACCTGAGGAAGTTCCCCCCATCCCAGAAAACAGGAAGGTCTCAGCGGGGAATGGGAAGGGGGAGGGCCGGGGAGGTGTTTCAAGGGAAAGAGTTTCCCAACTTAGAGTTTCTGTCTCTTTCAAAGGAAACTCCCTCGCAAGGGCGCAGCGTCCCAGCCTCCCCATCCTTCCATTCATCCATCCATGCGTCCCCACCAGATTCTGTACCGTTCCGGTTCCCATCCGGCACCTGGAGACAGGCGTTTGGAGTACGTCCCTTTTGTGGGATCGTCGGACATCCTTGAGAGTCTTGAGACACTGGGGACCCTCTCCTTCTGCAGAAATACACACACCCTTGTGCATACATTTCCCGGGTTCCCAGCCCTTGGCCCCATTCTTGAGCCAGTGTTAGCACTCTCTGCAGTATAGGACACCTGGGTTCTGGTCTAGGCTCCGCCTCTCATGGGCTGAGTTCCCATGAGCCTCAATTTTCCCCCAATGAAACCTGAAGAGCTTGAACAAGACAGTGGTTGAGGTGCTGACCCTCTAAGCTCTGAATTTCTGGGCCAAGCCAAAAGGCCAGGCTGCGCAGATCAGGGAGGATGGGAGAGGAGGGAGCCGCTAACATTCTGGCTTCTGCTGCAAAGGGCGTATTTGCAGCCCTGTGGATTCTAACCTCTGGAATCCATCTCCTCTTTTCCATCCTCTCTGCCACTCCCCTAATTCAGAGGCTCATCCTCTTTCACCTGGGCTGTCCCAACAGCTTCCCTCATTCACTAAGTGCTTTTTGAACCCCCACTATGTGCCAGGCAACCAACACTTTCCATCTCTCTCTCATTGTTCATACCATTGCAGTGCTCTTTGTAAACCCCAGATCTGATTTGATCCTGGCACTTCACTGCTTAAAAACCTCTTTGGGCTCCCCTACACCTTCAGGATGGTCCCGACCCCTTCTCCTGGCACAGCAAATCCTTCTCTACTCAGCCCCAACCTCTCTCCCCACGCTCATTCCCAGCCATGTCCTCCCATGCCTACTGGCTTCAGCCAGGCTTGCCTTCTCCTCATCTCCCAAACGCACAATTGTTTTTTCTTTTACTGTGTCTTGCTGTTTCCTTCCTTCCCTTCTCCTTCCTGGAATCAGTTTAAATTTCACCTTTGCTTTGGTTAAGCCTCCTCTTAACTCCCTGAGACAGAGGTAGGGATGCCACCCCAGCTTAGCTCCTCCCCCTGTTTCCACAGCATTAGCATGCTGAACTGGATCTCCATCTGCCTGGCCCCATTGGGTTGTGAGCTCCTGGAGGGCAGGACTGAATCTCTCCCAGTCCTGGGCACATAATAGGACACCAGTACACGTTTGCTGAATGAATAAATCAATGAGTGAGTTCGTTCAACAACTTCTCCTTCTAAGCCTGGCCTCCATCAGGAAGGATGTAGGGGCAGGAGTTGCAAATCTGGTGGTCATAACACAGACCTCAAGCTGGTAGTCAGACACTAATCATCTGGGAACACTTGAAATCAGAGTCTAGGGGACTTCAGGAAGGCCACTCAAACATGCCTGGTATGAAGAGAAACATTAAAATATCTTTTCCCTTTTTAACCCACTTCGAAAAAAACAAGCACAGTTTTAATTCCTTTGGGAGTGGGGGGGCGTTACTATAATAACTTCAGCCATTACTTATTCTTTATTTGCTTGATTCCAAAATTGGGCCCTTCACAAAACTGCCTTGGGAAGCAAGTACACAGAATTAAAACATTAATTATATTGTATTATATAAAACATATCATAGCAGCAATTAAAGCAGCTTAAATTAATATGTGAAAGAATAAATAGTAGCCTTTGGGTTGCCCCATGGGGCGAAGACCAGATGAGATAAAGGGAAGATATTTTAGTGTATGCATATCCTGAGGAGACGTGCTGGCAGGCACAGGCCCAGGGAAGGCAGAGAATCTTCTTGGGCTGAGAAGAGTATGCTGGAGGAGGAAAGAGAGAAGATGATTTATGGGGAGGGTGGCAATACTTCAGAGTCCCATTAAAGAGGGGAACTATGAAGGATTCAGTGATGAGAGTAGGGCAAAAAACATTCAAGAGTAGGATTTTGGAATCACAGAGGAAATGGCCTTTGTAGCGAGGGTAGGGTCACAGGGCCAAGTGAATAAGTGAGAAGTGTGCCAGAATCTGACAACCAGATGGTTCTAATATGCAAACCTGATTGTGTTGCTCCCAGGTTTGAAGCAACTCCCTGCTTCTTAAGCTCACAGGGCCTCAAGGCCATGGACTTTCTGGCCTCCATCTCTAACTGTCCTTCCTGCCTTCGACTTGCTGCTCCAGACTGTGCCGTCATCTCTGCCTGGAGAGCCTTTCTCCACTCTCCTTTCCTCGAACCAACTCCTCATCCTTCAAGACTCAGCTCAGGCGCCCCCTCTCTGGAAAGCCCTCTCCAACAGCCAACCTGAGATGTGCACACCTACCTCCCCATGCCCCCTCAGAACCCTGGGGCTGCTTGCCTAAGCAAGACTCCAGCCCTACCAGCACTCTAGTTCAATTATTCTGTTTACTTGCAGAGTCAGTGTATTGAGGTGACTCAAATCAGTGGGGCATAATAATGAAGCTTTTTTCCCCTAATCTCTGCCTTCAGCCATGCTGTGTTGTATCTCCCTTTTCCATCCCTTAATGACATCTTGGGCAGATTGCATTACTGTTGGATCACTTTCTGTTGTTAAACCTCCCTCTTTGAAAGCTTTATTCTCAAACTCAATTTAAATCTCATTTTATCTTCTCCCTTACTCATCCAAGGATTGACTTGAGCCAAGATCCTGCCTGCTTGGATAAAAAGTGGGGGGAGGGGGACATGGCCTGTTTGGGAGACATGCCCCAGCACCCTCCCCTTTACTGAACTTGGGAGGAGGAAGTGGGACTAGCCCTCTGCAATACCCCTCTCCCTGTTGGTTGATCTTGCTTCCCTGGCTAACCCAGAGTGGCAAGTGTTCACATATGGTTTCTCAGGGGCACGTGGTAAGTTTCTTAGGGGCTTCTCCACTACACAGTTCTCGGACAGGGGCCATCGTGACAGGCTTGAGCCCCGCCCCGCCCCCCCCCCCCCCCCCCCGCAGTTTGCCCTACCACCTGGGCTCCTGCCACTGGTAGGACCCTCTCGCTCAGGAGTCAGCCGTGCTTGGGTGGGATACCACAAAGCCTGGCTAACTACTGCAGTGTCCACTTGGCCCAGAGAAACTCACAAATCCTGGCTAGTCATTCCACAATGCCTCCTCTCTCCACCTCTCTTCTCCCCTGCTCGGATAGGCACAGGGGGACATCAGCAAGTGTACTACCAAGTAGACTCACTCTGGGGAATGGCATCCCAGTATCCCCTTCTTGAAGTCACCGCTTTATCTCCATGAGGGTCCCAATTAAAGGGTGAGGAGATGGGAATTGTCTTCCACCATAAACACTATACTCTTCAATAAAACCAAAGAACTCCTCCCTCCCCAGGATTATTACATGGGCAAGGAAGAGGAAAGTGAGGTTCTAGCTAGGGGATATAGGACCACTTCTACTCCCTTTATTAAACCTTGGAGGGAAAGTATCTGGCTCCCATTTGGAATGCAGGAAACATAGGCCTATGGGCCATAGTGCCAATTCCTAAGTAACAGGGAACACCCCCCCCCCCCCAATAACCTTTGGACTGGGCCGTCCCTCATACCTAACTTGATTCCTGAAGAGGACAAGCTTTGTAGCCTGGTGCCCACACAGAGCCCAGGCACATGCTGGATGCTGAACAAATGTTTGTTGAGTGAATGCAAGACCATGAAGTAATGAGACTAAAGGGATCCATCAAGATCCACCTGCTCATTCCCACACTGTTCTGGGTAGCTGCCCATCTCCACCAGATGACTGGGCTCTCTAGCTGGGATTCCCAGACCCAAATGTAGACAAAAATCTTTCCCTTCAGCTCAGCAGAGTTGGGTTGGAATTTATCAAAGGGAACTAGGAAACTCAGGAAAGAACCCAACCAGAAATTAAGGAAACCCAAGAGCCAGCCAAATAGATAGATGAGTTGACAAAGTATAGAAGTTCTTTATCAGGATCTGGTTAAAGCCACTTACTGACTTGCCTGATTCAGATTCCCAGACAAGGAGACCTCAGGTCTGGTCCTCAGCCTTCTTGGGCTCTGATGTCTGGAATAAGAGATGGCTGTCGTTGGGGGAGGGGATCCAAATTCTTTACCATGGCCTCAAGATCCTGCATGATCTGGCTTCTGCTGATCCCTGCCTCTACTCACCCACTTGCTTACTACACCCAGCCGTCCAGGCCTCTCAGTCCCCACCTCAGAGCCTTTCTCTGTTCTCCCTCTGTCTGAAATGCCCCTCCTCCCACTCTTCATCTGCTGACCCTATCTCACCATTAAGGTCTCCTGGCAAATGGCACCTCTTCAGAGAGGCCCTGCCTCATCACCTTATCTAAAGTGAAGTCCTCCACTACCAACCCACCTTCCCCACTACTGTCCTCTCTTGTAGCACCTGTTCTAGTTGGGGTTGTCATTGCAAGCAAGACAGAGCTGGTGAACTTAAAAAGAAGAGTACATTATAGGGAGGGTGTCAGGTGACTCATAGAATTGACAGGAAGGCTGAAGAACAAAACTCAGGCAGGAACTGCAGGAGGCAGGGCAGAGTCAAGACTGCTACAGAACAGGTCTCACAAACCAGCTCTGTGCTAGCCAACCCCCAAGATGGTCCACAATGACCCTGCCTTCTGGTCTTTGCGTCCTCGTGTAGTTTCCTCCCTCACTACACCAGAGTCGTTCTGTGTGACCAACCGAAACCAGGAGAAGTGATGATATGTCACTTCCAAGATTAGCTTATAAAACTACTAAGGCTTCCATCTTATGTGCTCTGTCGCATACTCTCTCTCTCCCTCTCCTTCCTCGCATCTTCTCTCTTCCTCTTGTTCTCTCTCCCATCAGGCCCCATGGGGAAGTCAGCTGCCATGTCCTGAGCACTCAGGCAGTCTATAGAGGAGCCCACATGGTGAGGAACTGAAGCTTCTGGCCATCAGCTGCATAAGAGAGAAGTGGATCCTCAACCCCAGTCAAGTCTCAGAGGACTGCAGCCCCAGCTGACACCTTGACTGCAGTCTTGTGAGAGACCTCGAATCAGAACCACCCAGCTAAGCTGCTCCTGGATTCCCGACTCACAGAAACTGTGAGATAATAAATGTTTGTTATTTCAAGTCACTAAGTTTTAGGGAACTTTCTTAAACAGCAGTAGATAACTAATACAATCTCTAACTGATCCTGAACTTGAGCATCATTCCCTCAAGGTTCAAAGTCTCAGGAAGGGACATCAGGGTGGCGACACTCAGCTTATACCCCATATTCTGGCTGCCAGGAGGTAGGATGAACTAATTGCGCCCTCTTGGCAACCTTGGTCACTCCTGCTCCGCCCTCATTCCCTTCCAATAAGAAGGATGTTCAGTGCTGAGCGGCCAAAACGATCCATTTGCACTGCAATCTTCCTACAGAACACTTACCACGAGTTGTCGTTCTTCGTGCAGGATGGCATTTTTCTCCTTTCCCCTTCTTCCTCCTAAGTTCCGGCACACCCCAGACTCCAAAACTAAAGGAAGCAGATACTCTCTTAACCCCATAATGTCGAGGAAATACTCTCAAAAGTCTGATTGCCTTAAAAATGCCAAACCCTGAGGAAGGACCTAGAAGAAGGCAACTTCTCAGCGAGTAATGGAGAAAAAATAAATTTTGGGACTCAGGGTCAAGAGATACAATTGTGCATCTTTTCATATAGCCAAAGCCCAATGAATAATAAGACCTTTCCCTCTCAAGACATATATATGAAACAGACACTTTATTACAGACCAAAAAGTTATGCATGGTCCCATTCTGAAATTAAATCAGTGATTTTATTTATACTTGTCACCTTGTTGTTCTTGTCCATATAAACCTTCAGATTTTTCTTTCCCAAGGATATCATTGATAAGATTTCCTGTTTTACTTTTTCCTATAACATATTACATATATTATTTCCACTTTTGTAAATATCTAATTGTTTCTTTATCTTTACACTTCCCTCCCTATAACAGCCTGGTAGGTATCCTTCTTCATATCTAAAGCTGTGTGTGTTCATTTCATAAGAAAAGGAATCTTTAGGGGCCGGCCCGGTGGCGCAACGGTTAGGTTCACACATTCCGCTTCTCAGTGGCCCCGGGGTTTGCAGGTTTGGATCCCGGGTGCAGACATGGCACCGCTTGGCAAAAGGCCATGCTGTGGTAAGCATCCCACATATAAAGTAGGGGAAGATGGGCATGGATGTTTGCTCAGGGCCAGTCTTCCTCAGCAAAAAGAGGAGGATTGGCAGTAGTTAGCTCAGGGCTAATCTTCCTCAAAAAAAAGAAAGAAAGAAAAGAAAAGGAATCTTTATCATTTTTCTGCAATCACTTTTCTCACTTGACAATATATCGTGGAAATCATTCCAGATTAGGAGACACAGATCTGACACAATCTTTTTTTAATAACAGTGTAATATTCCACGGTGTGGACTTGTCAAAATTGATTCGACCATTCTTCTGTTGATGTACATTCAGCCTGCATCCAAGCCTTTATCACTGCAAAGCATGCAGTAACAACACACACACTTATACACATGTGCTTAAGCATTTGTTCTCTTATTTCTATAGGACAGATTTCTACAAGTGGAATTTGTGGCTGTGTATATTGCAAATGTTAGCAGATATTTTCAAAATTCTTTCCCAAAACGCTTGGGAAATTCACATGTATGAAGGGAGCTTCACTTGGCATTCTCTCTATCAGTAGATTTTAATATTTGACAATTTGATAGGTGAAAAGAGATATCTCATTGTTGGCTATAATTTACATTTTCCCAACTATTAGTGAAATTGAGCATCCTATCAAATGTTTATCAACCATTTGGATTTTCTCTTCTATGAACTAACTATATACTCTGCCTACTTTTCTACTGAATTGTCTTTTTCTTGTCAATCTCATTCATTTATTCATCCAACAAATATTCATGGAGCACTTACTATGTGTCAAGTATAGGGGTTAGACTATTGACTAGACAAAGCCCCAGCCCTAATGAAGAGGTCTTTGTACAGTATAAAAATGAACCCTTTATTCTGTCATCCATGTTGAAAATCAGCTCAGACGTCTAATTATACCTCCAGGGTCTCCCCATACACATTTTCTGGCAGATTGTTAATCATTATGGTTTCAGATTTTGTGATATAAAAATACATAATACCAAGCTCCACTAGCCATTAGTTTGTTAGAGTAAAGAGCACTTATTCCAGTCCCCCGTGTAGCACCTCGTTGGTACTCCACTCTCGTGCCCTCCACATACGTGTTCCTGTTCCCTACTTTAAGCACCTATGACCTTCTGCCTGGGGAGCCTTTTATGGCCGCAAGAATATGTTTAGCCCCTGAACGTGGCGGGACAGAAGTGCTGGAGTCAATGCCCTTGGGAGCAGCCTTCTACCAATGACAGACAAGGTGTTGGTGGGTGAACACCTCAGCTCCCTCGTCCCTTAGGTGGGGTAACTCAGAGGTGTGCATTCTGCACTGTCTCCTCACTCAAGATTAGGCTCCAGTTGCCCGCAGTGTAACCTTTGCATTAACCCACCCTGTAATGGCTTCCTTCCCCTCCCTGTTTCACTTCCCTACTCCCCTATTGGTGCTTCCTGAGGCCACCTTCCAAATAAACTAGTTGCGCTCAAATTCTTGTCTCAGTTTCTGTTTCTGGGAGAATCCAACTAAGACACCTTGATTTGCAGATGAGGAACTAGCAGCAGGAGGCAGTGTAGCTGGTGGGAAGTCAGAGGCCTGGGTCCAAAGTCTGGTTCTGCTCCTGACTGTGTGGCCTTGTGCACGTTCTTAATCTCTGGTTCCTCCTCTGTACTCTGGACCTAATAGCTCACATGGTTATTATAAGGATTAAACTGATTATGTAATTTTCTCATAATATCCAGTAAAAAATGATATTAGTCATTCATATTAGAAAACTGAATCCTAAAGAGTACAAGTAGCTCACCTGAGGTCACACGGGAACCTCAGACTCCTATGTCCCATTTCAGAAGACTCTACTCTTCCGACTTCCCATGGGCCAGGGCTGTTACGGTCCATGGAGTTCCACTTGTCCTGGACTTTGAGTGCTCCTGGACTTAAGGGTGGAAGTGGGTTCATCTGTTAAACAGAACTTTCTCTGATGATGGAAATATTCTACATCTATACCACCCAATACGGTAGCCACTAACTACATGTGCCTATTAAACACTTGGAATGTGGTTAGCGCAACCGAGGAAGTGGATTTTTTACTTTATTTACTTGTAATAAATGTAAATAGTTACATATAGCCGGTGGCTACCATCTTAGACAGCTCAGGTCTAGAGGATGGGGGTTGGGCGATGGTGGGAAGAAACTCTTGGTTCTTGTCTCCTCTCCGTCCCCGTCCCCGTCCCCGTCCCGTCGTCCCCCCCCCCCCCCCGTCCCCTCTCCCAGCCCCAGCTATTCAGCCCCCTCTTCATGGCACTCTCCGCCTTTCCCTCCTTTGTACATGTGCCAGGTTCTATGGAAGGAAGCAGCAGGGACTGTGACAACCGTTGTATTTTCACACACCCAGCAAGGGAGAAAAACTCCTTTGTGATCCTCGTGTTGAAAGACAAGACGAATACCTGCTATAAATAAAGCTGAATAAAGAGCCTTTTCTAGACAGCCTCCATTGTTCCCTGTTCCCTTGTAGTATTCACGCTGAGATAATTTTCAGCTTCTCAGATCCCTAAACGTTCTAAAACATACCATTACCTCATTTTCATTTCCTTAGATTTACAGGTCAGAAGACTACTTTGATGCTTACCAAGTTCATCATTAATGGTTTCAAAATAATGGTTCTTTCCGTTTCAGCATGAGCCCAATACAGAACTTCCTACTTGTGTATTCTTTTATCTTCTGCTTCCTACTTTTAACTGTCTAGACAATAGTGGCTAATAGAGTTTCCAAATGCCAGTGTGTATTTCACATCACTGAAGATGCTCCCTGCACCCCTCTGTAACCCCACAGAAAAGCAGTACGAGTAGTCATTTCTTTCCAAACCATCTAATCCTGCCGGCCACCATGAAAAGGTCTGAGTCATATGTCCGACAAATCGTCAGCTCTCCCAGGCCACGTTTCCGTGGTGCCTTTGGTTAACTCTGCAGGCACCGTGGGACAGGTGGGCTTTGTAACCTGGCAGACATGGGTGTTAATCCTGACTACGTTGCTTAACTCTGAGAAAAAATAATTTACCCTTTCTGAGTTTCAGTTTCTTCACCTGTCAAATGGAGGAATTGGATACTTACTTTGCAGGGTAGTGGAAGGACCTAGAGGATTTATATAGGAACTATTTATAAGAAGTTATTAAAAGCATGGACTCTACCACTAGTGTACCGCTCTGTCATCTTGGGTAATTTACTCACCTCTCTGAGCCTCAATTTTCTCATCTATAAAGTGGAGATAAAATGGTAATAATCCCTACATCTTATGGCATTGGGAGGATTAAATAAGGATATATATAAAGTCCTCAGACAGTGACTAACTCAGAGAAATCACCCATCTCTTAGTATGCCCTGAGGAGAGCTTCTCCTCCCAGTTGTTGATGGCTTTCTTTAGAGCAGGATTCTGAAGTTTTTTTGCATTGTGGACTCCTCTGACCATCTGGAGAGGCCTATGGACCCTTCCTAGAAAAATGTTTGTAAATGCATAAAATATGAAGAACAGAATTACAAAGAAAGCCAATTATATTGAAATACGGTCATCAAAATATTAAAAAGACAAATGCGTGATATTGCACTGCATGTGCTTTTTTATTAATGGATTAAATGATAAGATCTAGTAGCAAGGCTAAAATTTCCATAATTTTAAAGCAATGATGAGTGCAAACAATAATTCAAGACATCTGCAACAACTGTGATATGAAATATCTGGAATTTCTTTTTTTTTTTTTTTGAGGAAAATTAGCCTTGAGCTAACTACTGCCAATCCCCTTCTTTTTGCTGAGGAAGACTGGCCCTGAGCTAACATCCATGCCCATCTTCCTCCACTTTCTATGTGGGACGCCTACCACAGCATGGCTTGCCAAGCAGTGCCATGTCTGCACCCGGGGTCCAAACCGGCGAACTCTGGGCCGCCAAAGCAGAATGTGCGAACTTAACCGCTGCCCCACCGGGTCGACCCCATGGGATTTCTATTTGAGACAATGTAGCAGGCTCCGCTAACACTACTTTTTGTTGCCTACATTCATAGCTGAAGAAATGCTTGATTTCAGTTAGAGGTAAATGAAAATAAAGGAGGTTTTTCCCATCCAAGTTCAGGAACCCAGGTTAAGGGCCCCTGCTTTATAATATATTTAGCACTCTTTAATCTCAGCTGTGGGTCCAAAGTCAGATTAGAAGGTAACCCAAAAGTTCTTCTCACATCCCATTGCATGGCCTCTGATTGGAAAAGTAATTTCAAGACAGAAGTGCACAGCCTTACATGAGTGTGCAACAGGCTGACAAACTACTACCAGCTAGTGTTTATTGAGCAGTATATGGCAGGCACTGTTGTGTTTTAGATGTGTTAACTCGGCAATATTCACAACAATTCTTTGAGATAGGTCCTATTACTACCTCTGTTTTACAAAGGAGGAAACTGAGGCACAGATACGTTAGGTAACATGCCCAAGGTCACACAGCTAGTAAATGATGGAGCCAGGATTCAGACCCAAGTAGTGTGAATCCATAGTCTGTGCTCCCAGCTCCCACACTATACTATCTGTCTACTC